>NC_041405.2:77641514-77952347 GCF_900747795.2 Erpetoichthys calabaricus
GTTGTGAGAAGCAGATCATAGAATGGATGAAAATAGTTTACTGTCAAATAATGCAAAGAGTACGCGACACCTGTTTCCCCCTTATTCTTGGCTCATCAGGCGTACACACTCATTGCACTCGCTTACGGTAATCGAACGTCGGACGTCAGCGCTAGAGGGGCTTCGCAGCGGTGAAGTATTGCTTTTAAATTTTAATTAAGAAGAAAACCTTTTTAAATTAAGTCTTAAAAAGAGGTGTAAAGATATTGACAATAAGCTAAGCAAACCCACCAAGACATGCAATCGTTTAAATCAAGGCGCAAGTCGAAAAACACCATCCCATAATATTAGTTAACGATTAACACATTTGTATATGTATTGTAAGCATACAATACAACTGATAATATGTTGCGCTTATTTATCTGGTGTACTGACATTTTTGCGCGTTTAACGGCTGAAATCTAACGTGGTTTGTGCCTTTCAGAATGAAAAGAGTTTGCATTTACCTTTTTAATAAAAGGCGAGCTTTTAAGCCTGAGAAATCACCCCGTAAATGCACACGTTTAATTGCACATGTGTTAATATGTATGCTTACACAGTATTAAAAGACACTCAACAAGTACACAGTATTAAAAGACAGTCAACAATTAACGTCATTTACCTTCGTTCCCGCCTCCTCCATTAGAGTATATGGACAAAAAACAGGTTCCAGTTTTGACCATTACATGTAGAATTTCAAAATGAAACCTGCCTAACTTTTGTAAGTAAGCTGTAAGGAATGAGCCTGCCAAATTTCAGCCTTCTACCTACACGGGAAGTTGGAGAATTAGTGATGAGTGAGTCAGTCAAACAGGTTCCAGTTATGACTATTAAGCGTAGAATTTCGAAATAAAACCTGCCTAACTTTTGTAAGTAAGCTGTAAGGAATGAGCCTGCCAAATTTCAGACTTCTACCTACACGGGAAGTTGGAGAATTAGTGATGAGTGAGTCAGTCAAACAGGTTCCAGTTATGACCATTACGCGTAGAATTTCGAAATAAAACCTGCCTAACTTTTGTAAGTAAGCTGTAAGGAATGAGCCTGCCAAATTTCAGACTTCTACCTACACGGGAAGTTGGAGAATTAGTGATGAGTCAGTCAGTCAGTCAGTCAGTCAGTCAGTCAGTCAGTGAGGGCTTTGCCTTTTATTAGTATAGATATATATATATATATATATATATATATATATATATATATACTGTATATATATATATATATATATATATATATATATATATATATATTCATTGCATTCGTAGTCTGTGTCACAATCTGATTGTATGGGTGGTTACCTACCAGGTAACGCTTGTGGTTGGTCAGCAAGTCGGCTAACACCTGCCACGGTGCCCTCTTTCAGTTGTGAGAAGCAGATCATAGAATGGTTGAAATAGTTTACTATCAAATAATGCAAAGAGTACGCGACACGTGTTTCGCCCTAATTCTGGGCTCATCAGGCGTACACACTCACTGAACCCCCCTCTCGGGTAATTGAACCTCGGACGTCAGCGCCAGAGGCGAAGCTTCTAACGTTGCGCCACTTTGCATTATTTGACAGTAAACTATTTCAACCATTCTATGATCTGCTTCTCACAACTGAAAGAGGGCACCGTGGCGGATGTTAGCCGACTTGCTGACCAACCACAAGCGTTACCTGGTAGGTAACCACCCATACAATCAGATTGTGACACAGACTACGAATGCAATGAATGTAATTACCCCGATCTACATACTGTCAAATGAATGAACCACACGCCGTGGCGCAACGTTAGAGGCTTCGTCTCTGGCCCTGACGTCCGAGGTTCAATTCCCCGAGAGGGGGGTTCAGTGAGTGTGTACGCCTGATGAGCCCAGAATTAGGGCGAAACACGTGTCGCATACTCTTTGCATTATTTGACAGTAAACTATTTCAATCATAAATATATATATATATATATATATATACCTTCAGCAACATGAAAACACCATATATATAATAACAAACCCTCCCTTGCCCCTACAACGTATAACAAACACAAAACACAAATAACAATAATGAATGAATACTGAAATGACAATGAACGTGAACTTGAGCCCGGGTATATTACTGTCCTGAATACTGATGACTGATCAAGAAAAAATGGGAGTTGGTTTCGTCCGTTTATAGGAGATGGACGTCTGAAGCAGAGCTCCGCTAGCAGCGGCTTTATTTTCCCACGTATTTCATATTATTTAGAGGTATCCTGTATTTAACCCGACCAAGGAACTTCCACTACAATATACAAGCATGAGTAACAAGAAGAAAAGTCAGAAGGAACCGGAAAAGAAACTTAAAGCTGCATCAAAGTCCGGACAGACTTCCGGCCTGAGTGCAAGTGTAAGGTATGGCCTCATGGAGACTGACCTGGAACAGGCAGAAGAGTGCGCAGAATTCCTGGGACCCCGCTCCATTGTATCGTCTCCAGTCGAGAGTGAAAATGGGAGTGAAGGCGCGAGTGATACAGGTCGCGAGGGATCGCCGATTTCTGAGGATCATTCGAGACTAGAAAGGGCTCTGCAAGACGTGCTCTCATCTACTCATCGCGAGCCTGTAACAGGAGCTGCATTTTCACTTGCGGAGCACGAAAGCCGAAGCGAACTGTCCGAACTGAAAGAGATGATAGCTACACAGAAAGAGATGATCGCTACACAGTCAACTGCCATGGTTACGGCCATGAATGAGCTTAAGAAAGATAACACAAATGATCTTAAGAAGGTGGCCATTGAGCTCAAGAAGGATAACAAAGATAAGGAAACGCGTCTATTTAAACGTTTCGACGTGAACTTTAAAGGCATGTTGGAGAAATTAGTGGAACACATTGAAGAAACTAATTCCAAACTGAAAAGGCTTGATGATCATATTAATGACGTTTCAGATCAGCTGGAAGACGTTAAGCAGGGACTCACGGCTCGAGTGGAAACAGCGGAACAACTGGCATCTAACGCAGATGAAAAAGCCACAGCTGCGAACTCGGAATGCAAAAAACTTGGAGACAGACTTGCAGCCCTGGAGGATGGGTGCAGAAGAAATAATATAAAAATTGAGGGTATACCTGAGAAACGAGAAAGCTCAAGCCCAGTGAAATTTGCAGTAGAATTACTGTCTAAAATAATTGGAGATGACTTTAAACTCGACAATGAGATAGCCACGGCTTATCGCACAAAGATACCAAGCGCCTTTAAACCTAGGTCTTTTATTGTCCGCTTCGAACGACTAAGATGTAAGCTTGATGTGATGGCACTTCTCAGACACAAGCAAGAGATTATATTCGAAAATAATCTTATTCGTATTTTTCCCGACTTCTCACCATCAGCAGCTGCAAAACGCAGATCCTACATCGACATTAAAAGGATTCTACGGGAAGCCAATATCAAATACAGCCTCTTGTATCCTGCCAAACTGAAAGTGGAAGTTCAAGATCGACATTATATTTTCTTCAGCAAAGAAGAAGCTGAAAAAGAATTAAAGAAGCTGTTTCCGACACTTTTTTGAAAGTTAATTAAAATTAAAGAGCCGTATTCTATCAAGGCACGGGAAGGACCTATGATCTGATCGCTGGATCCATGTTTAAAGAGACTGGTATTATAATTATACATCCCTTATTTTCTTTTTTTTTTTTTTTTTTTTTTATCTGGACTTTATATGTTATATGTTTATGTTTTAATCAGAGTTATAGAGTTATAGACGTGAGTGTGAAAATGTGGAAGTGATTAAAGTAGGATGCGTTTTATTTATTTATTTATTTATTTATTTATTTTTATTTATTTATTTTTTTATTTTACTATACCTTAAAGTAGACTGTTTAACTTCATACCCTTGGTTTATTGCTTGTTCTACTATTTATATAATTACCATTATACTATTAGAGTAGGAATTACCAGGTTTATTCTAGACTAGTTTTTAAAATCATTCCCAGGGTTGGTTTTTTTTTTTTTTTTTTTTTTTTAAATCTTAATATCTTAACTTAAAAGCGCTGAAGATTATTTCAAGCTTAAATACTATTAATGAGAACATTTTCGGCAGATAGTATTAAGGATTTAACTGTAAAAGATATCTCTGTTTTAATTCTGTAACGCCGCTGCAGGGTGGGGTTTGTTTTGTTTTGGACGTGCTCTGTCTCTTCGTATGTCAGAGGACTGGAACATCGCGAAGTGGGGTCTAGCCTCATGTGGGGAGGCAAAATGGGGGGGTGGGGGGATAAAGGGGGGAGAGAAGGAGAGCAGGTTATATCCAATCTATTCTTGTAATCCTTATAATTATAAATATCAATGCAACAACAGGCTAAAATGCAACAACTCATGGGGAATCTTGAAACTAAGATTAAAACTGCCATATTACCAATTAAAACTATAAATGACATTAAAAACTCAGAATCAATGTCTCCATGATGGGACAGTTAACTTTGTGAGCTGGAATGTTAAAGGCCTGAATCACGAATTAAAGAGAAAGAAAGTATGCTCTCACCTAACAGGCTTAAACGCTAAAATAGTATTTCTACAGGAGACCCACTTACTAACCAAGGATCAGTTCAGATTACAAAAAGGCTGGACTGGCCAAATGTTCCATTCTAGCTTTATAAAGAAAACTAGAGGGGTAGGAATTCTCATACATAGAACAGTTCCATTTGTAGCATCAGAGGTAGTGTCGGACCCTGAAGGGAGATATGTGATGGTCATGGGCAACTTATATAACAGTAAAATGATTTTGATAAATGTTTATGCACCCAATGTTGATGATAAGGAATTCATGCAAAATCTATTTGCATCCATTCCCAATGTGAACACTCATAAAATTATAATGGCTGGGGACTTTAATTGTGTTTTAAATCCACTCTTAGATAGGACTCCTGTGACAGGGGGGACGACATCTAATACTGCAAAGATAATTACACAGTTTTTAAATGATCACAACTTATCAGACCCCTGGAGGTTTCTTAACCCAAACTCAAGAACATATTCATTCTACTCACCAGTGCATTATAGCTACTCAAGAATTGATTATTTTTTTATAGATAATAACTTCCTGCCTACAATTAAATCATGCAAATATGACACAATTGTTATCTCTGACCATGCCCCTCTAGTCTTGGAGCTAAAATCAATAAGCCCCTCATACTCACCTCGCAGATGGCGTCTTAACCCTCTTTTATTGGCAGACGAGAACTGCACAGAATTTATATCCAAACAAATCAGCTTCTTCCTAGAGACAAACACGTCCACAGAGGTTTCTGCAGGAACACTCTGGGAAACTCTAAAGGCCTTCTTAAGAGGCCAGATTATTTCATATCTTTCCCATAGAAATAAATTAGAAACCAAGAAAGTGTCAGAGCTAAGAAATGAAATTACTAGAATAGATGAAGAACAAGCCAGGCGTCCAAGTGAAGCTCTTCACAGGAAAAGGCAGGCCCTGCATACAGAACTTAACATCTTAACAACTAAAGAAACTGAACAAATTATTTATAAGTCTAGACAGCATTACTATGAACACGGAGAAAAAGCTAATAAGCTTTTAGCTCAACAAATTCATAAACAAGAAGTTCACAATGCAATTCCAGTAATCACCAACAAGAATGGAGAAGAAATCATCGACCATAATAAAATAATGCACACATTTAGAGATTACTATAAGTCTTTATATTCCACTGAGCCCAAAGAAGACAACACGCAATCTAATGCATTTCTGGATAATTCACAAATACCACAAATAGATGCTTTAAGTGCTGAGGAACTGGATAAACCTCTAACGCTAACAGAATTACTAGACGCTATAAAGTCACTACAAAGCGGGAAATCATCAGGCCCTGATGGTTACCCCGTAGAGTTTTATAAGAAATTCTCCACTCAGCTAGCTCCACTCTTATTGGTAACATTTACAGAAGCTAAAGACCACCAAATATTACCTCAAACATTTCGACAAGCATTAATCACCGTCTTTCCTAAACAAAATAAGGACTTGTTACAATGTGCATCATATAGACCAATTTCACTCCTGAATAATGATGTTAAGGTACTCTCAAAAATCCTAGCTAGAAGGATGGAGAAAGTGCTGCCCTCGGTAATATCACAAGATCAAACTGGATTTATTAAAGGCCAACATCTATCTTCAAATCTCCGACGCTTGTTTAATGTTATATATTCACCAGCAAAATCAAACACCCCAGAGATATTACTATCATTAGACGCAGAAAAGGCATTTGACATGATCGAATGGAATTACCTTTTCACTGCATTGGAGAAATTTGGGTTTGGCCCGAATATTTGTGCATGGATCAAACTACTGTATACCAGTCCAGAAGCTTCAGTTTGTATTAATAACATTTGCTCAGACTACTTTAAACTAGAACGTGGTACCAGACAAGGATGTCCCTTGTCGCCACTGTTGTTTGCAATCGCTATTGAACCACTGGCGGTTCACTGCCGAAATTCTTATCAGATAAAGGGGATTGTCAGAGAAGGACTGGAACAGAAAATTTCTCTATATGCAGATGATATGGTCTTATATATATCGGACCCAGAAAACACTGTCCCTGCTGTTTTAACAGCACTAACAGAATTTCAAAAGATATCTGGTCTTAGAATTAATCTGAATAAAAGTATACTCTTTCCAGTGAACACACAAGCATATAATATTAGATTAGACACCCTACCTTTTACCATAGCAGATCAGTTTAAATACCTAGGGGTAAATATCACAAGTAAACATAAAGCTCTTTATCAACAAAATTTTGGCGTCTGTATGGAAAAAATTAAGCAAGACTTGCATAGATGGTCAACCCTTCATCTCACTCTAGCCGGAAGAATTAACATTGTTAAGATGAATATCCTTCCTAAACTTCTCTTTTTATTTCAAAACATTTCAATATATATCAATAAATCGTTTTTTAAACAGTTAGATTCAATAATAACCTCATTCATTTGGAACTCAAAACACCCACGTATCCGAAGAGCGACCCTACAAAGACCTCAGGCAGAAGGTGGCATGGCTTTACCTAATTTTCAGTTTTATTACTGGGCAGCAAACATACAAGCCATAAAAACCTGGACACAAATAAATGCACATACCCAGGCTTGGTCTGCAATAGAAGTAAAATCCTGTAGTACTTCTTTATATTCCCTGCTCTGCTCTCCAATAAATGAAAGTTATCGCAAATATACTAATAACCCAATTGTACTTTACTCACTCAGAATATGGAACCAAATTAGGAAGCATTTTAAGATGGAAAATCTTTTATCAGTGGCACCTCTGCAAGGGAACCACCTCTTTCAACCTTCGCAAGTATATCCAGTTTTTAATACCTGGAAAAGTTTTGGGATTAAAATGCTCAGAGATCTTTATATAGACAACATATTTACATCTTTTGAACAATTACGTTCAAAATTTAACCTCCCAGCTACACATTTCTTTTACTATCTTCAAATTAGAAATTTTGTTAAACAGAAATTGCCCGATTTCCCCCACCTTGCACCCTCCACAATGCTGGAAAAAATACTGCTCAATTCCGAGGAAACAAACACTATTTCCGCAATATATAAAATCTTATTAGAGTCCCTACCTTTCAAAGACCCAAGAGGACATTGGGAAGAAGATCTCTTAATCAATATATCAGAAAAGGAGTGGAAGGTAGCAAAGCAGAGAATTCACTCGAGTTCTATATGCGCAAAGCATAGAATTATTCAACTAAAAATTATATATCGAGCTCATCTGTCTCGCTTAAAACTGTCCAAAATGTTTCCAGGCCAGGATCCAACCTGCGAGCGCTGCAACCAAGCTCCTGCCTCACTGGGTCACATGTTCTGGGCCTGCACCAAACTAACATCATTTTGGACAAAAATTTTTAAGTGCCTCTCAGACAGCCTTAGTATCACAATCCCTCCTAACCCACTAACAGCTGTGTTTGGTGTCCTTCCAGATGGACTGGAATTGGAGAAGGACACGCAAACGGTGATTGCATTCACTACACTCTTGGCACGCAGACTTATTTTGTTAAATTGGAAGAATCCTAATTCTCCTCTTATAAGTCAGTGGGAAACCGATGTTTTATATTATTTGAAATTGGAAAAAATCAAATTTTCAGTTAGA
This sequence comes from Erpetoichthys calabaricus, assembly GCF_900747795.2. Taxonomy (NCBI): domain Eukaryota; kingdom Metazoa; phylum Chordata; class Cladistia; order Polypteriformes; family Polypteridae; genus Erpetoichthys; species Erpetoichthys calabaricus. The sequence goes on from NC_041405.2 coordinate 77,649,628, forward strand.
GGATCTGTACAAAATTTTTTCAAAACATGGCAGGATTTAATCAATATTATTTTAGAATAAGAGAAATAACTATTATTGCATTTAACTCCCTTCTCTATCTCTTATTTATATAGATATTTACTTCTCCCCTTATTTTGTCTAATGTTGCCTTATTAAAAAGCTTAAAGAAATTTTCCTTTAGCTAAGCTCTCCTTCTCAGGGGTGGGGTTTGATTTGTTTTCAAATTTGTTGGGTTATAAATTGATCTGTTTGTATGGAATGATTACAATGAAAATTAATAAAATAAATATTTAAAAAAAAAAAAAAGAAAAAATGGATGCGTTTGAATCTCAAGAATAAATGGAACAATCTCACCGTGTTTCCTCAGAGTATGATGGGTAATGAAGTCCAACCCCGGGGTTTCTGGCGATGATTGGGCTGTCGTGAATCTGACAGAATGAGAAACAAACAGGGTACAAGGCGCAATGTGAAAAATAGCAGGAAATGATGGTCTGTTGTCATTAAATGAAATCTCCATCTTTCTCCTTCATCCTCCCTCTTCCTCTTTCCCTCCTGATCGTTTAAATAGTAATGAGCCGGATATAACTGAATGTGAACAGGGGCTTTCCATCCTGGGGCTGCGGTCTCTCTCCCTCATCCATCCCCTCTGCACTTACAGGGACAACATTTACTGACATACACATAACGAACAGTAAACCAGACAATGGAAACAACAAGCACTCAGCACATACATCGAATCCACTATTACCATGAAGCCCTGCTACACAGTGGCTGTGGACCTTGTCTGTGCACCTGCATCACAGGCATTCGTTGAGCAAATATTTTCACCGTGTGGCTATCTGTGCAAAGGACATCGTTGCAACATGAACAGATCTCTAGAAATGCGTGGTTGTTTAAAGCTTAACTGCAACGTTCTTGCACAGACTGGTTTCTTGGTTTGAAACATTTGATCTGGCTGACTATACTCATTAGGCCACTTAATCTGTTTGTTGACTGAAACATTGAAATATGTGTAGGCCGGCATTTGTGGTCTTGCAACAGAAAAAAAAAAAATTAAAATTGTACTAATATTACGTAAAAAGGCCAAAACTAAATAAAATAAAAACTAAAATTTTAAACACAGAACTAAATAAGAATAAAAATTGTTGACTCCACTGAAAACTATAAAAATTAATTTTATAAAATAAAAACTAAAACTACAATTAATACCAGAACTGAAACATCACTGAAGCACCTTCATCGGCAGTCTTACTTGAATGGTCAGAACTCACTAGAGTTCCACAAAGGCTTCAATGGCTCGAGCTGAAGGAAGACAGGCACAAGCAACCAATGTCTACCGTAAGCGCTGACACTTAGAGTGTCAGGCAGGTTTTGTGGAAGCTCATGCAGAAGCAAACTGAAAGTCAGAGGTCATTTGCAGAGGGACAGAAGGCCGTCGCTGAAGTCACTAGATTGTTAGCCCAACAGAGATAGGCAAAATTTCTAAATACCGAAATACCACACAGACAGGTGTCTTTATTTTCAGGTGACCCATTGGCATATGTAGACTTCATCAGGGCCTTTGATCATGCTGTAGACCTTGTGTTAGAGAACCCTCAAAATAAACTAGATTATTTAATCCAGTATACCAGAGGCTTCCCTCAAGATGTGGTTAAAAGTTGCGGCTGAATACCTCCAATGCCAGGCAACATAGAAGCCAGAAAGCTATCTGACACTGATTATGGCATCAGATATATATAGCTGATGCATATCGGGACAAAGCATTGAAATGGCTGCAAATAAGGCAAAAAAGATGGAGCAGCTCTGGGAGATTATGTAAACTTCCTTGCTAGCTATGTCCAACGTAAAGGATGGTGCAAGATTCAGTAACAATCCAAATATCCGTACGTAAGTCTTGCTTATGAACTTCAAGAAAGGGAAGACAGAAGGGCAGACATGGCTGACCTAATCACCTCTTTACATCAACAGGCTAAAATGTTGTTCCACCCGGTACATGGAGCCGTTCCACAAAGTTGTACATGGAGCCATTCCACAAAGTTGCACATGAAAAGGTACAAAACAACATTAAAACCAAGCCCGATTTCTTCAGAAGACTTGGCTAAAGCCGAATCAGAGCACATCTGCCTCAGTCAACTACAGGAATTTCCAGAAGAATTAAAGGCTTTAAAGAAAAATGTCCTTGTAAAAAAGAAGAGTCAAATCTTTCAACTTGACCCAGTCATACAAAATGGAATACTCAGAGTCAGAGGAAGACTCAACAAAGCCAGCAGAAGAAGTTAAACATCCTGCAATTCTCCAGAAACGTTCAAACATTGCTTCTCGTATATTGCACCACATTTACAAAGAAATTGGACATTGTGGGTGCAACTACATTCTTGTACAGTTACACCAGAAGTATTGGATACCTCAAGTTAACTCAGTTATTAGAAAACTCATTTCAAAGTGCCAACATGAAGAAGATACAATGCAAATGCAGGTGATCAAAAAATGGCAGATTTGCCAGAAGTTCATTTGTTATTTGACCAACCACCCTTCTCCAATGTTGGAGTTGATTGTTTTGGACCCTTTCGAGATAAAAGAGGATGAAGTCTGGTCAATAGGTATGAAGTAATTTTGACCTGTCTTAACAAATTGAGCTATACACTGAGATTGCACACAGCTTGGACACTGATTCTTGTATCAATGCCATACACCAATTTTCTCCCTTTCCCTACTATTAATGTAATGGGCCTTTCAGTTGTGACCCAAGAGGCCCAGTTCGCCTTGGTTCTGTGCTGATACTTTAGTGTCCTGCTGTTGTTGTTTAGCAACTTTTTGGTATGCCTTTTTAATGATTTGTAAGTCTTATTGTTCTTTTGACCTTTTGATTTAAACATTCTAATTTTTGGATTTTGGCTCTCTTGGTGTTCAATTTTGCTATTGCAGAAATGTTTTTAATGTTTATTTGGTTTGCCTTGGAAAATTCTTTCCAGTTCTTGTTAGTTTTCTGCACCTTTCATTTAACTTAACCGTCTTTTTACTCTCCCTTTTTTTATTCTTGGCCTGTTTGAACATGCAGGAGGCATGGCTGCTTTTTGAGTTTCAGGGTGATGTCTACTTTGTGCTTTTGTGCCTGTTTTTGAATTTATAAGCACCAATTTCACAACAGCAACATTTTGAATGTTGGGGAATTTTTTGATTCTCTTACTCAAAATGATGAGGGAGGTTTAGGGTAGGGGATAACAGTCCGAAGGCAAGCCTGGACACTCTGACCCACCCATTTAACAGTTAAATACAGTATAATAAGGTTAAAAGGTAGTCTATAATTACAAAATCCTATCCTCCTGCTAATTCTATTTATCTAAAGATAAATAAATGGAGAATTTGCAAATACCTGTTAATCCTTGCCAAATTATAACCTATTTTTTTTTTTATCCCTCACTATTTCTCATTTAATCCCTGCAGATGAAAAGTATCCAAATCTTCTATCCACTGCAATTCTTTCTTAATTCAAAGAGTTTTGTTCCAGCTCCTGTTATGTTCAATGGCAAACATAATCGGCTTATGTCCTGACTGAGCAAAATATTGATATAAAATAGTTGTTTTTTACTGATTTTCCATTAAGAGAAGTTTCTGAATGAATCTGACTTTTAATGAATTCTTAGTTTCCCCGATATGCATCATTCTGCACTCGCAGCATTGAATGCCAAATATACAATTTGACGTGTCTAGATGTAAATTTTAATCAGATCCATACGTAAATTAATCCGTCCGCCAGAATACAGTAACACCATATCCTAAGTAACGGAATAATTCTCCTTCCCAACCTGTCCCCGTCCATCCAATTGATCTTGGAGATGCATAAAATGAGCCAAAAAGGGTTCCAATTCTATCGCCCCTGGATCCAATACAGACCGAAACCGACTCAACCTTAAATTTGTCACATGGTTCAAAATTACCATGTCTCCCCCACTCACCTTAAGTTTAGGGTTGAGTTGGGTGAGACCATAGATTAATTCATGGCCAAAAGTTGTTATTGAAAAGCCATTGATTGTAAAAACAAAGCTCCTGAATGGTCCCATAAGAGTTAAAGAGAATCTGAGGCCACAACACACCCAGGCACAGCATCAAAGATAAAAGGGGTAAAAAAATAGCCTGTCCACGATAATCCAAGAGCTATATACATATTGTTAAGCTCCAAACTCTGTTAACAAGAATCTTGTATAAAAAATGATGAGACAGGTTCTAGCATGAAGGACTAGTGACGTATAACAATCACAACATCACTCTAAATCGCGAGTAGCTGTTGCTTTTCCTCTTTTCAGATTTGTTCTTGTGCTACTTGTGCTACCATATTTTTATGAACGTGAGACTCAATGGTAGAGCTGCTGCCCTGTAACATGGAGACCAGGGTTCCAGTCCCAAGTTTTCCTTGCATAGAGTTTACATGTTCTTCCTGTGATATAGGTAATTTCTGGGTGCTCCTGTTTTCTCCCACCGTCCACAGACATGCAAGTTAGATTGATTCGATTTGCTAAATTGGTCCTAGTGTGTGCGCGCGTGTGTGTGTGTGTGTGTGTGTGTGCGTGTGTGTGTGTGTGTATGTTCAACCTGTGATGGGTCGGCGCCCTATCCAGGGATTGCTCTTGCCTTGTGACTGATGCTTGCTGAGACAGACTCCACCTTCCCCTGCTTTGGGAAAGCAGGTTTAAAAAATGGATCAATGGGCCTCAACTTCCCATGTAAATTAGCATTTTATCTGTTTTGTGGACAGAAGAAAAAGGTTGGTTAGGGGATGAGATAGTAGCTTCTGTCAGTTTTTCCATTACTGTTTTATTTTGTATATAGGTTTCATAGAAAGTCAACGTACATGCATTAGTTTTATTGTGGATTATTTGGAGATAAGGTTGGGTATGAGATATAATAGTAAATGGACTGGGGATAACTTTGGATTATGAGCTGGGTAAAGCTTGATTTAGATCAATTTCTGTTCAGGAGGTAACTGGCTATCACACATAGTGTTTCTTTCTATTCCTCTACCGCTATTACTTTACTTATTATTAAATAATTTTTACGATTGCTAAGCTCAACATTATTTCCAGAAACATCAGGACTTAGATCTTTGCTTCTTACCACACAAGTGTACTTGACTTTTCCCATCATCTCTGCATAGTTGTAGCTATTATTCAAGAGTCAGATTTGATGCTGCTGATGTCTGTTGTCATGAAAATAACTATTATCAGGTTGTAGCTTCCTCGTCATCTTAATCCAAGAAATGCAAAATACTCATTGTTTTCAGGAGGAGACTGCAGATCAACCTCACTGATGCATAAGCAGATACTCCATCCATTATCCAACCCGCTATATCCTAACTACAGGGTCACAGGGGTCTGCTGGAGCCAATCCCAGCCAACGCAGGGTGCAAAGCAGGAAACAAACCCCGGGCAGGGCACCAGCCCACCTCAGGGCACACACACACACCAAGCACACACTAGGGACAATTTAGGATCGCCAATGCACCTAACCTGCATGTCTTTGGACTGTGGGAGGAAACCAGAGCACCCGGAGGAAACCCACACAGACACGGGGAGAACATGCAAACTCCACGCAGGGAGGACCCAGGAAGTGAACCCAGGACTCCTTACTGCGAGGCAGCAGCGGTACCACTGCGCAACCATGCCGCCCAGATACTCCATACTACTCTTATTTTCTTGATCTTGTTAGCCAGCTCCTTAAATTCCATTACTATGTGTTGCTCCTCTGCCATAATACAAATACAGCGATCCTTTTGTTGTTAGCTAAATCCCTACTTCAGGTATTTGAGTATATTTTCCTGTCTGTAGTATCTTTATGGAAATTCTGTTCCAACCATAATCTGGTTGTTATTAAGAAGATAAAACTAATTTTTTTTTCTGCTTCATTAAAATTTTTATTTCTGTTATTTTTGATGCTGTCTAAGTTGTTTTCCATCATGGATTAACTTGGTTTTGCAGAACACTGCCTTTGAACTCATGTAATTAATTAAAAAAATTATGTTTTTGTTTTCCTGTGATGCCATTTTGTTTCACAGTAGTGACTTTCAATTTTTTGGTCCTGTGGCTGAAACACACCGCAAGGGTGGGGGTGGTTGGGTATCCCCAGTAATGCCTGATGAACAAGTATAACAAGTTCTAATTGACGAATCTACCTGAATCATTATTAGTATGGTTTGGATGTGTCATGCAGTGAAAGGAATATAAGTGACAAGTTGAGAGAAGGACTTAGTGCAGAGGTGTAGGGCATTTTGCTAAGGAGAAAAAGAAAAAGTTTATTTGTGTATGTGGGGCAAAAGGAAGAGAATGACTAGATAAAGAGAACCACCATGATAGAGCTGGATGGAATGTGGCCTGCCCTCTTCAGCCTTCCTCCTGGCCTCATTTGTGGAGGTGGTGTCAGAGAATTAATTTTAAATTAATTTGTAATTCAGAGGCTGCTCTCAGGCATTAAATCTACAGTAAATGTATAACTATTCTATTATAGAAACCTTTAGCAAATTTTGAAACAGATTGAAATGAATATCAGAATAAATTAAGGAAAGCTTGGGAAAAAGTTGAGAACAATATGTTAAATATTATGGACATGGATTTTAAACAGCTGTTCATCAAGGATATTAACCAACTGTGGAATGGTTATGAGCATTATTTATTGTTATGTGGAAAATATATTTAAAAAGCCAAAGAAACTTAAATGGATGAGAGCTTGTAAAGGGTCAAAATAATCTTATACATATTATTACTTTTTTAGAAATTGCCTCGATCAGTTGCAGGAAAATGGAGCGTAGCCCTTATATTTATGTATTTTAGATATACAGCCCAATCTGTGAAGGCAACACAATCCAATATGTTATTCATGAGCAGTGTCTCTGTATTGACATGTGGAAGCTGTATAGATGCAAGCGACTTAAACAAAATGAACAAGCCAGTTGGCCCTCAGACAAAGGCTACTAAATCATAGAAGGCTGCTGCACAACAAGAGTACTTAAAGTTCCTAGCTGTTGCATTGTACATTGTTTAGAAATAATAAAGAATCATCTCTAATAAAACCTGTTTCCTTTATTTTCAAGATGATTTACTTTCATATCCAGTATTCTTATCCAATCCATGATAAATAGGAGGACCCTGAGGAAACCCATTCAGACCCTGGGAAAATATCTAAACTCTGCATAGACATTGCCTGAGCCAAGATTCAAACCTAGGCATCTGAAGCTACGTGCTAAACACTGTGCCTCAATGCATCACCTACAATTAACATCGTGCTGGCAAATTGTTTCAGCATGGTGATGATTTCATGCCGAGACATCAACAGTATGAACATACATTCCATTGCTCAGATCAGTAGCTTCAGTGCCAGCAGCAAGGAGCCTATAAAAACAGCAAGCCTGCCACTGTCCATGATCTCCAGCTGGCATGGCTAAGTGAGCTTTCCTCAAAGAATAAAGAGTGTTATAGACAACATGGTTTGGCTGGTTACTTACCTGGTTGGGAGGCCTTTTTAATGAAAGGGTGTGGGAGGATGGACATCCCAACCAGGATGGTTAGTGGTACCCTTCCTGGTTGAGAGGCCATTATAATGGATGGACAGGGGAGACTGCTTCCCTGGGCCATGTGCTTCCCCAGTACACTGGGTGGTGACATCCCTCTGGCATGCATCCTGTTTGAAGACCCACGCGGCTGCATGAGAGTTGTAGTTTTGGTGGGTAGCCCTATTGTTGTCCTCAGGTGTTGTTAGGGGGAGCTGCTGGAGGCAGACTCTTCTATGAAGGGGAGGTTCCACCTGACCCTGAAGTGCTTTCTGGATGCAATGTGATAGTACTCCTGGTTCTAGTATAAAAGATGCTGCTCTGCTTCACCTGGGGAGTCAGAGTTAGGAGAGTAGTCGGACGAAGCTCACCTGGGTGGAGTGGAAAAGGGGAGATTCATATTGCTGTAACTGTGGAATAAATTAAAGTATTTATGGCAATAAATCTCTTCATTGGCATCAGAAACTGTGTCTGAGCTTTTGTGTCTGGGGTTTGAGGTGCAGCAACGCCCCCTAGTGGTTCACAAAAGCTACCTGGAAAAGTGACCTGAAAACCAAGAATCCACTTGGCCACCATTACAATATATTGAAAAGCATTTCAAAATGGTCACTATTTGACAAAATAATAACAAGAAAAAGTGTTAATTAACAAATCATGTTGCTTTTTAAAAATGGCCTGGGGAATTATAGGCACTGTTTCCTTTTACTTGTCTTTGTGTCATGTGCTGTGTATCTGCCTTGCGTCATTCCTATTATAGGCCTCTGTTTCTTGCAGCCTTGCAATGGAGGAATGTGGTTGCCATGGTTGACCTTAGAATATGATCCAGAGAATTTAAGGTTAAAAAAATGTATTTGCAGGTGCTTCTATAAAATACATAAAAAAATGATTTACATAATATATACAAAAATACTAAGTTTAAATAATATTGTTCATCCCACATTGAGGGCTAATTCTCAGTAACTCACTTCTAAGAAGTTAACTATACACCTTTGTCTCCACCACTAAGAACAAACTACTTCCTATTAATCAAAATATTATTCTACTTCAGAAAAATCCCTATTAATTCAGAATATAACAATTTGTACTATTCTATTGCATTCAGATATCTAAATAAGTATTAAAATACTTTTGAGTTATTAAATTATACATAAATTATTAAAATATATTTAAATAATCACAAATATTTATATTTCTTTTGTATATTAATTTATTCCCTAATAAAATTAGTGGTTATGGGTCCTCACATATGATTCACCACCATACAGGCCTATAAAATGCCTTTCTCAATTCTAAGCCATGTCTTTTGTACCATCTGAGGAAGCAGACTGCGAGGGACAACCTGGAAATACAAATGTGAGTGCAACAAATAGAGAATACACATTTCTTTTGATGATAAATAACTGATTTTTGCTCAGTAGTAACCAAGGCACAAGCGAAGAATTGAACAAGAATGGAACTAAAAGTTGTAAATGAAGCTCATGGCAGCAAAATACAAAGGGTCCCCATAGACTCTATGGCATAGAGAGAGAGAGAGAGGTTGGGAGTATGCACTGATTGCACATTCCCACACCCACCACAGTCCCCATAGCCTGAATTTAATGTGTTTGGTTTGAAAATTATTGGATGGAAGGTCTCTAGTAATGCTGAGATATTAAGCGACCAACCCAAGTTTAAAATCCTCTGTGGAACAAAACAGGAGGGAAAAACAGCTGCCTCACAAAAAATTGAAAAGAAAGAACACTGATGGAAATTGAAATATAGGCAGATAAGCAATTTATTTATAAACCATTATCACCCTAGGTGGCAAACTCAGGTCAAGTAGTAGTAAGAAACCCATTGCTAAAACTGGAAAATCAAAAAAGAGGTTTCCATCCATCCATTGTCTCCCGCTTATCCGAGGTCGGGTCGCGGGGGAAGCAGCTTGAGCAGAGATGCCCAGACTTCCCTGCAGAGGAAACTCATTTCAGCCGCTTGTATTTGCGATCTCGTTCTTTCGGTCACTACCCATAGCTCATGACCATAGGTGAGGGTAGGAACATAGATCGACTGGTAAATTGAGAGCTTCACCCTGCGGCTCAGCTCCTTTTTCACCACGACAGACCGATGCAGCGCCCGCATTACTGCGGATGCCGCACCGATCCGCCTGTCGATCTCACGCTCCATTCTTCCCTCACTCATGAACAAGACCCCGAGATACTTGAACTCCTCCACTTGGGGCAGGATCTCGCTACCAACCCTGAGAGGGCACTCCACCCTTTTCCGGCTGAGGACCATGGTCTCGGATTTAGAGGTGCTGATTCTCATCCCAGCCGCTTCACACTCGGCTGCGAACCGATCCAGAGAGAGCTGAAGATCACGGCCTGATGAAGCAAACAGGACAACATCATCTGCAAAAAGCAGTGACCCAATCCTGAGCCCACCAAACCGGACCCCGTCAACGCCCTGGCTGCGCCTAGAAATTCTGTCCATAAAAGTTATGAACAGAATCGGTGACAAAGGGCAGCCCTGGCGGAGTCCAACTCTCACTGGAAACGGGTCCGACTTACTGCCGGCAATGCGGACCAAGCTCTGGCACCGATCGTACAGGGACCGAACAGCCCTTATCAGGGGGTCCGGTACCCCATACTCTTGGAGTACCCCCCACAGGATTCCCCGAGGGACACGGTCGAATGCCTTTTCCAAGTCCACAAAACACATGTAGACTGGTTGGGCAAACTCCCATGCACCCTCCAGGACCCTGCTAAGGATATAGAGCTGGTCCACTGTTCCGCGACCAGGACGAAAACCACACTGTTCCTCCTGAATCTGAGGCTCGACTATTCGATGGACCCTCCTCTCCAGGACCCCTGAATAGACTTTTCCAGGGAGGCTGAGGAGTGTGATCCCTCTGTAGTTGGAACACACCCTCCGATCCCCCTTCTTAAAGAGGGGGACTACCACCCCGGTCTGCCAATCCAGAGGCACTGTCCCTGATGTCCATGCGATGTTGCAGAGGCGTGTCAACCAAGACAGTCCTACAACATCCAGAGCCTTGAGGAACTCCGGGCATATCTCATCCACCCCCGGGGCCCTGCCACCAAGGAGTTTTTTGACCACCTCGGTGACCTCAGTCCCGGAGATGGGGGAGCCCACCTCTGAGTCCCCAGGCTCTGCTTCCTCATTGGAAGGCATGTTAGTGGGATTGAGGAGGTCTTCGAAGTACTCCCCCCACCGACCCACAACGTCCCGAGTCGAGGTCAGCAGCGCACCATCCCCACCATATACAGTGTTGACACTGCACTGCTTCCCCTTCCTGAGACGCCGGATGGTGGACCAGAATCTGCTTGGCCTGCCGGTAACTATCAGCTGCCTCCAGAGTCCCACAGGACAAAAGGGTCCTGTAGGACTCCTTCTTCAGCTTGACGGCATCCTTCACCACCGGTGTCCACCAACGGGTTCGGGGATTGCCGCCACGACAGGCACCGACCACCTTACGGCCACAGCTCCGGTCAGCTGCCTCAACAATAGAGGCACGGAACATGGCCCATTCGGACTCAATGTCCCCCACCTCCCTCGGGATGTGGTCGAAGTTCTGCCGGAGGTGGGAATTGAAGCTACTTCTGACAGGGGGCTCTGCCAGACGTTCCCAGCAGACCCTCACAACACGTTTGGGCCTACCAGGCCTGACCGGCATCCTCCCCCACCATCGGAGCCAACTCACCACCAGGTGGTGATCAGTTGATAGCTCCGCCCCTCTCTTCACCCGAGTGTCCAAGACATGTGGCCGCAAGTCCGACGACACGACCACAAAGTCGATCATCGAACTGAGGCCTAGGGTGTCCTGGTGCCAAGTGCACACATGAACACCCCTATGCTTGAACATGGTGTTCGTTATGGACAATCCGTGACGAGCACAGAAGTCCAATAACAAAACACCGCTCGGGTTCAGATCGGGGGGGGCCATTCCTCCTAATCACGCCCTTCCAGGTCTCACTGTCATTGCCCACGTGAGCATTGAAGTCTCCCAGCAGAACGAGGGAGTCCCCAGAAGGTATGCCCTCTAGCACCCCCTCCAGGGACTCCAAAAAAGGTGGGTACTCTGAACTGCTGTTCGGTGCATACGCACAAACAACAGTTAGGACCCGTCCCCCCACCCGAAGGCGGAGGGAGGCTATCCACTCGTCCACCGGGGTAAACCCCAATGTACAGGCTCCAAGTCGGGGGGCAATAAGTATGCCCACACCAGCTCGGCGCCTCTCACCGGGGGCAACTCCAGAGTGGTACAGAGTCCAGCCCCTCTCAAGGAGATTGGTTCCAGAGTCCAAGCTGTGTGTCGAGGTGAGTCCGACTGTATCTAGCCGGAACCTCTCAACTTCACGCACTAGCTCAGGCTCCTTCCCCTTCAGAGAGGTGACATTCCACGTCCCAAGAGCCAGCTTCTGTAGCCGAGGATCGGACCGCCAAGGTCCCCGCTTTCGGCCACCACCCACCACAAAAAAGAGGTTTTCTGTTTTTAATTGGATTCCTGGTCTAATTAAGTGATGTGTTATTTCCCAAGTTCTGTGTTTTGGGAACAATACAGAAATTAGAAAACTACATTTGTTAAAAAAATCCAAAATATATTAAAATGTACCAAGCAGTTATATGGGAATAATGTATTTTTTTCTTTTTAACAATATTTTCATCTTGATTTTCATTCTACTTTTCTAGGTGTTCTAATTGTTTAATTAATCCATTATTTACTAATTCGTGGGTCTGATGCTAAAGTACTTGCAGCCTTTGATTATTCAGTGTTGTTTGCCAGTGTGTCTGCACAGCTCATTTTTAATTGTCATTAATAAGATACAACAAAGGGGAAAAACTGCACAGAGAAAGGGCAAAATATAATGAAATCAACAAAAGAGAGTTAAACATTTAAATCTAGAGCAAGAATAGAAATATTTCTACATGTCTTATAAATGTAAAAATCATGCTGCTGTGCTTTTCTGAATGTAGGATAAAAGAAAAACAATACCAGCTAATTAAATGAGATCACTGCTATCAGGTGTTGTCACTGATTAGGAATCCGGTTGGAACAAAAATCTGCAGCCACAGGGGGGCCACAGGACCGAGGTTGGGAAACACTGCTTTACAAGATGCTGGTCCATACCATACCCATACCATACCATATTTATTTGTTGAGCGCTTAAAACACAGCATTACAACCGACCAAAGCGCTGTACAGTTAAAACAAACAGGACTAAAAAGAAAATATTAAAAGCAAACATTAAGAGAGAATTTGAACTAAGAAACTAAAAACAGGTCAGAGGACCCAATAAAATAGAGAAAATAGCGAAAAACAAGTAGAAAATGAAACAAGTTAAGAATTAAAAGCTAATGTGAAGAAGTGCGTTTTTAAGCGTAATTTGAATGTGGCAACAGAAGTGGCTTGCCTAACCACTAAGGGTAGGGAGTTCCAGAGCCTGGGTGCACCGACGGAGAAAGCCCTTTCACCACGAGCTTTGAAACGTGCCTTGGGAACGGTTAGAAGCAGCTGATCTGTGGATCTAAGAACGTGAGGGGGATTGTATCGATGGAGCAAAACACTCAAATAGGCGGGGGCTGGACCATTTAATGCCTTATAAGTTAGGAGGAGTATCTTAAAATCGATTCTGAATCTAACCGGCAGCCAATGTAAGGTTTTTAAAATTGGAGTAATATGTTGGCCTCTGCCACTCCCTGTTAGAAGCCTTGCAGCCGCATTTTGAACCAGTTGTAGTCTAGAAAGAGTGGCTTTGCTGATACCATAAAGGCAGGAATTAGAGTAATCAAGCCGGGACGTAATAAATGCATGGATTACTGATTCCAGAAGATGGTTAGACAGAATAGGCTTGAGTTTGGCGATACACCTGAGCTGGCAAAAACAGGATTTTACTGTGGTGTTGACTTGAGCATCCATTTTCAGAAACGAATCCATTTTGATTCCGAGATTAAAGACAGACGATTAAAGTCCATTCATTGTAATTCTGGCCCTGACGATGTCTAACAATATAAACATTTAAAATAGCAACATTATTTTAAGTGATGCAATGTATGTCTGTAAGTCACATAAACAGTACAATCTATATATATAAAAATGGAATGGGTGGGTCGTCGGGTGGGCCTTTTTTTCATTCCGTCGTTTTTTCGACGTTTTGAAAATGTAGAATGATTATTTGATTTTTTTGTTTTTATTTGATCGTGTCTATGTAGCCGCCGTCGTAATAAAGTATCGCTAAAATCGTCATTTATCGTAATTTATTTTTGACGTATAACGTCGCCGTCGTCGAGGTCAGTGATACCAGTGCAAAAAATCTGCTTACGGTTGAAAGACACGCCCTACTCACTGGACAGTTAAAAACACCAATCAAACTAACGATGACATCAAGTATTACCCAATCAAAAGTAGGAAAGGAGGCATCATCATAAAATGCGTGTGGGATGATTTGCATGAGACGCTGCTTTAAAAAAAAAATGATAAAAAAAATACGGGATAAATCCCGTCCAGTATTGATTCAAAACGGGACGCGCAATTTCATTCTCAAACGCGGCACGATTCCGTATTTTAAAGGACGGGTGGCAACCCTACAGTGCCAGGTAACCACCCATACAATCACATTGTGATTCAGACTAGGAATGCAATGAATGTAATTACCCCGATCTACATACAAGGCGAAAGTCTTGCAACATTCAAAGATGATGGTTTGGGATAAGTACACCATACAACATAAAAGAGCTTATGAAGCCTTGAACCGAAAAAAGCAAGATCTCAGAGATCGTAAAAAAAAAAATAGGAGCTAATGTCGTTTTACTCGCTGTAGATTTTAGTCAAACATTACCAGTTATTTCACGAGGGAGACCAGCACATCAACTCAACGCGTGTTTAAAATCCATGCTTCTCCCACGCTCGGTTATATGTCGCGTGTTCTCGGGTAGGTGCACCAAAAAATGTATACATTTAAGCATGTAATGGGCAAACAAAAAATGAGGTATACCCGAAGGCACAGCAGTAGTACTTAATGTAACTTTACTTCTTAAATGTTAATGTTTTACTGTTTAATAATTTATACGCTTCTTATATGTTGTTCAAATTCTTTTATCAAAATACCACTGACAGCGCAATGCACGATAACATCGAGTGAATACACCATACGCATCCGCCCACGGCTGCCCTGCTGTGCGCAGATAGGACTTGATTGTACAATAAAATAAAATAAAGATAAAAAGACTAAAACAATCATCACCCATAAAGCGGATAGTAGACGTGACGTACTATATGTGTACCACATTTCAAGTGTATAGGTGCAACGGTTTGCGAGCTACAGGTCATTTAAAATCCTGGACAGACACACAAATTGCCACGGTAGCAAATTACAGAAAAAGATTTTACTGTTTAATAATTTATATTTATATGAAATGTGCTTCTTATATATTACTTCATATTCTCATATGATAATGATGTTAATGTTTATATTGATTTCTGTGTTATTAAAACTGCATGTATGTGTGTATATGTATATATATATATATATATATATATATATATATATATATATATATATATATATATACGAGCTGTATATACCCGGCGTTACCCGGGGCAGAAGTAACCTAATCGGTCAAACACTTACATATATACCAAAGTAAACCTAATCGGTCAAACACTTACATATATAAAAAAACCGAACCTAATCGGACAAACAGCTTCATATATACAGAAGCGAACCTAATCGGACAAACAGCTAATCTATATACATAAGCAAACCTAATTGGTCAAACAGTTACATAAATACAAAAGCAAACCTAATCGATGAAACAGCTTCATATATACAGAAGCGAACCTAATTGGTCAAACAGTTATGCATGTGCACAATAATTTTACAAAGATTATGCGTGTTAACAATCATTAAAAAGAAAAGATTGAGGAACTCTTCTTCTATATGTGATGAAGCTGGATGAAGCTGACTTGACGAAGACGTAGGTGGCATAGATTGGTTTTTCTAAAACAGAAGAAAAAAATGAGTATCTATTATTATTTTAAATTAGAATGAAAATGAGAACCTTGATTAGAGATAGATTATCCGTATTAAAATATGTGCATGAATAAATTTTTGCTAACTCTCTAGCAAAAGTTTATTCATACAAATTGGCATGGGATGGCTTTGTGAAAAAGTAAAAATTAGATAAAAATAAATTGAGAATGCGTACTTCGATTTGACTGAGATTATCTGTAATGATGAAAAAAAAGTTTAGTATGTTTTTTTTTCCATACGGGAAGGATGTAAAACCTTACATAGGCACCCTTCAGCCCGTACTGAAGGGTAGTGTCAGATTCTTACTGACTAAAAAACACCCTTTTTATTCCACAGCTACCCCGAAAACCACTATTAGGCATTACTTTGGGGTGGCAGTAGTTTAGTTATGAAACAGCTGGGTCCTGAAAAAAATCTGTCTTATTAGTGGCTTCATCACATATAGAAGAAGAGTTCCTCAATCTTTTCTTTTTAATGATTGTTAACACGCATAATGTTTGTAAAATCATTCTGCACATGCATAACTGTTTGACCAATTAGGTTCGCTTCTGTATATATGAAGCTGTTTGATCGATTAGGTTTGCTTTTGTATTTATGTAACTGTTTGACCAATTAGGTTTGCTTATGTATATAGATTAGCTGTTTGTCCGATTAGGTTCGGTTCTGTATATATGAAGCTGTTTGTCCGATTAGGTTCGGTTTTTTTATATATGTAACTGTTTGACCGATTAGGTTTACTTTGGTATATATGTAAGTGTTTGACCGATTAGGTTACTTCTGCCCCGGGCAACGCCGGGTATATACAGCTCGTTACACTATATAATATTAATATTAAATACATGTCCTTCACAAAATCTTGTGTACTAGAGGGTAAAAATGAAAAATAAAAAAACTACATTACATATACACAAAAAAAAACCTCCTAGTATACTGAATGTCTAGCGGGTGGTTATGGATACAGCTTTCTAAATGCCTAGGAAGTGTTCTTTAAATGCATAAAATTCCAACTGTGATAAGCTGGCAAGGAATCTATGGGACCCCAAGCGAGAATTTCTTGACAAGTCCTTCATCAAAATAACATTGTCATAAGTTTAATGGTGTAATTTTTCAACTCAGGCACCTGTGAGAATTGCCTCCAGATAAGAGTTCTGCACAGCTGTTTATGACAAAGAGCTTACATCAAGACATGTGGGCAATTGCACTGTACTTATGCTTGTAGGGTGATATATATGTTGTTTATGCATGTGTGGACGAGGTATTTATTTACTTGTTTACTTAGGGTTTGGAAATATATCTTCTCTCTTGCAGAGACAAGACTCTTCTTGGACAATTAGATAATGGATGATTTTGCTTTATGTTTAATTTGAGATCTTCAACAGAGAAAATCAACCTGACTACTTTAAAACAGATTTCTTTATGTAAGTTAAATTCATAAATAGGTCATTAAATGGATAAAAACACTGCATTAAAATAGCTCTCAGAAATTGTGAGATATTCATCATAACATGTATTTATTGACACATTCCTAAAAAAAACATTTTTAATCTCTGAATTTTCTTCTCACATGCCTTTAAAGTCTTGCACGTTTACAAATACAAATGCCTTCCTAATGTGTTGAAAACTGTGGCCATTTTATTTTTGAGGTAACATATTTTGCAGCTCAATACTCTGCAGAAACTGGTGGAAGACATCTGTCAATACCTAAATTCAAACATTTGTCATATTGTCCTCAAATGCTTTCGTTTTGGTAAGGAGGTAAGGCAAAATTCTTTTGTCACTGTGGTAGTGGACAAATAAGTATAATGGTGAGCTTGAGCTTAAATGATCTTCATATGTCTGCAATGAATAAGGAATAAATGATAACAATGGACAAGAAAGAGAGAGAATATTTTAAGTGCTGCTGAAAGCCTGTAGCAAATGATTGATTTCTTAAGGGTACAACAAGAAAAAAATAAAAATTAGAGCAGTATTTTCAGCTTTGAACAGTCATAGTTTGATGAAGGTATAATACTGTTTACTAAATTCAAATATTTTCATAAAAAGATTTTCCAAGCTAGTGTCAGCCTTGCCATAGCTGTCTCATAAGTCTGATTTGTGCCATGATCTGCTTATTATTTATGCAGAGCCTACACCACAAAACATTTTACTGAAGGTTCTGCTTTAATTGAACGTGTAGCTGAAAAATCAAGTGTTCAAGAATACTGTTAAAACACAGAAGCATTTTGGTATTTAATTCATTGCAAGGTTTTCTGGAATAATGGATTGAATTAGATGAGACTTGAATTAGATTAGTCTTTGCCTGGTTATAAAATATAGATTAAAACAATTTAGACAGCCCTGACTACTGCAGATTTCCCAAGACCACAGGTTTACAAACTTTTCTGTAATGTAAATATTTACACTACCCAGCATGGATGCATAATAATGATAATATTAATAATAATAATAATTGTGTTTTCCACATGCATGTGAGAGAATTATTATTAACATACAAACAAAAAAACACACATCCTAAATCCAAATGATGCACACTAATGGCAGAAACAGGTTGTGGCAATAAGCACATGAGACAACATTCCTTTTATGCCAGATATCAACAGTGTGGAATGGGATAGCATCCTTGGCATACAGTCAAAGCATCTTGTAGAGCTTGTGTCTAATGAATCCTCACTGTTAAGAAAGTGGACAAAGTAGACAAACCATAGTATCAAGTAGTTTGTAGCAATGTGCTATAAAATGCATTACAATAATGTGGCATGTTATCACAAAAATAGCACTAAATAGAGATGTCTAGTGATATAATTTCAAAGCCGATCGAAATTTAAGTAAATTAAATGCTATATTGCTATAGTTGTTGGAAGATATATTTTTTATGTGTTTTCAGGAAAGTTTGAATTTTTTTTTCAATGAGTTACAATGACGAACGCAAAAAGAAATGTCTTCTCTGTGTTATTTATAACAATACAGTCAGCAACATTAAATTATTAATCACAGTTGATGTATGATGAAAGACTACTGGTAACTTGTAATAATTAATCAGTTGATTTCACATTTACGTTTTATTTATTAGTATAAGTTAAGGCACATGGTGAAGCAGCAGCTATAGAAGTGTGGCTGATTTGCAATGCTAGTTTCTGAACTGTGGTGCCTTTTGTGTGGAGCTTATAGTACATGTTCTCCATTTGTTTGCATGAGTGAATTTCTTTCTGTCATTTGAAACCCCCATTTCCAGAACATGCTGTTAATTACAATGGTCACACTGTGTTCATCTGCTACACTGGCCCAACATTTATTTGTTCCTGCCTATTTTTTTGCTCCATGATCCTGACCAGAGTACAGCAATAACAACTCCATATGGAGAAGTGACCGATATGTTAGAAATAATTTCTGAGTCCATTTTCAATGTTCTTTTTTTATTCTTGTAATGTCACTAACCATTATACCTGTTTCACTGAATTGGTATATGTTATGTCAATGAATACATATGTGCATTACCCAAATTAAAACTTTCAAGTTTTTAAAATGTTTCACTACTTCAAAAACTTTTCTTGGCTGTTTTTACTTTACAAATTAAATTACTTAACAAACTGTCATGCATTCCTCTAGGTATTCTTGTGCTTTGGACGTTTATTCTTTAAGGCAATTATTTTAGCACATAAAGTTTCATTTTAATTAATTATAAAATATCAGCCCTTCAGCGTTCTGTGTCACTTATTATTAATGTGACTTTTCTGGGTGTCAGGTTGTGTGGGTTTGTACTTTGTTGAACTAAGATGGAATATGCTGCCTGAAATTAAAGATTAATAGTTTACAACTGATAACAGTCAATAAAGATGTCTAAGATCTTGAGATTCATTAGAATCACACAAAACAAGTGAATGTGTTTTTACACTAATTATGATTTTTCAATTTACTAAGGTTAAATTGATTATATTTTAATATAATTTATGAACATTCCACCCCATCGAACTTGCAAAATATAATTTATATTGTGAAGTGTTTTATGCTCTGTATGATAAGCATTTCATAAAACAAAATTGACTGATTACAATGCAAAAGTTACAATAAAAAAAGCACACAAGCATTTATACTCTACTTTGCTTGATAAAAACAATCATTGCCTGTTTTTAGCGGGCAATTATAATTTAAACAATAATAATAATTCTTTACATTTATATAGCTCTTTTCTCACTACTCAGAGCGCTTCAGTGAGTGGGGAGCCACATCAGCTACCACTAATGTGTAGCATCTACCTCAATGATACGATGGCAGCCATTTTTGCACAAAACATTAGCAGTTAGGTGGTGAAGTGGTGAGAGAGATAGCCAGTTAGAGACAAGGCAAGATTATGGGGCTAAAATGACTATGCCATGGAGGGCAATTTAGAATGGACATCGGGAAACACCCTACTCTTTACGAAAGATGCTCAGGGATCTTTATGGGCACGGAGAGTCAGGACCTCAGTTTACGTCTCATCTGAAGGACAACACCATTTTTACAGCACAGTGTTACTGGCACTGCACTGGGGCATTGAGATCCACATTCAGACCACAGGGTAAGTGCCCCCCTCTGGCCTCACCAATACCTATTCCAGCAGCAATCCAAGCTTTTCCTAGATGGTCTGCCATTCAAGAACTGCCTTAGCTTCAGATGGATGACCTGTTTTGAAGTGAATGTGTTATGGCTAATTTAAGATGTCAGTCAGTCAGTCATTGTCCAACCCACTATATCCTAACACAGGGTCACGGGAGTCTGCTGAAGCCAATCCCAGCCAACACAGGGTGCAAGGCAGGAACAAATCCCGGGCAGGGTGCCAGCCCACCGCAGAATTTAAGATGTTTAAGTGTCTATGCAGTAAAGAATTATGAATGATAATAATTATGTACCTTGTCTGCGGTGGGTTGGCACCCTGCCCGGGATTGGTTCCTGCCTTGTGCCCTGTGTTGGCTGGGATTGGCTCCAGCAGACCCCCGTGACCCTGTGTTTGGATTCAGCGGGTTGGAAAATGGATGGATGGATGGATGTACCTTGTGTACAATAAAATATTTTTATTTAAATAAATGAATATCTCAGTTGATGTATTTCATCTCCTTTTTTGATATAATGAAAATTAGATGATATTTTATTTATTTAATAAACAAACTATAATATCTTTAAAATTTTCTCTATTATTCTTAACCAAGCATGGCCATTGATTTCTTTGTAATGCAAGAGGCCACTTAAATTACACTGCTGGGTAAATGTCCTCTTAAAGTTATAATACTGAGCAGACCTTTCAGGATTGACTTTAACAGTAACATTTTTTGCTGTTTTCTAAGTTCACTTTCAACTGCAGTTCTCAGTTTTTTAAAATTACAGTTAATCTTATTGTCATTTTTAATTAATATAAATACACAGTTTTTCTTTCTAGGAAAATTTTTTTACTCCTCATTTTATCCTTTGAAGAAATTATTGTGAAGTATTTGCTCAAACTTTAAACTTATGAAATTAAATTTAATATTTTAAAAACAAAATCACCTGAAAATACCATGTGATGGTTAGCAAAATTCAGTTACTTTTGTAGCCTCAATCTAATAATATAAAAACCCACTCCCCTTTCTCTTTTTAGTAACACAACAGATCTTTTAGTTGCTCTCACTTCAAATGACACTGGAATACATGAAAAATAATACACATGAAAACAACAACATCAAAATCAAAATAATGCTAACATATTTAACTACACAGTATAGTACATAGTACCTGTTTGATCAAATTATGACCACCTTTTTCAAAAGACCCTTACATGCACTTGTCTCATTTTGAACACTGGCCAGAATAAGTGAGGATGTTAAAAGATGCATTGACATCTTTTTAAGTGCAGTCACAATCCAAGCTCCCTACCATATACTTCCTTCTTTTCTTATCAATAGGAAATCACAGACTAAGGTCAGAGAATGCAAAGTTAAAATATTTTCTCACAGAGGGCCTTGAAAAAAACCCACGGCTCTGTCTGCTAACACCTTTTTAAATGAGATTTGCTGTTTCATCTTGACAGTCTGTCTTAACACAAGAGGATTATGATTGCATGGTGGCTGGAGCTGTGGTTTGGAGTTGGATCAAACTGGATTTGCATGCACACTGGAACCCTGAATAGGGTCAACATGAATAACTCAGTTTCACTGCGTTTTCATTTTGTTTTGTGAAATTGTTTGATTTCCTTTTTCTGCACTAATCTCTGGCCTCTGTGTGGTTATGCCACCTCATGTGCATGATCATACACTGCAACATGAGATCTCATGTACGGTTATTATAAAGACGCATGGTATTCTGGTAAATGCTTTAGAAAATGCTGAAATTTCTAAAGACTTAGCAAGTACCCAGCTTATGCTGCTCCTATCTAACTGAAAAACAACAAAACAAACCCTTCTAAAGGGAAAAAGCTGTAAAAAAAAAAGTACTAAACGGCTTGTTACAGGTAAACAAAAACTAAAGTGTAAGGAGATAAAGCTATATTTTATTTAACTCTCACATGGAAAAAACACATTACTTAAACCAATCCACCAAACTAGTAAGACATCGATAAGTCAGGATGTTTGCACTTCAGTACTCTGCATAGTTTATCAGGTATGGCAGACTGAATTTAATGTAAGTAAATTAAAGGTTTTATGTCTAGGAACTAAAAATGCTACATTTGAATACACAATGGCAAGGACTTAGGATTCATAGTGGACTCGTCACTGTCCAAATTCAAACAGCATGCAGAAGCTACTGTATTAATAAGGCCAACAAAATGTTAGGTTACATAGTACTATGTGTCAAATAAAATGTGTAGTTATTCTTCAGATATACAGTACATCACACTATTGAGGCCTAATTTGAAATATTGTGTGTAAAAGTCAGCTTCTGTACTTAAAAAAAGTGGTAGAAACTCCAGAGAAGAGTAACATGACTGATTCCAGGATTACATGTGTATGCAACCTCCCTTCTGTTGTCTTCTGCTGAGGCTCAAAATGTTACCACTGACAGTTGCCATCTGGGTGTCATGACTACTGAAAACTTTCATAAATGTTGTTTTGGACAATTGCAGAAATGATTAGCAGAGATCTGTATTTTGTTATTCTTTTAATGGCAAAATTATATATTGTTAGATAAAGCAGAGGCTGATGCACTACAGTTTTAAAATGGCAACCAAAGTTCTCAGGTCAAATAAATTCTGAGTTGAGAAATAGAACATCTATGCCAGAGTCTGAGTTTATTTGTTGTTTTTTTTACTAACACTAAAGTCTTTACTTTATTTTAAACAAAGTTTTGTTTAATGCAAATAGCCATCTTATATACAGTAGTATGGTCACAATGATATCAATTGGTAAAAGGTCATGTGCCTACAAATAATTATTGTCATCATAGTGAAAAACAAATCTAAAACAAGTGGGAAAATGTAGACATGGCTTAACATTCACATACATTTGGGGACTTAGTTAACTGATTTGAAAGTTAAATCATTTGATATTTTTTAGTTGCTTTATCTAAGAGTGAGTTATCAACTTATGCTGATTAAGTCATTCTGTAACCGTGAGTCATATTTAAAAATAATAGTGCAACTTAATGTAGCAATATGTGTTAGTAGACTACGATTAATCCATACCTTTTAACAGTACTTTACAATGTTATGTAGTTGAAAATGTAGCCAAGATAGGTTTGTGGAGGCTCACTAGCTTCCATAGACAGCAGATTTCAATTCAAGTGATTGATTTCCTATTTATAGTTGTTGGTTCTGACTTTAACTAATTGTAAATCAAATTTCTTAAACGTAACATTTTTGAAAGAAGTATCCAACAGAGAGTTAAATTCTTTGTTGAAGACTCAAGGAAAAATTGTTGGCTGCTTCAGACCATGATGCTTTTTTTATTAAATAACAGAATTAGAGAAAAGCAGTCTTTAGTGTAACATTAATACAGAGTACACATTTGTTCACTCCATTCTTACATAGCAGTGCTTACATATTTTTTTCCCCAGAGATTCGTTTGTAGATAATTAACTTTTTTTTTTTGTTACATTTTTAGTTAACACTTAAAGTAGCAGGACAAATGAGCTGGTGTATGATCGCACGTACAAGCATGCACCTCTCCTGGTGTTTGCCTAACTGTATTGGGGATTCTTTTGACCATCTGGAGCAGCTGTCAGAAAAAGTAAGAGGTAAAAACACAAAATATACAAGCTGAAGTAACTTCCCAAGGTAAATATGAAACAGTAAACTATTACCACAATTTAAGTTATAAGGAATTGTTCTTTGTTTTAAGAAAGTTGTAAGGATTCCATGCTTCATGGAAGATTTTGAAAATTCAAAAATTTGTATAGCGTGCTCTATTTGAAATATTTCAATGAAAATGGAACTTTGCTAACAAACTTCGTCAATGAATAAGTGTGCCAAATATCAACAAAATTAGTCCACTGGGAGCTAATTTGTTTCATGCAGACAGAAGGAGTTTTTCACATTATATTTGAAAACACCTACAAATGGTGGCAAACTATATTATTATAAAACTAATCAATAAATTATAAAACAAAAGTGAAACTTATTTGTGCAATCTTGACACCAGCCAGCTTCAATCATAACAGCCTGGCTCCACAGTAGCACATAGAAAGAAAATGGCTTTTTATGGGTAAAATGTTTTTTTTTACTAATTGAATTTTAAATGCCTTTTGATTTTAAAAACTAATTTTACCTATAAGATATAATTACAGCATACAGTGTTCAACCTGCCTTTGTTCTATCATTTTTATAATCTTTATTTTTATTTTTGTCATTCAAATATTTTTTCTGTTAATCCATGCTTGGACAAAGTGTAATGTGCTAAATTATTCCTATTTCTTGCCAGTGCAAAGAAATCTACTATCTTAATCATCATCATCAAAATATTTTTCACAGCTCACTAAATCTTGGCATGGGTACATGATACACTGCACTTGCATGTCCTAATTTTAACAACCCAGTCATCTTTGCAAATTCTTCATCAGCTATACCAGTACACTGTATCTGCATGAAGTTTGGACAGATTTTTTTTCTTACTTATTGACTGAGAGTTCTAAAGAAGATCACAATTGTATCATTAATATTAGTAGCATGGGATTTCTAAGAAATGGATTTGCTTGCAGCCATTTGGCTTATCAGTTCCTACCACAGTTACGCATATTTGCTGGGTTAGATTGAAACAAATAAAAATGTTGCTTCAAGGTTTGAGTTGTTAGTTTTACTATTTACTTTAACAAAATGACATGATAAGTTAATTCTCATTTCTGGCAAGTGTTACAGATAGATGGATAGACAGAAAGATTATATGTTTTTTTCTGAAACACACAGTGTTGTGTCTTAGTATATTCAAATGGTGTTTTTCTGTATACTTAGCTTTGACCATATGAATGTATTTTTGTCAGTGCTTGGTATACGCAAAAGTGAAAGGGCAAATGGATGCATAAAAGAAAAAGAAATGTGAAGATGCAAAAATTGAAATCGTCCAAGTCCAGTGATTACTAAATAAGCAATTTGTGCTTGACAATTCTTACTCTACCAACCTTTTCATTATTAACCTGTTTATGCTTTTCTTTCCCAGCAACATCTAAACACACACACTCACTGCCAAAACATACATATAGAGCCCTTTGACCTTACTTTCTTTACATTTCATAAAATGCATAAAAATGCCTGAGAAAACATTTGTTTCCTGAAGCTAATGAAGAACTGTATTATATGCCAGTTCAATCAATACACAGTCCAATTTCAAACTGTCAAGATTTGTAACACTAAAATGAACTTGAACAGAGTAGCAGGCAAATCACATCAATTCTCGCTCTTGCGTAATTATATTACCAAGTGTTGCAAGCAAGACCCGCGGCATTTTGCAGCTTAAGAATTCAATTTTTGTACTGTTTTATAATGAACAGGGGGAAAAAGACAGTCGGCACTAACTTTATTAGAGGAAACTTGAAAAAAACTTACCTTAAATTGTCATTTATTATTATTATTATTATTATTATTATTATTATTGCAGTAAGTATAATGTGACTTTAAAACACAGGAAAGATTGCAAATGTATGTTTATTACACTGATGAAGTTAGTAAGTAAACAAGTCATCTCAAAGTAGGTTATCTGTGATTTTGCATTTCTTTAAGTTTAAATAAAGAATATTGGGCTGGCACACTGTTCAGGGTTGATTTGCCCAGTGTTGCAAGCAACTCTATGACCCTGAACTGGATTAACTGGGTTTAAAAATGTTATGGTATATAAAGTGTTACTCATTTAGAAGACATTATAATTTAGATTTTTATTCATTTATTTCATCAATCTATAGCTGAAAGAAAAAATGAAAAAATAATACATATTCCTGTACTGGAAGCATTTTCATTAGTAAAGCCAAGCAATGCAGTGCAGGTAGCAAAACCCAATAACATCCAATTAGAAATGTTAGAAAAAGTGGAAATGTTTGCCAAACAGTCATGGCAAATTTTTTTTGTAATCTCTATAAAATTAAGGCAGCATGCTAGCTCACAGCTCAAGGTTTGCTGTCAGGCTTGGCCATTGTCCTCATGGAGTTTGCTTGGAATTCTACATATATTGCAGTTCTTATCCTTTCATATCCCAAAGACATGTGTTTTAGGTTAACTGGCATTTTTAAAATGGTGAGTCTATAAGTTTTTGCAGTAGTGTACTCTGTGATGGACTAACATCCATCTAAAGCTGATTCTTCTGGTGAAGTGTTTGTCTGTGGCAGGTCTGAGCAAGTGCAGGTGTTTTAAAAGAATAGTGCATCTCAGACCTCATGAATACAGGTGTACAACAGGAGAGCCATGCAGTCGCAGAGAACATAATGGGGGAATTGAATAATTGCTCATTTATGTGCACGAGCATAGTCGACACAACTGTAGCAAATTGAGGAGTTGCGGATCATTTAGTGCACCTGCACTCAGAAGGTAATATAAATGGCTGGGTAGGTCAGAATCAGAAGAAAGCAATCAAGGGGAGATAGAGAAAGAAAACAAAGTAGCATGGGGCTGGAATCATTGTGGTTTGAAAGAGGCAAGGGGACAGGAAACCCAGCAGACGATCACAAGCAGAGGTTATTCTAGGGGCTAATCTGCCCTAGCTGATTTTTGTGGAATAAAGATGACTGGGTGCTCAAGGGGTCCTGCTGGGCCAAAAGAATGTGGCAGGACAAAGGACCTGGGCTCAGAGCATCTCAGCAGTTACCGATGGAGGTGGCTGTGACAAAAGACAATTTTATGGGCCCCATTTGCATGTGTCTCAGCCCTGATGAGAATGCCTGTTTGGTAAGCAGGGTGAGATGGGAGAAAGAGAAAGAATAGAAGGAACCAATTCTGACTGATTTCATCCTTGATTTTAACTATTTATTAGATTTTTAACTTCCTCACAATGCAATTTTTTATGGATTATTTATTGAAGACTCATTGCACTGCCTTTCTTTTTAATAAAAAAACACTTTGCACACATTCCACTTTCATTGTGTCCTCATTTGTCCTAGTCCATCCTCAGTTATGACCATTGATGTCCCAGGAAATGGAAGGAGCCCGTGGCTGCAGGCACCTGGGGCGTTAGAATACTAGGTCTACTTCCCATTGTTTTTAGGATATCCATCAGTTCTCTGTTACCCTCTTTTGTGCTTGACTTGACAAAAAATGAATGAAATAAAATAGATTTTTAATTATCACAGAATTTTATGAATAGAAATAAAGACATTTCCATGGAGTGGATGCAAATAAAGACACAGAAAGTTGTTCACCCCAATTTGGCGATAACAAATAGCATAATAGGCCTCAAGCTAGCATGGATATCCCTTTTCAGTTATAAATCAGAATAGTTATTTAGACTAGGGGAGTTCTTCTTTAGCCCAGTTGCCTATGGGGGCTTTATTTTCACTTTGTAAGAAAGGCACACTAACCCTTTCTAAAACTACACATAACTGAAGTCCCAAAGTGGTTACAATGGTGAATTGCCAGCTCTGTTAGAAGTGCCACTATGGTACTGTGAGCTACAGTTAAAAAAGTGAGAACGTTTAGTGAGTTTGAACATATTACTGAATGTTGGATGTTGTTTCTTCACAGTTAAAAGCCATAAAAGTCATTTAGGTTAACCAAGTTAACTCACTTTTTCTTTGCACGGAGGGAGCAATGTCCCAGTATACTGCATTTGTGAACAATTGGGATGATTTTTGGGAAAGGCCTGGATTTTTCAAAAGAGATGGTCTTCATCCTAACTGGAGGGGATCTTATGTATTATCCCAAATTATGGCAGCAAAACTGCCTGGTTGACTGATTAGAGCACCATCCAGGCTGCAGTCATGTGATCTTAAATCACAGGCTGTTGTTTATCCCACCTGTTACTGTCCTGGGGCTGTTACCCATAATCCCTGTTGTGGGGCATCCAGTAAATTTAGTCTTGATGCAAACCTTAAATTACCTGATAACCAAACAATAAGGTTTATAATTAGGCCAAGGGATAAAACCAGACCCTCTACTAGGGGCATCTGTAATAGAAATTTACTTCAAATTAAAACAAAAAATATATCACCAGTTCAGAAAGAAACATGCAATTTTAAATGCTGCTTATTGAACATTCGCTCTCTTGGCAGTAAAGCTGTTTTGGTAAATGATATTATATTAAGTACAAAATCTGATCTGTGTCTTCTCACTGAAACCTGGCTTAGTAATTGTGACACTGTTCCCCTAGCTGAGGCGTAACCAGATGGATACTCGTTCCTTCATAAGTCTAGAGATTGGGGTCGAGGAGGAGGACTTGGAATAATTCATTGTAATAAACTGCAAATCACATCTAAAAATTTAGGCGACTTTACATCCTTTGAGGCATTCATTTTAAATATTAAAACAGATTCCAACACAATTTTAGTGCTAGTCTACAGACCACCAGGGCCGTATTCATTGTTCATGACTGAATTTAGCAACTTTTTATCTGATTTGGCTATAAATTATGATCATGCAGTACTAATGGGGGATTTTAATGTACACATTGATGTGGAAACTGACACTTTTAGCAAATGTTTTACTTATTTGTTTAATTCAGTAGGATTTTGTCAGAATGTCAAAGGTCCAACTCATAATCATAACCACACATTAGATTTAATTATAACTTACAAAGCTTGAAACTCTGTAGTACTAGGGTGTTGTACCATGTTAGCCGTTATGAATGTAGAGAAAAGACAAGCAAAATGACACCTTTTATTGGCTAACTAAAAAGATTACAATATGCAAGCTTTCGAGGCAACTCAGGCCCCTTCTTCAGGCAAGATGTAAACATCTGATTACATCTTGCCTGAAGAAGGGGCCTGAGTTGCCTCAAAAGCTTGCATATTGTAAAGTTGAAATTCAAAATTTAAATATTACTCCATTAAATTAAGTTATTTCTGATCACTACTTAATTATATTTGATTTAGTCCTGCCCTTGCCAAAGCACTCACAGATTAAAACAAAGACAGTGCGACATCTAGATTGTAATTCTGTTTCAAAATTTATAGATACTTTGAGTAAGTTGAGTGTAATTGTGGAAAACCATTTACATCAGTTAACATCAAATGTAAACATGGAAAACAATTTAGATCAGCTAACATCTTCATTATAATGTGACCTTGAGAGATGCTCTGGACACAGTGGCTCCCCTTAAAACAAAAGTGATCAAAGCACATAGAAACTCTCCCTGGTTTAATGAAAACACTAGAGCTCTTAAATTAGAGTATCGAAAACTGGAGCGCAGATGGAGAACAACAAAGCTACATGTCTTTCAAATTGCATGGACGGAGAGTGTTAAAAAATATAAAAAAGCTCTCTTTAAAGCTCGCTCAGAATACTAGTCTACAATAATAGATAGCAATAATAAAAATCCTTCGGTACTGTTTAGAACAGTGGCTAAATTAACAAATGTAAATTCAGATCTACAGTGCAAAATACCAACAGATATTAGCAGTACAGACTGCTTCAATGAGAATTTTCTTCAATGAGAAAATTAAAAATATAAGATCCCATATCTCAGCATCACAGTACAAACCAAAAACTAGCTTAGCAGTCCCTGTCTCACATTGCATTCAGCACTTTAGTAATTTTAATCCTGTAACTGAGCAGGAAGTCAACTTTAATTTCTAAAATGAAGCCCACTACTTGTTCCCTAGATCCAGTGCCAACAAAACTAGTAAAAAGTTCAATGGATGTTCTTGCAGCGCCTATTCTAAACATTATCAGTAGTTCATTATTGTATGGCTCAGTACCTGATGCACTAAAAGTGTCAGTCATTAAACCATTACTTAAAAAGTCTGACCTAGACCCACACATACTAAATAATTATAGGCCTATTTCAAATTTACCCTTTCTCTCTAAAATACTAGAAAAAGTAGTCGCCAATCAGCTTCAGTCACACCTTATACATTACAATTTATTTGAGAAATTCCAGTTGGGTTTCCGCACTCATCATAGTACAGAAACGGCACTAATGCGGGTTGTAAACGACATTCTGATATCCTCTGATGAAGGAAACTCCACTGTAATTATGTTGTTAGACTTAAGTGCAGCATTTGACACCATTGACCATTCTATTTTACTGCACAGGCTAGAAAATGATGTTGGGCTTACAGGCACTGTGCTCGCTTGGTTTAGTTCTTATTTATCAAATCGATTCCAATATGTACAGAAATGTGCTGACAGTACTCCATCATTATACACAGAAGTTCAATATGGTGTCCCGCAGGGCTCAGTACTGGGACCTTTACTGCTCTCAATTTACATGCTTCCACCAGGATCTATCATTAGGAAATATAATGTTAATTTTCACTCATATGCAGATGACACCCAGTTATACCTTTCATTTAGATCAAATGAAGTTTCTCCGATGTTGTCTTTAATTAGTTGTGATAGCGAATTAAAGGAGTGGATGAATGAGAACTACTTGTCTTTAAATACAAATAAAACAGAGATGCCAGTTGTTGGAGGGAATGATGCTGATCACAATAATATTCTGTCATCATTTAACTCAGTTGGAATCACCATTAATTTTACTAAATCAGCCCACAATCTAGAAGTTATCTTTGACTCTAGCATGTCATTTAAAGCGCATATTATAAAGTTGTCCAAATCATGTTTCTTCCATTATAAAAATGTTGGGAAATTAAGGCATTTTCTAAATAAACAGGATTCTGAGAAATTAATTCATGCATTTATTTCTAGTAGGATTGACTATTTCAATGCGGTGTTCACTATTCTTTATACAGCCTCCAGTTAATCCAAAATGCTGCTGCAAGAATTATTACAAGAACAAGAAAATACGAACACATAACTCCAGTTCTTAAATCCTTACACTGGCTCCCAGTTACGTTTAGGGCAGATTTCAAAATCCTCCTTTTAACATATAAAGCATTAAATGGTCAATGTCCGGCTTACTTGTCTGAACTTATCATGACTTACAAACCTGAGTGCACATTAAGATCTCAAGATGCCGGTCTTCTTATGATTCCAAGAATTAATAAAATAACAGTGGGAGGTCAAGCTTTTAGTTACAGGGTTCCTAAACTGTGGAATGGCCTGCCTGCTACTATAAGAGCCCCTTCGGTCTCACCTTTTAAATCCCGGCTGAAGACTCACTACTTCAGTTTAGCATATCCTGACTAGAGCTGCTGATTAATTGTACATACTGCATCGCTGTTGTTAGTCATTAGCACTAAAACATAATTAACATGATAGTTATAATTTGATACTAACCCTCACCTATTCTGTTTCTCTTCTCGGTACTCAAATGTGGCACTTGGTGCCACGGCCCACCTGCCAAGTTGTTTTGCCTGCCTAAGGTAAAGTCATCCCTAATGGAGGATCACAGGAATCGTGAGAAAGAGGGGTCCTTTCATCGGATTAGCGCTATTTCAGCTGTGGAATGACCAAATGGGGGAGGTAGCTTGATGAATGTGGTCTCCAGGACTCTAAACAAATCCAAATCATATTATGTGATATTATTTACTGTTAAATTCTACTCTGTACTTCTAAAATTTTTATTTTTATACTGTATTGAGGATTTGTTCTGTTCTGTGTATTGTACTGTATTGTATTGACCCCCTTCTTTTTGACACCCACTGCATGTCCAACGTACCTGGAAAGGGGTCTCTCTTTGAACTGCCTTTCCCAAGGTTTCTTCCATTTTTTCCCTACAAGGGTTTTTTTTTGGGAGTTTTTTTCTTGTCTTCTTAGAGAGTCAAGGCTGGGGGGCTGTCAAGAGGCAGGGCCTGTTAAAGCCCATTGTGGCACTTCTTGTGTGATTTTGGGCTATACAAAAAATAAATGGTATTGTATTGTATTGTATACTTATGTTGGAAGGGGAATGTGCTTTCAACAGTTAAGTGCTGGCTCTTCCAGAGTCCATTAAACTTAGAGTAATCAGGCACACATTACGTTAGCCTGTTATGCAACCCCAAGTAATTACTTCACAACACAAGTATGTCTCCTTAAATGCAAATGGCTAAAATAAAAAAAGTTGCCTTTTGCTTTCTGGACAGGGGAGAGAATCTAGGTGTACATTCCAAAAGGGTACCATCTTGCAGCAAGGTCATCAGTCATGTTACAGAAATCCTGTTACACGTGTATAAAATTTCTCTGTGTGACAGATTTCTGAATCTGTTCCAGCACTTGGTTTCCTTCAGTCCTAGCTTGTGTACATATTCTACACTATGCTGAAGAGGAGTAAGTTGCAGTGATGCCATTAATAAGTAATGAACAGAAAGCAAATAACACATTTAAGAAGAGTTACTGATGCTGTTTTTTTGGGGTTGTTTATAAGATAAAATAAATATTTGTTTAAAGCATTTTAAGATGAAATATTCTGAAATTTGTTTAATCCAGTTCAGAGGTAAAGTGGCCAGAGCGTATCTTGGTATTACTCATAAGGTAGGACCCCTCTCTGGACAGAAAACCAGTTACCGTATTTTTCGCACCATAAGACGCACTTTTTTTTCCCCAAAAGAAGGTTGGCAATGTCTGTGCGTCTTATGGAGCGAATATTGCGTCATAGACCATGATGTGTATTACCTGACAAAAGTAGACATCCAGGGGTAGAGGGCGACAAAACTCACTGTTATGTTACAGGCATTCCCTCTGTGCTTGGAGGAATGTTAGACTCATTGACTCGGCATCTAATCCTTGCGTGTGCGTGAGTTGCGAAATGTAAACAAAAGCAAGATGGCATCTACATCTCATGAGGGAGTGAAGCGAGTGCAGAAAAAAAAAAAAGCAGAGATTGTTTTGCACATTATCACTGAGTCGGACTCTGGACTCCACAGATTACCAGCCGCTGGACTACTTCAGGCTGTTCTTTCCTGAAGCTGCCTTTCAGCTACTGTCAAACGAGACAAACAGGTATGCAGAGCAATTTTTTGAATCGAGGGCTGTGCTTGCACCGCATTCTCATTTTTCAAACTGGAAACCCACAACAAAACATGAGATGAAGGGCTTTGTGGCATTACAAATATAGATGGGACTAGACTGGCGATATAAGTTCAGGGAGCATTGGTCCAAACGTGCTTTGTCCCCTGGTGACTTTGGACAGGTTATGTCGCGTGATGATAGGTACGTGATGCTGCAAAGTGATTGTGAGCAACTGAGCTTAATAAATTCTGACTTTGGACAGGTTATGTCGCGTGATGATAGGTACGTGATGCTGCAAAGTGATTGTGAGCAACTGAGCTTAATAAATTCTGACACTAGCGATGAGGAGTTCTTGGGGTTTCCATAAAACTAGAAGAGTGCTTGAAACTTAAAGTCTCTCCTTATTTGTTAATGACAGTGATGATGTTTCTTAATACCGCTGTTGAATTTAAATGGTTGAAATATTATTCTGCTATATTTTATTAAACATATTAGTGCACCATTTGGTTCAGAATATTTTTTTTCTTGTTTTCATCCTCTAAACCTAGGTGCGTTTAATGGTCAGGTGCGTCTTATGGTGCAAAAAATACGGTAATTGTGTAATCTTCACATACAGGTACACCCACATTAATATTTACATGAAACCAAATTAGGAATCACCAAAACAGCAAGCGACAGGTGAAAATCAGACAGTGACTGGGTGTTAAACTCCAACATGGGGTGCTGTATCCATGAAGTAATTGGATTAAGGAGTGCTTCATTACAATGCTCAATTTAAGATATACTATTATTCGATGTTGTGAATCAATGGGTGGCTGTTCTCAGAGAATACTTGGAATGCAGCAGAAAGTGAGTTTGGCAATGAAATTGATACGTGCGAAATTATTCATCATGAATTTCTAAGTAATCTGACATTGGTTTTGAGGGAATTTAAAATTTGTTATACTGTTGAAAGCAAAAGTTACCATTACTTTCCTGTGTGATTTTTTTCTATTTCGATTCATTTACACATTGTTTACATTTCATGATGTCAAATGACTAAACCTCAAGGAGCATTTAAATGTTCACAAAAGATAATGTATTTCTTGAGTGCTAATTCTCTGAAATACACATTATATAGGAAGGAATTTGATTTGTGATACTTTAATAAAATATAAAGTGTTAAAATATATCTATGTGTGATGCCCCGACATAAAGTAGTACAGTACATTGTAATTTGATAAAAAAGGGAAATTAATACAATTAAGAACAAACCATGTGTTCTGCATGGAAAAGTTTTGCATTCCTAGCATATATGTCAATTTGATTGATTTTATACAAATATTCTAGTAGTTCAGGAAATAAAAATGCTGAAATTTTAGTAAACACTTCCATATTACTTATGTATTATTGTGCAAAGAGCTCATCCTAGACCCAAGAAATAAGTATGAATTCCGCTTCATTTTTTTCAAACTTATAAACCATATGTGCACAAAATTTAAAGAGGTATCAAAAGCAAGGTATCAGATGTTTACCATGGCTCTTGCTTTCGTGCCCCACTTGTCTTTAAATCCTCCCATCTTGTTATGCTTCTAGGCAACACCAACTATACAACATATGGACACATGTAAAAAAGGAGTGTTTGTTCGATGTCTCTAATAGCTTTTTTGGTGTAAATAGGTTTGTTTTGACCTTTGGCTCTTGTTATTATCCTTCCTTTGCCTGGTAATTTGGATACCTTTACCCTTCAGTCTGTTCTATTCTGTTATATTTTACATAACCTATAGAGGATTTGCAGCAATAGAAAGTGGCACATGTTTTGTGTTGGTGAAGTACAGTGGACTCAGAAAATATTCACTTTTTATGTTTCGCTGTGCTGCAGCTTTGTTGTAAAATCATTTCAATTCATTTCTCCCCCACATCAAACAGTATTCAATACCCAGAAACGACAAAGTAAAAACATGAGTTTAGAAATGTTTGCAAATTAATTAAAAATTAAAATAATACATTGACACAAGTATTAAGACCTTTTGCTATGAGACTTAAAATTTGGCTCTGGTGCTTTCCTTTACAATGAATTGTTTCATCACCTTGTTTGGAGTCCATCTGTAATAAATATTAATTGACTAGACATGATTAAGAAAGGTCTATACTTGTTTATAGAAGGTCCAACAGTTAACATTGTGTGTAAGAGCAAAAACCAAGGCATGAGGTCGAAGGAACTGCTTGCAGGGCTTAGAGAAAGGATTGTGTCCAGGCATAATGAAAGTCACAAAAAAACTCCTGTAGAATTGAAGGTTTCTCAAGAGCACAATTGCTTTGATAATTCCTAAATGGAAAAATTCTGGAACAACCATGTCTGTTCCTACAGCTATCCATGTGTCCTAACTGAGCGATACTGGGGAAAGGGTCTTGGTCAGAGGTGACCTGTGTGGAGATGGGAGAAATTTAAAGAACGACAACAATCACTACAACACTTAATTGATCTGGGCTTTATAAGAGAATGGCCAGAGTGAAGCCCCTCCTCAGTAAAAAAAAAACTAATTGAAGCCCACTTGGATTTTATAAAAAAAGCACATAAAATACTCTCAGACTATGAGAAACAAGATTCTCTGGCCCAATGAAATCAAGATTACCATCATATCTGGAGGAAATCAAGCACCACTTGTGCGATACTCTTCTAAACGTGAGGCAAGGTGGTGGCAGCATGATGCTTTGGGGTTATTTTTCAACATCAGGGACTGGAAGACTAGACAGGGCTGAGGGAAAGCTAAATGGAGCAAAATACAGAGATATCCTTAATGAAAACCTGTTCCACACATTAGTGGTTAAATGACAACTCTGGAAATGTCCTTGAGTTGCCCAGACAGACTGCCTAGACTTGAACCCAATTGAACATCTCTGGAGAGACCTGAATATAGCTGTCCACTCATGGCCATCAGTCAGCCTGACAGAGCTTGAGAGCATCTGCAGAGAAGAATGGCAGAAAATCCCCAAATCCAGATGTGCAAAGTTCCTCATGTTATACCCAAGAACACTCCAAGCTGAAAGTGCTTTAACTAGTGTCACACACGTGCGCATGGGAGGCATCTAAAGGGCTTGAGTAAGGGCAGTTCCGAGACATACCGGGATGTGGCAGAGTGCACTGACTCTTTTTCTCCCTTGCCTGCAGACCATTCACGGGATATCCCACCTGGTCCTCTTGATGTCACTTCCGGGATCGAGCCAATGGAAGGAGACCTTGCCAGCTCCGGCCCCTGTGATGTCACGCACCAATGACAGAAGACCTTCATGAGCCTGACCCCTTTGACTTCACTTCCTGTCTTCCCCTTTAAAAGTCTCCACTTATTCCCTGTTCCCTCAGTTCTGTTTTGGACTCGGTTTTGTGCACATCAGTGCTATTTCTATTGAACACAACTTTGCAGCCAGGAAACCAAATTATACGGGTGGCTACCCCAAACCTTTTCATGACTCTTATGTCTGGTTATTGTGACACTAGGTACTGAGTAACAGGTCTGAACCCTTGTGTCAATGTGATTTTTCAGTTTTTAATTTTGAATAAATATGCAGACATTTCTGCTTTTGCTTTGTC
Source organism: Erpetoichthys calabaricus (assembly GCF_900747795.2). Taxonomy (NCBI): domain Eukaryota; kingdom Metazoa; phylum Chordata; class Cladistia; order Polypteriformes; family Polypteridae; genus Erpetoichthys; species Erpetoichthys calabaricus. The sequence goes on from NC_041405.2 coordinate 77,686,170, forward strand.
ATTCTTGCATATTGGATGTTGCTTGATGTAGAGAAAAAATTAAATGATTTTAGCAAAAGGCTGCAACATATAAAATGAGAAAAAAAGTGAACCAACTGCATGCAAATAAAAACTTTGTTGCACTCTGTATACTTAACACTAAATCTTAGTAGAATTATACTTAATTCCATTCTCAAAGTAAAACCATAGATTAATGAAAGAGTTAAGGTCATTGGCAACCAGCATGTCGTTACCAAGTTTGTGATGCCAAACAGCAATCCACATTAATTGCTTTCTGTGGCATGTGAATGCACAATAAGTAAAATACTGTGCAAATATAAAACACAATTCTATGAAAGCAGACCTGGAAGCAGGAACATGCAAAGAGAGGTGGCTACAGTGGTCAAAGCCCCTGCTATTTCCCCTCAACTCAGGTTCCCTTTTCTCCCACTTAAGACAGAAATGATCTCTTCCAAGCACAAGTATGCACCAACCTTTCACTGCAGGAATTAGAGAAAAAACAGAGATAGGCAACGTGCCTTGTTAAGGCAATGTAAGCTACTGTTTGCAATCCCTATGGAAATACAGTATAGTCAATGGTAATTATTTGTATTAATTGTACAAAAATATATAATAAATATTTGTGTGTTGTTCATGTTGGTTTTTATTATGTAATCACATGGAAGGTAATGCTGTAATGTCTGAGCCCACGTTGCACACATGAACTTTGTAACAACCCAACCAGAAAAGTTGGAAACATGAGATATCATCTGCTCTCCACTTTCAAAAAGTATTAGATTTTTTAAATCACTTTTTCAAAGTGCAGAGCATTGTCTACTTTTAAACTGAAGTGTTTTGCAACAAAACTAAACAGTGTAACACCACATATGTCTGAGAATGTGTCTTGGTGTCTACCCACTCTGAGAAGAAATGAGAAGGACTGATTTTGTAGCTCCATTCAAGCTTAGTCAGGCTATTGACAGAGCTCACTCTTCATACGTCTGCCCAAAGAATCGTGGTCAAGCAATGCTGAGTAGGTTCAATGGGTATGATTCTAATTTAATACTTTCAACACTGTCTCATTTGCTGGTAATTGCTGCCACATTCTCAAGATCAACAGTTCTTCCAGGCTCAATTTGGTTAAGTCAAAACTCAGAAATCTATGTGGACAAGAAGAGCTATCCTATCATCTGATTCTATCAATTTGCAAAGATATCACAACAAACAAAGATGAAGTCAAGTACAATATATCAATATATTGCATTCAAAAGGAAGATTTTGCTATAAAACCCAAAAGCTGTGAATGCCTAGTAAGCAAAAGATTTTTTTTTTTGTTCTTGTTAGTGAGAAAACATATAGTATATATAAAACCTACCGATGCCCGCCGTAGCATACGGCGGTGTAAGAATAGGAACAGAAAATTGTGAGAAAGGAATTCAGAAATCAAGAAGAAATAAATACTTCTTGAAAAACGCAGTGTGCATGTAGAATTTCTGGCCAAGCAGGATTACCTGTGAAAGTGATAAATAAATCAGGCTTTCCGAATTTACCTACTATGGCCATGGCATGCTGATAGTTTTGTTGCATGTATCTTGGTTTTCCTGAAATGTGGACGGTAATAAGATCATTTTACCTACACGTACATTGTTATTTTCAGCGTTTGCTTGCGGTGCGTCTGATAGACCTTTGTATTGTTCCACGTGCAGATCTTGTTGATGTAATCTGAGATAGTTAAGACGCGCGCCCTCTCTTTTAACATACGCATCTACGACGTACTGTTGGAATAGTTTGCTGCTGGAGTGCAAAATACTAAATGTATTCCTCATTTCTAATCTGTACGCATAAAATTGGCATTGAGTAAGCCTTATTCACTTGGCGGTTCTTTTATTGGGAACATGTTGTAAATGTTTGTGCCAGCCAATGTCTCCGTAAGGGAATAAAAGTGGGTAAACCATAGGATTGCAATTCATATTGAGCGTGGAAATCTGTTTACAGGTGTTGCCTATGGGCAACTGCCTTTCGGCAGGCGTTTCGCCATCTTCTCCGATGAAAATCACTGCAATGTCGGGGCATTGTATCGTCGTAAATCCTGTCTAGGGTTTCCTTGAAAACCATTCGTACAGATGCTGTTGGATTGGACTGAGCGATTTCATGCGTGTGTTTGTATGATTTAGAGAAGGGGTTGATGGTTCTGAGCATGGAATTTAGCTGGAGAAGTACATTTTTGCTGCATGCAGAGTTTGCTTTATTTTGTAAGCGTACGTCAGTAGCTTGCACTGTATCAAAAACATACAACTGTCCATATCCTGGAGAGGTAGAAGTTTTAGCGTATAGTGGAGAGATTTGGTGATAAATTTGCCCATGTATTTTAAAATAGTATGGTACGTGGCCAGGAGGTTGAGTTATCTGTGCACCCATGGAAGCAAATGCTAGAGAAGAGTTGTATTCTCGAATGCGTTCATGATAATTTTTAGCTTCTGATGTTTGCTGTGTAAGAAGCTGTTTTAAAGACACAGGTGGCTCCCGCAAAGGTGGTAAAGCTACTTTACCATCGTGGCAGCACCTCGAGTACTTGTTGGATGTATTACGCTCAGCAGGCCAGTATAGTGCATGACATGGAAGAGGACGAATCGGAATCGAGAAATGCCGTGTCGGCTGCGTGTGGGCGGGACCGGTTTTGAAGTAGAAGCAGGACGAACCAGAAGAGAAATATATATAAGAGATCATTTTACATTGTATTAAAGGGTTCTAGATAATAACAATAATTTTACTTTCCTTGTTTAATTTCTAATACACACAAAAAAATGGTCAACTCTGATACCAGATTATCGGTCCTAGTAGCTTCTTGAGTATGTGACCCACAGTAGGGTTTGATGTACTATGATGTGAACTTTTGGTGTTAAAATGAAAAGAAACTGCATTTGGTATTTCCTGTAACACAATGGGATTTCAATTATTTGCTCATTCGTCATGTCAAGAAGTATTAGTAGAGTAGTGGAGGGGGATTAGTGTGCTTTCTGATAATCTAGCATTATCAGAAATCATGGACACATATTATTTGCTATTTCATAAATGCTATAATGTCCCTAAAGTTATGTCCAAGGAGGAGGGGGTTAAGAGCAGGCACTGATGCAGCATATTGCCACACCCACCACATGACAAACCAACTCAGGATCCCAGATTAGGACCCGAGTGCAGCCATATAACGGGTGACACCTCAGCACCACACTAGTTCAGATGGAATGTGAGTTTTTTTATGGTGGTTGGAGTGCCAATTCTGCCACAAACCCCCAGGTTTTTTCCCTGCAATTTGGAAGGCTGGATGCAGATTAACGTCATACCCAGGACGGAACAATTGCAGGTTAAGGGCCTTGTTCAAGGGCCCAATTAAGTAGAGTCACTTTTGGCATTTATGGGATTTGAACCGGCAAGCTTCCGATTGCCAGTACAAATTCCTAGCCTCAGAGCCACCACTCCACCCGTTATGTCCAAGTATCCTATGAAATTAAAAACAGAGAAATAAAAGTGGACACTAATCTGAGTCGAGGAATAAAGTGTAACAAATCCTGTCCTGTAAAGTGCCCCCTTTGTTTGAGCCACAACCTAACAAAAGATCTGTGCACATCACTGCCTGGAAGCATGGTCAAATCATCAGTTCTTCTGATTTATTTTGGGGGGTGTGCGGGGATATTAAGGATTTACTAAACTGCTAACTTTTCATATTCAATATCCTGAAAATGTTAAACACCTTATTCCATCTATACTATACCTCTGTTTTTACATTTTTCGTGGGTACTTTTTTGAGTCCATTTAGTGTGCGTGTTTTCTTTGTTTTCAGCTGCTGCCTTTTCGATATTTTCAGTATGATGGCTTGTTAATACTCATTCTAGGACCTGGGTAAAGCAGGCAAGGGACCATCAGGGAATGAAGCTAGATTTTGCAAGCTCAACATAGTACAACTATGTAATTTTGTATTTGTTGTGCTTAGTTATAGGGGATTGTAGGATTTTTTGCAGTATATGTATATAGTGTTTCTTCCATTTTGCCTCTCTGTCACCACCACAATAGAGATTACTCTGAGGCACATTTCCTGTTTTTAAATATTTTTTTTTTGTGTTCCAACTGGCTCTGGGAAATAGAAGTAAATGTTTGTGGCATTCTCAAACCTGTTTCTAGTGAGCTGTGACCATGGGTTCAGGCATGTAATTAGGCACACTAGAATTGAAACTATGATGACAACAAAATAAATAAATAATCTAAAACAATTTTCACTTTAGCACTTCTAAATTCATAGTCATTTACATTATAATTAAATCTTGATTATACAGAACAGGGTATCCCTTATTCATATTTGCCTGTAACTTATAATATGACTTCCTAACCCATTTGAGGTGATTCCTTCCAATTAGTAGATTTTTTATTTTTCCAATTGAATATATAGGAAAATACCCCCAAGTAAGGCAACAAAGCAGCAGAACCTATCCTACTATCAATGAGAACATTGCAGGATTCATGATGATAGTAGCTCTCTCACAGCACTGAAAAAAAAAACAATCAATAAAAACTAATTTAATAGATAGACTTGTAGTTATTGTTGCAAATGATAAAAAAAGATTAAGTGACACAGTGTGAATAAAATTTATCTGAATGACATATCTTGAAGTTACATGAAAATATAATTTGGAAACAAAAATACAAAATGATGGCTATTATGGTATTTTATTGGACATAGGTTCAGACCATTTTGAATGTCTTCCACTTTTCAAAGCACAGAATGCTGATAACATATGATTCATACCTAGATTGTAGGCTTTCTCTTTTGTGGTTAAACTGCACTCTTTGATTAAACGTTTTTCATAGCAGCATTAGCTGACCTTGATAAGTCACAGACTTTCACTTTCACATTCATTTTGCCTTTATTATATTAAAAGCATTTTAATTATTACAGACACAAATATGTGCCTTTTCATCTTTTAAAGCATGAACAATCCCAAGGATACGGTCTTTTGCAGCATGCCAGGTAGGCATAAGAAAACTATTATGTAAAAATTATTTTTTGTCATGCAAAGACATGCTGTGACTTCGTATTCTAGGTTAGATGCATGTGGGTCAAAAGTAACATATGGCTGCTATGACAACATACATTCCGCTGTATCATCTGTATATAAGAAAAATGGCACTTAAAAATACCCAACAGTAGTTTATTATGTATTGGGCCTATTTTATCATTATGAGCTTATTGAAATAGTAACTAAGCATTTCAGATCATTAACATGTGAACTGAAATATATTTCTCAAATTTTACTTTACTGTGATCCAAGTGCTATATACAGTATTCACAGCGCATCTCAATTTTTTTATTTTTAATAAATTTGCAAAAACCTCAAGTAAACTTTTTTCACGTTGTCATTATGGGGTGTTGTGTACAGAATTCTGAGGAAAAAAATGAATTTAATCCATTTTGTAATAAGGCTGTAACATAACAAAATGTGGAAAAAGTGATGCGCTGTGAATACTTTCCGGATGCACTGTATAGTATATACCTCTTCTAATTAAATGGCATAGAGAAAGAAAAAACTCTTATTATTGTACTGATTTTCTCAAAATGCTTGAAAATGAAAACAATTAGCAAAATGTAATATTTAAGTAAGGCTGTGTGTGTAAAGTATCGTCTGCTTAAACTTATTCAAAAACAGGTAAACTAAGCTACCTAAAGATTTGCAGTAATAGCAGATCCCTCAATGTAGTCTGGAAAATTTTTGTCAAAGCTGTTGTCTTAAAATTTTGGTGGTGTCTTAATTAGAAAGTATTTTTCTTGAAATAGCTGCTTGCAGTAAGCAACAGGAGACAGATGGACACCATTAGCATTTCTTGAGGACCACATTGAAAAATACAAGTTGAAAAGACTAACATAATCTTTGTTTTTCTGTTTTTATGCATAGGTTGTTAAAAATATTTAATTTTCTTTAATTTGTGTGTTGGCAGCTGTGTCTTAAAGCAGTTAGGGGAGCAGGTTTATCAGCATACATTTGTAAGAGGAAGTAAAAATAAAATTAGTTCTGCAATAAAACTTAAATTAACATTTTAACTGTTGTATTGTCATCAGGTGTATTTCTTAGATTATTCTTCCAAAGTAATAAAAAAGTACTTGTGATCATGCCTTGTGACATGTGCTGCCACAATGAAATGGAGGTTAGGAAGAAGGTTGACCATTCTATTTTACTGCACAGGCTAGAAAATGATGTTGGGCTTACAGGCACTGTGCTCACTTGGTTTAGTTCTTATTTATCAAATCAATTCCAGTATGTACAGAAATGTGCTGACAGTACTCCATCATTATACACAGAAGTGAGATATGGTGTCCCGCAGGGCTCAGTACTGGGACCTTTACTGTTTTCACTTTATATGCTTCCACTGGGATCTATAATTAGGAAACATAATGTTAATTTTCACTCATACGCAGATAACACCCAGTTATACCTTACTTTTAGACCAAATGAAGGTTCTCCAATTTTGTGTTTAATTAATTGTGTTAGTGAATTAAAGGAGTGGATGGATGAGACCTATTTGTCTTTAAACACCGATATAAAAGAGATGTTAATTATTGGAGGGAATGACGCTGCTCACAACAATATTTTGTCATCATTTAAGTCAGTTGGAATCACCATTAATTTTACTAAATCAGCCCACAATCTAGGAGTTATCTTTGACTCTAGTATGTCATTTAAAGCGCACATTACAAAGTTGTCTAAATCATGTTTCTTCTATCTTAAAAATGTTGGGAAATGAATTTCTTTTCTAAATAAGCAGGATTCTGAGAAATGAATTCATGCAATCTAGTAGGATTGACTACTGCAATGCGGTGTTCACTGGATGTTCAAACTATTCTTTATACAGCTTCCAGTTAATCCAAAATGCTGCTGCAAGAATCATTACAAGAACAAGAAAATGCAAACACATAACTCCATTTTTTAAATCCTTACACTGGCTTCCGTTTAAGTTAAGGCAAATTTCAAAATCCTACTTTTAACATATAAAGCCTTAAATGGCCAATGTCTGGCTGACTTGTCTGACCTTATCATGACTTACAAACCAGAATGTGCATTAAGATCTCAAGATGCCGGTCTGCTTATGATTCCAAGGATTAATAAAATAACAGTGGGAGGTCAACCTTTTAGTTACAGGGCCCCTAAATTGTGGAACTGTCTGCCTACTACTATAAGAGTTGCACCTTCGGTCTCAGCTTTCAAATCCCGGCTGAAGACTCACTAATTCAATTTAGCATATCCTGACTAGAGCTGCTGATTTACTGTACAGACTGCATCTGTGTTGTTGGTCATTAGCACTACAACATAAGTAATACGATGGTTATAATTTGTTATTAACCCACACCTATTCTGTCTCTCTTCTTGGTACTCAAATGTAGCACTTGGTGCCACTGCCCGCCTGCCAAGTTGTTTTGCCTGCCTAAGGTAAAGTCATCTATGATGAAGGACTGCAGGGATCATCGGATAGAGGGGTCCTTTCATTGGATTGGCTGGCCCAGCTCTGGCTCAGCTGTGGAATGGCCAGTAGGGGGAGGCGGCTTGATGGCCGAGATCTCCAGGACTCTGAACCAATCCAAATCGCTTTATGTGATATTATCTACTATTCAATTCTCTCTGTACTTGTAATATTTCTATGCACTAATATATTGTAATGAGGATTACTTGTGTTCTGTTTTGCGTATTGTATTGTATTTATCTCCTTTTTTTGGCACCAACCTACCTGGAAAGGGGTCTCTCTTTGAACTGCCTTTCCCAAGGTTTCTTCCATTTTTCCCTACAAGTTTTTTTTGGAGTTTTTTCTTGCCTTCTTAGAGAGTCAAGGCTGCGGGGTGGTCAAAAGGCAGGGCCTGTTAAAGCCCATTGTGGCACATCTTGTATGATTTCGGGCTATACAAAAATAAATTGTTTTGTATTATAAGGTGGATGGATCATTTGTAGAAGGAGATGTTGTTTAGATACCATATATTTTTATATGTATGCAAGTTGCTGCATTAAATTCTTCTTTTTTATTTCCTTGAAAACTGATTTTTTTATTTAATGCTGCTTATAGCCAAATATTTTACTTAAATTTGTACAAGGATTACATTTTTTGATGTGAATTTATTTGCATACTATGTTACTCTGTCTTTATTTTACATAACACTTACTGACAGTATCAGAAGGCACTTAGTAGACCACGCAAGGATTTACAATAATGTATGAAACTGAAAATTACTGTATAATATACCATGCAAAAGACACTGAATTGGTTCTGTCTCGTTGCCAAGACTGACTGTACACTCATATCCTAAAGTAGGTACATGCAGGTGGATGATGGATAGGTGAAGGAATATAACAAAAATCAAAACAGTAGTGAAACATATATTAGTAATGATATAACATGACATTCTCAAGCCCATTCTAACCATTTCTGGGGTGCAATTCAGGTGAAGTTCAAGAACCAACCCTAGGCAGGATCCATCCATCCATCCATCCTCTTCCGCTTATCCGAGGTCGGGTTGCGGGGGCAGCAGCTTCAGCAGAGATGCCCAGACTTCCCTCTCCCCGGCCACTTCTTCTAGCTCTTCCGGGAGAATCCCGAGGTGTTCCCAGGCCAGCCGGGAGACATAGTCCCTCCAGCGTGTCCTGGGTCTTCCCCGGGACCTCCTCCCGGTTGGACGTGCCCGGAACACCTCACCAGGGAGGCATCCAGGAGGCATCCTGATCAGATGCCTGAGCCACCTCATCTGACTCCTCTGGATGTGGAGGAGCAGCAGCTCTACTCTGAGCCCCTCCCGGATGACTGAGCTTCTCACCCTATCTTTAAGGGAGAGCCCAGACACCCTGCGGAGAAAACTAATTTCAGCCGCTTGTATTTGCGATCTCGTTCTTTCAGTCACTACCCATAGCTCATGACCATAGGTGAGGGTAGGAACATAGATCGACTGGTAAATTGAGAGCTTTGCCTTACGGCTCAGCTCCTTTTTCACCACGACAGACCGATGTAGAGCCCGCATCACTGCGGACGCCACACCGATCCGCCTGTCGATCTCACGCTCCATTCTTCCCTCACTCGTGAACAAGACCTCGAGATACTTGAACTCCTCCACTTGGGGCAGGATCTCGCTCCCAACCCTGAGAGGGCACTCCACCCTTTTCCGGTTGAGGACCATGGTCTCGGATTTGGAGGTACTGATTCCCATCCCAGTCGCTTCACACTCAGCTGCGAACCGATCCAGAGAGAGCTGAAAATCACAGCCTGATGAAGCAAACAGGACAACATCATCTGCAAAAAGCAGTGACCCAATCCTGAGTCCACCAAGCCGGACCCCCTCAACACCCTGGCTGCGCCTAGAAATTCTGTCCATAAAAATTATGAACAGAATCAGTGACAAAGGGCAGCCCGGGCGGAGTCCAACTCTCACTGGAAATGGGTTCGACTTACTGCCAGCAATGCGGACCAAGCTCTGACACCGATCGTACAGGGACCGAACAGCTCTTATCAGGGGGTCCGGTACCCCATACTCTCGGAGTACCCCCCACAGGATTCCCTGAGGGACACGGTCGAACGCCTTTTCCAAGTCCACAAAACACATGTAGACTGGTTGGGCGAACTCCCATGCACCCTCCAGGACCCTGCTAAGGGTGTAGAGCTGGTCCACTGTTCCACGACCAGGATGAAAACCACACTGTTCCTCCTGAATCCGAGGTTCGACTATCCGACGGACCCTCCTCTCCAGAACCCCTGAATAGACTTTTCCAGGGAGACTGAGGTGTGTGATCCCTATGCAGTTGGAACACACCCTCCGGTCCCCTTTCTTAATGAGGGGGACCACCACCCCGGTCTGCCAATCCAGAGGCACTGTCCCTGATGTCCATGCGATGTTGCAGAGACGTGTCAACCAAGACAGCCCTACAACATCCAGAGCCTTGAGGAACTCCGGGCGTATCTCACCCACCCCCGGGGCCCTGCCACCAAGGAGTTTTTTGACCACCTCAGTGACCTCAGTCCCAGAGATGGGGGAGCCCACCTCCGAGTCCCCAGGCTCTGCTTCCTCATTGGAAGGCATGTTAGTGGGATTGAGGAGGTCTTCGAAGTACTCCCCCCACCGACCCACAACGTCCCGAGTCGAGGTCAGCAGCGCACCATCCCCACCATACACAGTGTTGACACTGCACTGCTTCCCCCTCCTGAGACGCCGGACGGTGGACCAGAATCTCCTCGAAACCGTCCGAAAGTCGTTTTCCATGGCCTCCGCAAACTCCTCCTATGCCCGAGTTTTTGCTTCAGCAACCACCAAAGCCGCATTCCGCTTGGCCTGCCGGTACCTATCAGCTGCCTCCAGAGTCCCACAGGACAAAAGGGACCGATAGGACTTCTTCTTCAGCTTGACGGCATCCCTTACCGCCGGTGTCCACCAACGGGTTCGGGGATTGCCGCCACGACAGGCACCGACTACCTTACGGCCACAGCTCCAGTCAGCCGCCTCAACAATAGAGGCACGGAACATGGCCCATTCGGACTCAATGTCCCCCACCTCCCTCGGGACATGGTCGAAGTTCTGCTGGAGGTGGGAGTTGAAGCTACTTCTGACAGGCGGCTCTGCCAGATGTTCCCAGCAGACCCTCACAACACGTTTGGGCCTACCAGGCCTGACCGGCATCCTCCCCCACCATCGGAGCCAACTCACCACCAGGTGGTGATCAGTTGACAGCTCCGCCCCTCACTTCACCCGAGTGTCCAAGACATGTGTCCGCAGGTCCGACGACACGACCACAAAGTCGATCATCGAACTGAGGCCTAGGGTGTCCTGGTGCCAAGTGCACATATGAACACCCCTATGCTTGAACATGGTATTTGTTATGGACAATCCGTGACGAGCACAGAAGTCCAATAACAAAACACCACTCGGGTTCAGATCGGGGGGGGCCATTCCTCCCAATCACGCCCATCCAGGTCTCACTGTCATTGCCCACGTGAGCATTGAAGTCTCCCAGCAGTACGAGGGAGTCCCCAGAAGGTATGCCCTCTAGCACCCCTTCCAGGGACTCCAAAAAGGGTGGGTACTCTGAACTGCTGTTTGGTGCATACACACAAACAACAGTTAGGACCCGTCCCCCCACCCGAAGGCGGAGGGAGGCTATCCACTCGTCCACCGGGGTAAACCCCAATGTACAGGCTCCAAGTCGGGGGGCAATAAGTATGCCCACACCAGCTCGGCGCCTCTCACCGGGGGCAACGCCAGAGTGGTACAGAGTCCAGCCCCTCTCAAGGAGATTGGTTCCAGAGTCCAAGCTGTGCGTCGAGGTGAGCCCGACTATATCTAGCCGGAACTTCTCAACCTCACGCACAAGCTCAGGCTCCTTCCCCTTCAGAGAGGTGACATTCCACGTCCCAAGAGCCAGCATCCTAGGCAGGATATCAGTATGTAATAACAAGAAAAGAGAATATTGTGTTACAGAAACAGAAGAGTCCGTTTGCCTTACAGAAACTGTAACACAGTACAATGTGACGTAGGTCTTTAGTTTTATGATAAAAGAATGGTTTTAACTTAGTTTTAGTTATTACATTATCTTCAATAACATCAGTATATGACTATAAAAAGCCATCACATGTATGGAAGGGGAATACAAAGACACTGAATTATTAAAGGTTTATTAGAGTTCCTGTGTCAGCTCAGTTAATTTTATTATCTTTATCAACTGGCTACCAGTATACTGTATCTTGCCATCTTCTTGTTTGCCTTAGTTTTTTATGTCTTTGTTCTTTGTACATGGGTATTTACATCAGATGTTAAATAAAATTACATACACAACATTTTATTTTCAAAGATACTTAATAAAGTTTGTGGATAGTTTATTCTGGCATGATTGTGTGCAAGGCAGAAAATTGCTCTAAAAAGGACAACAACTGAACTTAAAGAAGAATTTGAAATTAGCATAACATATATTAAATAATTACTAATAAACAGCTTACTACATATATCAATTGTTTCACCTTTTCAAGGGGACTTACATACATTTTTTGATGTGTTTTGCTTTGCATCTCTATAATATCCAAAAAGAATTTGTAAACACTCAACACACTAATCAAGAGCACTTATGATGAAGTCACAAATATTATTATAATTGTCATTTTTGCATTGCCTGAAACAACTACAGATGAGTCATATCAGAATCAAATTGTACCTTTAAAATATTTTTTCAAATAATACAAAAAATGTCATAGAAAATGTTATTTCTTTTCACTGCAATTGAATGCATATAAACTCAATGGAAAATTTTGGTAACATAATAATAATAAACAAAGCGGTATCACACATATACATGAGTGAGGTACTGAGTGTTTTGCTGTAGAAAAGGAGAGTCCCTGTTAACTTACCAGTAGTGGAAGCTAATCCATGCTGAGTGACAAAATCTCCATTTGAGCAAAAAACCTGACACTTGACTATATAAGAAACTAGCAGAGTGAAGAAGGTCGTCCAACTAGCAATGAAGGGCCGAACATAAGAACTCTCCAGAAAGAGTGGTACTTTTGTACAGGAACACAAAAAGATGATGGTGATTTTATCTGTTTGTCCCTTGAGGCGATGTTTGTATGTTTTGTGTAGTGCAGTATGTACAGCTTCGGTTTTCCTGCCAAAAAAACAGGTGTCTTCACTTGCCAAAAATGTATTGTTAACTTTCAGTTGTTTGGAGAAATATGCACTTTGGAGTACCATGTCAAAAACCCGATAGCAGCTAGGCAAATCGGTCTGATTCAGTTCAGCTTCAGCCGCTCCAGGCTCTTCCGTTTTCAGTGCATGGTCAACATTGGCAGCACAAATTTAGCAACAAAGTGAGTATGAAATAGTGAGATGGTTTGGGGAGGAGGATGTAGTTAAGAAATTAAAATTTAGTCTCTTGGCACCCAGGTCACAGTTTGAACCCAAAACACATTAAGGGAAGGGAATAATTAAATACTCATAACTACCAATTTAGTGCAGAGTGTAAGAATTCCAAACTATACCAACTCTGCACCTAAACTGAAATGTCTCCCAGTGGCAAAGGCATTTGACAATGTGTCATAATTGGACTTTCTGGTTGACTATGAAGTAGCCACTTAATTGCTACATGTTGAGATATTTAGGAGAAACTTCATGTCTTTGTGCACCAAAGCTAAAAGAAAATGTTGGAACTCTGTTGTGCCTTCCTTCTTAAAAAAATTATTTAGAAGGGATAGGGTCTTTGGCAGATTGTGTTTCGCTCACTTTTGTTCAGAGACCTGGTTTGCAAATAAAAGAATACAGTAGTATTTGTTAATAACAGGAGGATTTTTGTGAAAGGCCTGATTTTTATAAGAGACAGCATTCATACTAACTGTAGGGGATCTTTTAGTTTGTCCTAAAATATGGTAGCAAAATTCTGTGGGATGTCATCAATGGCACCAGTACCAGAAGTGCTGTCATTGTAGGCGTCGGAAGCGAGCGGGATTTTCCATGGATGGTCTGCAGAGGATTGACAGAGAAAGCCAGGTATTACTATTATTCAGGCCCTTTAGCTGCCTCCCAATCACCTGTGTCTGACAAAATAATACATATATATATTTTGGAGCTTGGCCCGGACACAGACAGGCGGATAACCATGGTTCAAACACCCACACACATTTATTGTACATACTCAATATTTACAGTGCAGCACAACTCCAAACTCCCCCAAAGTCCAGGCCTCTTCATCCAATGCCTCCCCTTTGTCTCTGGCCGACTCCACTCCTCTCCTCCCGAGCTCCATCCTCTTCCACCTGACTCAAGCCAACGAACGGAGGGAGGCGGCCCCTTTTAACATCTCCCGGATGTGCTCCAGGTGCCTCCCGACAATCTTCCGCCAGCACTCCCCAGTGTGGCGGAAGTGACGGCTGCGCACCCGGAAGCACTCCGGGTGTCCCCGATCCTCTTCCCACCAGCACTTCCGGGTGTGGCGGAAGTGCTCAGGTCCAGGGCTTCTTAGGCATTGGGGTGCCCCCTGGCGGTGACCATGGGCCCCTACAGGGTTAAGCTTCAAAGCTATGTACCTGTGGTCCCCATTCCCAGCAGGGCAGTCACCCCCACGTGGTCTGGGGGAGGCGTAAGCCCTCCTCCGGTCCTCCGGGGCATCCCAGTCGGGTTGCCCCCCCACCAACCACCTGTGACACTGCTCCTCTGCCAGCAAAGACCCATTGGACAGAGCGGCTTGTCCCGCGAGGGTAGCTTACCCCCAAAGTGGGTCCTACTCCTGCAGCTCCAGGGCCCGGTCCTGCAAAACAAGAAGCAGAAACAGGGGGGGAGACACTGCCTGGACACCACCACCTGGCGTCCTTTCATGCCTCGCACAGGCAGCGCTCCCCCCACCTACCGGCACCCCAGGGCCTACTCCTTCAGCACCCCCTCCGAGGTTTCCGTGCCTCTCTGGTTGGAACCACTCGCACCCCTGTCTGCAGAGGGAAATCATCCACCGAATGTGAGCTTCCTGCCTCACGTCCTCCTTTATCGGAGGAACCAGCTCTCTTCCCTCGATTTCTGCTTTTCCTCTGGGACGCCGTGACGGTTTTGGTCTACCTATGGCAAAGGCACAGATCCTGTCCCATCTGCATCCCTGTAGAGTGACACGAGGCCGCTGCTGGCTTGGGGCGTGGGGCGCTAGGACCCAGGGCACACATCAGCCTGCGTGTTGCCAGCCCTCTCGCTTTCTTTCTCCTCACCGCGAGCACAGCACCCGCTGCCGCATCCACTGTTGGAGCCCCCCCCTACTTGGTTCCGTTCATTCACATCCCGGGCCTTTTCGGTGGGGTCTCCCTTACTCTTTACGGGGTCGGTTGTACTCACCGTTCCCACTGCACCGCTCTGGTCGAAGGCTCCAGCGTCACATCTTCTCGTCCGCTCACACAGCGTCTCCACTGATGCAATCGCTTTCAGCCCCAGCTTCTCCAATTCCTCACAGAGGGCGCGTAACACCTTCAAAAGTGACTCTGTAGGCTGAAGGCAAACCTCCAGCTCATGCAGAGCCGCTGGCAAGCACAGAAAGACAGCCGGTGATTGACTTACCTGACTGTCAGTCACATACACCGGCTGCTTCCTATGGGGCCTTTCCTCCGGTCTAATCGGATCCTTCTCCGACCTGAGATGGACATTCCTTGGTCCCGCCTCCATCCAATCATCGACGGGCACACAAGACACACTTTCCAATCCCGTGCCTGTCTCAGGGAGGGACTTCCGGTCCGTGGCCATCTTATCTCCCTTCTTCCTGGTGCGGCGGCGTGCTTGTGGTCTTTTGAGCTGCAGCGTCTCCTTCTCCACAGCGTCTCCTGCTGCCGCTGTGCTGTTGAAGCCCTGGAGACCAGCACGCGCCTGCCACCAATGCGGATCCGGGCAGTCCCTGCCTGCTAAACACAAAACACGTACAGCCCCCGACGGCCAGCTGCCAGTGAGGAGGGAACTTACCTTCCGGGTCCCGTCTGTCTGAGGAGACATCCTCGGCATGGCCTCACTTGACGCAATGCTGTCCCGGGCGCCTCCAGTTATGGCACGCTCGTAGGAGCCCGCTGCACTCTTGCACCACCCATTGTCGTTCACCCGCATCAGGGGGAAACGGCCCTTCTGCAGACCAGTGGTGGTCCGTGGGGTGAGTCTCTCTCGCTGAACTGTGTGCACACCGCACCCGCGGCATGAGTGTGGGTGCACCTGCTGCACCAGGCCATCCACAAAATTATTTGTTTGGGGTCCCTGCCTTGTAACAGGGCGCCATTGTGGAGCTTGGCCCGGACACAGACAGGCAGACACCGCTGGTTCAAACACCCTCACACGTTTATTGTACATACTCAATATTTACAATGCAGCACAACCCCAAACTCCCCCAAAGTCCAGGCCTCTTCATCCAATGCCTCCTCTTTGTCTCTGGCCGCCTCCACTCCTCTCCTCCTGAGCTCCATCCTCTTCCACCCGACCCACGCCAATAAACGGAAGGAGGCGGTCCCTTTTATCATCATCCGGATGTGCTCCAGGTGCCTCCCGACAATCTTCTGCCGGCACTCCCCAGTGTGGCGGAAGTGCCGGCTGCGTACCCGGAAGTACTCCGGGTGTCCCCGATCCTCTTCTCCCCAGCACTTCCAGGTGTGGCGGAAGTGCTGAGGTCCAGGTCTACTTGGGATGGGGAGACCCCCTGCCGGTGACCACGGGCCCCTACAGGGTTGAGCTTCAAAGCTCTGTACCCGTGTTCCCCATAGCCAGCAGGGCAGTCGCCCCCACATGGTCTGGGGGAGGCGTAAGCCCTCCTCCGGTCCTCCGGGGCATCCCAGCCACCTGTGACAATATATTTATATATATATATATATATATATATATATAAATATATATATATATATATATATATACAGTATAACATGTTTCCCCGAAAATAAGACCTACTCCGAAATTAAGCCCTAGCATGATTTGCAGGCTGCTCTGTAATATAAGCCTTACCCCAAAAATAAGCCCTAGTCAAGATCGTCAGCTGAAAAGTAAGCCCAGGTTTATACTTTACGCGATGCAATGCATGTGCCCGAAACATCCATTAAGTTCCAAGGACACCTTTCCACAATATCTTTGAAAAGGATGTTTAATGATTACATCCATCAGTTCAGGGATGCGTCCATTCCAGCAGCATTGGTGCAAGACAGAAACAAAATCCCTGGACGGGGCATCAGGTCATCACAAGGTGAACACAAGCACACACATACACTAATGTAATTGTAGCTTCATCAAATCCCCAAACCTTCATGTATTTGGATGGAAAACTGAGCACACTGTGGAAACCCACCAGGAACACATGCATACTCCAGGCTGGAATCACAAGGGACGTGACTCCCTGTGAGACAGCTGCGCTACCACTCTGCCACCGTGCCACCCCCATATGTGTAACTATTAACAGTATTCATTATTTAAACAAAGTTAACGATTTATCTGTAAAATGTAACATACATGTTTTAATGCATTTCATCATGAAAGTGATATGAAGTATAAATCTAAGAATTCGAAATTTATGGAATATCATACATTTAATGTCTTCTGTGTGGTGATCTATTGCTGCTTGTTGCTGCTGTCAGGTCAGGAGGAAACCCCAGAAGTGCATAGCGACCGTCTACTTTAATGATAAAGTAAACTACGAGGTTAAAGTGGAAATTTCGAGTTTAAAGCCGAAATTTAGATAGATAGATAGATAGATAGATAGATAGATAGATAGATAGATAGATAGATAGATAGATAGATAGATAGATAGATAGATAGATAGATAGATAGATAGATAGATAGATAGATCTTTATTGTCATTGTCACTTTTACATAGGAACAACGAAATTGAAGGTGCAATCGTTAAAAAGACAAAAAGACAAGAAGAGAGAAAATAATAACAAACTGAATAGTAATAAATATACAAATTGTACTTGTTGACTTAAGGTCTATATTGCACATTGGAAGAATAATATGGAGCAGTTTTATTCTGAGTTCAGGGCCATGATTGCTTTCGGATAAAAGCTGTTTTTAAGGCGGTTTGTCCTGGTTTTCATAGCTCTGTATCTCTTGCCCAATGGCAAAAGCTGGAAGAGGCAATGACCGGGATGTGATGAGTCCTGTGAAATGTCTATTGCTTTTTTGCGGCTTCGGGAGGTGTAGATTTGTTCCAGAGTGGGGAGGGTACAACCAATTGTTCTCTCCGCTATCCTGACGACCCTGTGGAGCGCTTTCTTTTCTGAGGAAGTGCAGCTGCCGTACCACACTTTAATAACAAAATAGACATTTTCATAATATTTTTCTCTGTGGCTGGAATACGCCGCCGTACATTCTGATGGTATTGTGAACGTATGAAAGAAAAAAAAAGACAGCACAGAAGATGGTATTTGGGACTTTTAAAGTATATTGTGTCATTACTTTGGGGAATATGCAATGCTTGAATATAAAAGCACCACAAACGCATTTTTATGTCGGCATTTTGCTTCACCACATCGAACCATTCATTAAACATCGAAGCATGCACACTAATCCTGGAGGATCCTAAAAGCAGCTGGAGTAGCAAGAAATTCAGGCTGGAATTCAGGTTTTGAATGTGGAGAGTTATGACGATATTCCAAAAGAGGATGACATGACTGTATTTGGATAAATGCATATTGTTGTACATGAATAAATAAAAGATATGCCCAGAAAATAAACCCTAGTGCATCTTTTGGAGCAAAAATAAATATAAGACCCGGTCTTATTTTTAGGGAAACACAGTATATATATATATATATATATATATATATATATATATATATATATATATATATATATATATATATATATATATATATATATATATAAATATACATAAATATAACTGAATTGTCTGGTTAGTTTAATATCACCATAGTAAATACTGTACACAAATTTGATTAAGTGGGTGTAAAAAAGTGGTCTACAGTATAAATTTATACACACAGGTGGACTGTTCAACACTGGCCATGCAGATACAGTATATGATAGGACTTGATGTTGTGCTCCTAGTTCTCAAGGACATTTTTGCCAAATATGAATTAATCTCTGCTGTATATCATGCCTAACTCAACCTTATCTATAAAATAAATTTGTGGAGTGATGCACATTTTTTGAAATTCATGGAAAAACTACAGCACAGAATAGTACAGTAACTAATTTCCAGAAATTAAACACATTAACTAATCACAACTTAATTTACAAAATAAATAAAAAATTATAATCTGTGATTACTAGCTGGGCCGGCACGCGGGGGGGGGGGGCTATTGGAAAGAAAGAGAGGCAGGGGCCAAGAAGAGGATTTAGCAAGGTTGTTTTAACTTGGGTTTCTCCTGGAACATCATATTATATAAAGTAGTAATCAATAAATATAGCTGAGTGCATACTAGTAAGTGTTCTCTACTCTGAACTGGCATCCAGCCTAGATTTGGTTCCTACCCAGCTCCTATTTTTTCTAGTTTGTTCTCTGAATCACCACAACCGTGCACTGCAGCAAGCAAATTTAGAAAATAGAAGCAAGCACTTATTAGTAAAAAAAGCAGAACAAGCATTCTGAAAAAAGCAAAACCTTTAATCTGATCTTACACTTTCATAAACAGCTTGTAACTGTAGGACAACGAGGGATTGCTCTCTTTTCCTTTTTGGCATATCAGGTGAGAATTTCACTTCAGCCGATGTCATTGAACAACCATAAAATACAATGCATCTGTAAATATACAATGCCTTAGAAAGCAAATGAAGAAAATTTTATCCCTTGAAAGAATGAAAACATATTTCTTTTGTAATTATGCTTTTAGAATCTCTTGTCAATTTGGAATGCTGTGTACAGTTATATTTTGTTTTAGTGACTGCACTATTTTATTATTATTCTGACAACACCGTTTCGTGATTTGCTTGTTGGATGGTTGCCATTGTGTGGTTCTTTCTACAAGGCAGTGGCCATATTTCTTACACGCTTTTCTTGCTGTTGTTCATATAACAACTTGTGTCAACATGGCCTGTCTAGAAAAGATCACACTGCACAGTTCCATGTATCTGAGTATGGGATCAAAGACGCAATGTTTTTTTGTAATTGGAGTCGAGGAAAGGATTTTTTTTTGTGTTTTGACCCCGCCTGTTGTTTGTCTTTTCTTTGTCTCTCCTTTCAAACAATATTAATTTCTCCATCAATCTAATGTAACTGCCTTGTCACTGTTCTTTTTCTTACAGTGACAACAATTCAAACCCATTGATCTGTTGAAGTGTGTGTCCTGATGATTTTTTCCTGAATTTAAAATGGAGCCCTTAAGTTAACCACCCAATCTCACTGAGATTGCACAGGTGGTGAACCAGCTGAGGGGAGGAAAGGCTGCAGGGGTCTGTGGTATTTTGGGTGAACTTCTACAGGCTGGTGGTAAGGTTGTCCTCCTGGCATTGCAAGCAATCTTTGCTTCCATTTGGGAGACTGGCATCATCCCAACTGACTGGAAAATGGGACTTGGCATCCCTATCTGGAAAGGGAAGGGTGATTGCCTGGATTGCAGCAACTACAGAGGGATAACACTGCTCTCAGTGCTGGGTAAAGTCATTGCTAGGGTCGTCCTCAATAGGATCCGTGATCACTTGCTCACCTACCAGCGACCGGAACAGTCTGGTTTTATGCCTAATCAGTCTACCATCAACTGCATCCTGGTAATGAGGGTGCTAATGAAGCGCAAACATGAGTATTGGCAGAGTTTCTTTGCAGCCTTTGTCGATTTTCGTAAAGCGTTTGACTCAGTTGATCGAGCTGCCCTGTGGGACATCCTGAGGGTTTGCAGGATCCCCGCGAGGTTGCTGGATATCATGGCCGGCCAGTACACTGGTAATGTGAGTGCTGTGCAGAGTGGAGGCGGAACCTCTGTGTTTTGATTCTGGGGTTCATCAGGAGTGTGTTCTTGCTCCTACTCTGTTCAATGCTTGTATGGACTGGGTGTTGGGCAAGGTGGTTGGGTCCAGCGGCTGTGGGGCATCTGTTGGTGAAAAAAGATTCATGGATGTTGACTTTGCTGACGATGCTGTGATCTTCGTGGAGTCAATGGAGGCTCTCATCGGGGTGCTTGAGAGACTGAGCGAGGAGTCTGAGTGCCTGGGCTTGCGAGTGTCCTGGATAAAAACCCAGATCCAGGCCTTTAATGACTTCTTGGGCACAGCCATCAGCAGTGTGTCTGTTTGCAGAGAGAGTGTCGACCTTGTCGAGAGGTTTACTTACCTTGGCAGTGACATTCATGACTCTGGTGACTCTTCCTATGAAGTCAGTAGTCAGATTGGGAGAGCATGGGGGGTCATGAGGTCGCTGGAAAGGGGTGTGTGGCGCTCCCGATATCTATGCAAAAGGACGAAGGTCCAAGTCTTTGGAGTCCTGGTGATTCCTGTCTTGCTATATGGTTGCGAGACTTGGACGCTATCCAGTGACCTGAGATGAAGACTGGACTCCTCTGGTAATGTGTCTCTCCGGAAAATCCTTGGGTACCGTTGGTTTGACTTTGTGTCGAATGAGCGGTTGCTCATGGAGTCTTGAATGAGGCACATTACCTGCAGTGTGAGTGAGTGTCAGTTACAGCACTTCGGCCATGTGGCGCGTTTCCCCAAGGGTGATCCAACTCGTAAGATCCTCATTGTTGGAGACCCAGTTGGCTGGACCAGGCCAAGGGGTCGCCCACATAACACCTGGCTGTTTGCAGGTAGAGGGTCATTTCCGGGGGGTGCGACTAGACTGCGTGTCTGCCTGGGGGGTTGCCAACCGGGATCCTGAGTTGTTTCGTCGTGTTGTGGTTGCAGCAACGCACTGTACCAGTGCATGCTCCCCAACTTGACTTGACTTAAGTTAAAGGCAAAGGCTTCAGCCACTTTTTTAATTTCTGAATTTTGTTATCTGTTTTTCTTAAATGGTAGGTGGATGGCGTGTGTGCACTGGGGATACAGTTCAACTATTGACCCAAATTTATGCTCACAGCACAAAATGCCATATGCAGATTTGTATTTGTAGTTTGTTTCTGTTGTCTGTTTTCATATTTGGATATAGATATAACTTTTCAAAACTGTAAGCCAAGTTTTCAATACTGATTCAGTATAACTGCACACAACTTTAAGGGAAGAAATGGGAAATGCAGCACATACTGTACGGCAAGTGTGTCTTGAAAATTTGTTTACAGGAAGGACTGTATTATTTCAAGATTTGTGAAGCCTCTCATACATATTGTAATAGCACTAACAAGTTGCATCAGCCTGGCAATGGAATCACCAATGAGTCACCAACAGCATGTGTTGGCATTTTATCATTCAAAGGGGCTGCTTCTCAGTCAGCTTCAAGGGTCCTATAAAAGCAGCAAGCCTGCCAAAGTCACATGAACTCCAACTAGTGGGGCAACAGTGAGCCATACTTTAAAGGACAGTGAGCAACCTAAATGAGCAATGAAAAGAGCAAAAATCTATTGGGCTGGTGCTGGCAAATACAGTCATAGCAATATAATAGGTAGATTTAAGGTGTGCAGTGCATTAAAGTCAAATAAAGAGGGGACGGGCATAACAGAACTCTGAAGCTTGTTAGCAACTATTCTGTTTTTGTCGCAATAGGAAGAATGGTACTGACTGAAAAGTGAAAGTTTAAAAATCATAGTTCATACGTTATTAACATTAGATGGAGAATTGGATTGGCTGATAAACCCCTTCCAGGAAATAATACATAATTTCAGGAATTTGTTGATAGATTTGCATGTCATTATGCACCAAAAATACGAACCAGTACTCTTTTCTTTGCTTAATGAGTTACGAATCACCAAACAGCAAAACATTTCACGGTGATAGTAACAATGAAACAGTAAAAGATTAAAATTCACAGCTGAGGAGACAGTAAATAGACAATTAATTATTCTGCAATCCACTAACATTATGCAAGAATTACACACTTAAAACACATAAACTACAATTCCAGCATTTGCTACCTACGGAGGAAAAAAGTAGAATAATATTTTATTTATCTTGCTCTATTATATATCTATGCTACACCACACATATGAAATTTATATTATTATATAGAGTTGCATCATAAGGCTTTGATTTGCACAAATAACTTTGAAATGTATCTTTTTGCCAAGGAGAATTGTGGAGTTTTCAAAACTCATAAAAGCATAACAGAATGCTTGGTAATTTTTCTGGTACAAGTTGACTCCACTCAGGATTTGTCACATTCAGTAAAATTCAAAGAAGTTGTCATCAGAGCTGCTTTCCTCCAGTGGGGTGGATAAGCCCTGTCTGCCCTCCATGAGGATCTGAAAGGTAGAAGAATTCCAATTTGGGAAAAGCTTCTTGCATTTGAGACAGGCAGTTATAAAGACTTTTATTAAAGTGAGAGATGAGACTTTCAGGGACTCTGAGCTGATGCTGCATCAAAGTGATTTAAGTTCTTGAAAAACTGACAAAAACATCACATCAGTTATATTCTGTATATATATATAAATATATATATATATTATCGTACACGGCTGGGCGTCAGACCCGGCCGGGACACCTGGAAGGACTTGGTGCTGGCATATTTGTCCTCCGGGCCACGAGGGGGCAACCGCCCTGGAGTAAAAGAGGCCCACGGAAGGGGAGCAGGGAGGCTCAAGACCGTTGGGGCCTCTGGTCACCGCCAGGGGGCGCCCCGAGCCTCATGGAGCCCGGGACTTATTCACTTCCGCCACACCCATGGAGGATGATCCTTCCAGGGTCACCCAGAGTGCTTCCGGGTGCTCTCCTGATGCTTCCGCCACACCAGGACGTGACGTCAGGTAGAGCACCTGGAGCTCATCCGGGTCAGGATAAAGGCGGCCGCCTCCCTCCTGTCAGTGAGCTGGAGTCAGGAGCAGGAGCAGGACGAAGCTCCTGGAGAGAGGAGACAGGTGGCCCAGGGACAAGGAGAGAGAAGGCCCAGGAGAAAGGTGACTGGGGCTGAAGACGTTGTTGTGCGGGACTGAGTAGTGTGTTGTGGGAAGACAAAATAAAAGTACATTTGATAAAGATGTGGTCTCCGACTGGTGGTGTCCGGGCAAATATCACAATATATATATATACATATATATATATATATATATATATATATATATGTATATATATAGTGAGATTGGTACTTGGTTGGTGCCAACCCGACACACTGACAACAAAGGCACGGGTAAAACAAACAAAAAGATTTATTTTTTCTTCACCTGTGGTGCATGTCTTCCCCATGAACCCCACAGGCACAACACATTCACAAAATACAAAGAAAAACCACCCCAAAACACACTCTTTCTCCTCCATTCCTCCCAGGGCAGCTTCGTCCTCCTCCTCTCAACTCTGGCGCCCTGAGTAGTGGCTACAGGCTCCTCTTATAGCCCACCCGGAAGTGTTGCAGGTGCTCGTTGACCTACTTCTGGCTGCACTTCCGGGTGTGGCTACGCTCCCGCCCAGACGGGCTGGTTAGGATGAGCTCTGGTGTTCCATGAAAGTGGCCCTGACTCAACCCAGGGTGGCTGCCAACAAAGGTTCCGAGGGATGTAGCGTGGCTCCCATGGCTGATCCCCCGGATCTAGTGACAAAGGGGCGTCCCAGCCGTCCACCACAATATATACATATATAGGTGTATAGGTTGAGAGGTGTAACTTCCTGCTTTAAAGTTTATTAATTGTGCAATTAAAGATACCCCACCACAACTCTTTTCTTCACGCTTTTAACTAAGCAGCTTTCCCATCTGTAGGCACAGGGGACTTATTGTTCACTTGATTTTGACCTTTGTGCTCTGTTGTACTTCTTCTACATTGCAGTATGGTGACATGAGCAATGTTGTGTTGCAGCAAAATGCATCATCCAGTGGAAGCTGCTTAACCCTCTGATTGCTTTTTAGAAGTATTTAATGTGGAACAGTGTTTTGCTGTCTCAGTGGTCACTGATAACTGAGTTAATGGGCCAGACACCGTGTCTCTTTATCTAATCTTTGTAGTGCTTTAAAGAAAGTACTATTATGCTTATGCGGCATATTTGTCATTAATTTTACTATAGTTATTATTGACTATAACTGAAACAGGGATGAAATCATCTTTATTCTTCAGGTGGCTGACATATTATTATATAAGCATTCAATAAAGTATGCCATTCAGCAGACCACTATGTTTTCTAAACTACCGCCTTAGTAAAAGTTCAGAATTTACTGCACAGCACATGTTCTGTCTTTTTGATAAGGTAATTGTAGCATAGAATCGCATTTTCTCAGCACATATAATACATTAACTAATGAGTCAATGGACAGAAATTAATTATTGCTGAATTTGTCAGCAAACTTGCTGCTTTACCACAGTAAAAAAACATATGTATTTAGTTGGTTCAACTGGAATGAAAACCTTAATGCTCATTCTTAACAATAATGTACTGAAGATCATTGTAGCATCACTTGCTCTTTCTGTCTAAATATTTTTGAAGAACAGAAGACAGTTTAGGAAATGTTTCACCATTACAGAGGTAGACAGATGGATCCTTATGCAACATCAGTAATATTTTTATAACTTGAAATAATTCAATCACTCATTTTGGAACTGTGTCTTTCAATACAGAATTCCATAAAGGCCAGAACCTATCGTTGAAAGATCTTTTTTCCAGATTCAACCACTGCAACAGCTACAGTCATGATCGCAACAAACTGTGATATTATTAGAGACAATGAGCTGAAATTAAACTGTTCTGCCCCACATGCTGTTAGATGTTGATGTTATTTATCAAACTATGCTCCCCCTTTGTCTTGTCATTTATTAACACACCTGTCAGTCACGTCCCACACTCAGTGGTGTTATACTGTAAATATCTATGAAACTCACGTAAAGCATGTAGGTCCCATAATAAACATTTAAATAAAATACACCCCATGTGTCTCACATAGGCCCCCCTTTATCCCTTGTTTCAGTCACATCCGAAGCGTATCCTTAAGGTATATAAACCCCTTGGTCTCGTTAGTTGTGGTATGCAGCAATTTGAACCTCTGTCTACACACTTCTCTTTGTCTCGATCCAACCGTGGAAATCACTCACCTTGTAAGTGTCTTTTAAAGCTTTATTGTTTAATGTATACTGTCTGCTGTGTATTGCTTTATAAATCATTATTTATTGTCTTTGGCTGTACACTCTATATATACTGTATGTTTCTTTTGTATATATTTCAGTTTACAACAAGATACATCCAGTAAAAACAAGCAAGAAAGCTCACCCTTGTCGTTTTTATTTTGATGTGTTGAGTTGTTTAAGCTCTCTGCAGCCGCATTGCACGGACAGTGTGGAGTGAAGCAGAAAAGAAACTGTGAAAAACAGACCAGTCTGCATTATTATTTTCTCCACAATCTTCAAGCAACATTTTATCTCCCTTAATATAAATGGCACTGACTTACAGTATGTGTCAGAAGCTCTCTGAAAACACAAGTTGCTTTAAATATAAAGTAAGTGTCAAATTCAGCTGGAATCTTATAATAAATGAAACCTATGAAACTTCATTTAGCCATTGTTATGTTCATGATGATCGAATGGAAGGTTCTAGCCAGGAAAAAAACAAATTGAGGGTTTGGCAAAACAGAGTTGAAAAAGAAGCAAGGGTCAAAATACTGTGACAGATATTGTAAATTGCTTAAATTGTTTTGATTTGTTCTGTATCTTCTCTAATGTTTTATTGTTAATTTACATTTGATCATTAAAAATACCATTAGATCAAAGAGCACAGAAAAAAAAGCACTAACAATAACTCAAATACAGAGATCTGCAGAAAAAAGTCCTATCACTAAAGTCTTCATGGAAGTGCCTTTTAGCTTCCACTAACACTAAGAAGAAAGACGGAGAGATTTGAGAGTGGATCCAATACGCAGATGTCAGAGATAGGGGTCAGCATCTTTCCTAGGCAGGACCAAATAAGTCACACGATCTAAAATGGTGACTGCAAATAAATCCAAATTGTTTCAGTAGGAGGTACCACTTGGAAACATGTTCATATGAATTTTCTCAATGGAAACCCTGTATTTATTAACATTTATTATCAATACAACTGGAAAGCAGCATTAACCAAATGCAATGATCTTTTCCAATAGTTAAGCACCATGATGTCATAAAGAATTTAAAAAGTGATGGAAATAAACAGCCATGGGGTCATTGTCATCTGAGAGAGAAAGACATTGTGAGGATGGGGACAATATACTAGAGAAGAAGCAGACAGAGAGAGAGAGAGTATATGATTACAATTGGTAAATGTTAAATTAGCTTAATTTACAAAGCCAGAGGAATTGCTTGCATGCATTGTTACAAAAGTGTTTACATGTTTGAAAGCTCAGATTAAGACCCCTAAAGGTCCCTGGGTTGCTTGAATACAGCTCCTTAACAGAGAGTTGATCATACTTTTAACAATGCAGCACGTGGACACCTGGTCAATTAATGCAGCATCATAAATCCCACTCTTGCTTTCAGTGTGTGGAGACTTGATCGCTTCATCGAGCATAGGAAGGAGTCCACCTTGGTGATTTCAGCCCTCGGACAATCATTTATTCAAGCAGGGAGTGGGGTCTCCCTTCATGATTTTGGTCCATTGACATTCAATTATTTCATTGCATGATTTATGGAATGGGTGAAAAGACCCCTTGCTGTCAAGGGCCCCGGGTGTGTATCCAAAACACTGATTGTAGATCCACCTTCAAATGGTTGTATAGTAATTTAGATGTTTTCGGTTTAGCTTGACTTTAATAAACAAATAAATGTATCTACAGAAAGAATGTCTTAATTCTGTGTGATGGCACTGTTTTCAATCTCAGTCGTTATTACAATATACACATTAATTTAAAATTAATGGGAGTGGTTTTTCAGTAGATTTTTTATTAATGTACAAGCATACATTAATAGAATAATAAAACAAGCATACATGTCTTCAATGAACATTTTCAGAGAAGATAGAAAAAAGCTGTGGCTACTTTTCTTAATATTAAATCAACGTCAAGTTTAGCAGATGAGCAAAACCATAGCTTTTTCCTTTTTAGCAACTTTGCAGGGTAACCTTCACATTCTGAATGTTTACCTAATGCTCACTGAGTTTTTAGTAGTAATCTAATTTGCTTTTTACATTTTTGTGATTGTTTCTTTTCTATGTGTTATTAGTTTTGAACTAATGTTTTATCCCATTTGTTATTGTATTTCATTATTACTACAACCACAACTTAGTCAGGAACACACTAATATTTAAACTTTGATATTTTTGATTTGTTCTGATGCATTTGTAATGTTTACTTCCTGTTGGTTTGAGTTTACTTTGCGTCATCATTGTGTGCCTCCATTTTTGTGGTGTGGATGCAAGCACGTTGTCAGGCAACTTAAGGTGAGTTAGCACAGTGTATAGTGATGGCTCTGCTCTGCTATAAAAGACGTTAACACACACAATGAAGAGTCTGAATTTTGTTTATGAGGATGCCCCCTTAAAGATCAAGAAAACAAATAACCTCTAAAGAAAAGAAAATCTGGTTCAGGACTTGCCCACTGGAACTACCTGATGAGGAGGTGTACCATGGTCAGAGAGCAATGACACATCTTGTACTTGTTCCAAAACTGGCCACAAACAACTTTTTTATAACTGAGTGAGCTGTCAGCTGAAAAAATTCAGTTTAAAAAATATGTATTTTATGTAGCTCCACTAACAGATGTAATTCACTTCTATTAACACTGCTACTTTTGAATATTATTGTTACTTTAATAAACAAAATTATGGTACGTGTTCCTTTTAAGAAGTAACTAAAAATACTCAAACTTTCAAAACAATTACATAAAATCTTCACCCATTTCAGACAAAAATATGAATTTATAATTCACCTCTCTTGCAAACACTTTAAGAAATTACATTAAAATATAAATTGGCCATCTATGAAAACTGGAAGGTCTGTATGGTTTGCACTGTTCAATTGCAGTAGCACACTACTGTATTAATAAAAGCTTTTTTTGGAAATTATAAATACAAGAATAGCAAGTGCTCTTCCTAGTAAATTTAGTTAAAGGGGAAATTATAGATCTGTGAAATGTCAATACCTTGAATATAATCTCATATTTATCAAAAAAGGTTGCCTGAGCACAGATGCACTCATCACAACACTTGAAACAACATGGATAACTTTGTTCAATGTAACTTTTTTTGAAACCACAAAAAAACAAAAACAACACTCATAAAATTTGAATGAACAGGCACAAGTAGCAGACCCACAACAGAATGCAGACTTCACATATTATTTTAATTTACAATATACATAATAATATTCCTAAAGAAAGAGCAGCCCCATTTCTGTCAAAGCTTTAATTACATGCTCCTTTCATTATGTGAACTTGGAATTAAGGTAAAGCTATTAGTTTTAGTCTACTGACTCGCAGAAGTCACCTTATGGACTATGAGCTTCATTTAATAATGGTGGATAATCTTTATAATTACAAAGTGGTTCATTAACTTTGATAATCTGATGTATTTGTTGCCATTTGTCCTCTTAAAGGGGAGAAGATACATGTTTGACTTTTTTTTTATGATAATATGCAAATGGATTCAAAACTACAATTCAACAATAAAACCCAGTCAATAGCAAAGCTATTTGTTAATAGAATACTGCATGAATTAAATAATACAACAATTATTTCTATTATTTAATTATTCATACTAAATATGTAGTAGCCTGACTTGGTATCTAGCTAGGTTCCTGTGTCACTGTGTGCTACACACTTATTTATATACCGTATATTAGTCCGGGGGCGGCACGGTGGCGCAGTGGGTAGCGCTGCTGCCTCGCAGTTGGGAGATCTGGGGACCTGGGTTCGATTCCCGGGTCCTCCCTGCGTGGAGTTTGCATGTTCTCCCCGTGTCTGCGTGGGTTTCCTCCGGGCGCTCCGGTTTCCTCCCACAGTCCAAAGACATGCAGGTTAGGTGGATTGGCGATTCTAAATTGGCCCTAGTGTGCGCTTGGTGTGTGGGTGTGTTTGTGTGTGTCCTGCGGTGGGTTGGCACCCTGCCCAGGATTGTTTCCTGCCTTGTGCCCTGTGTTGGCTGGGATTGGCTCCAGCAGACCCCCGTGACCCTGTGTTCGGATTCAGCGGGTTGGAAAATGGATGGATATTAGTCCGGTACCCAGAAGTAGTATGATCATATACTTTTGTTGCTTCTCATCCTATTTCAGCATTGTAATACATGTTCTCCTTGTCTAAATCCACGCGACTGCTCACTAATACACTGGCTAATAATTTCTTCCATTAATTTAATTGTGATTTATGTTGAAATTTCTGGCCTATAGGTACTGATCAGTCAAATCTTCAAAATCAACTTTAAAATCTAGGCATTTCCCTAGTGTAAAAATTAGTGTTTATACTGATACTTACCAACTGCTGTATTTAATTGTTTGACTTTCTTTTTCATACAAAACTATGTGGACTTTCAAAACTTTTATGCAAGGCATGGAATAACTGTAGACTTTTTTATATGCTGTATACAGGCTGTTCCTGAAATTTACTGGCTTTTCATCTCTTAATGACAAATACATTCTAAGATTTTTCAGGTGAGGAAGGCAGAAGTTTCAAGGTTAGGTTATGATGCATGTCGATTAGCAGTAAGATTAGTAAGAATTTCACTGTAGTTTATACATGTGACAGTGATAATCCTCTAAAAATATAACCCTATTTATAAAAATCTTTAAATAATGACTGGTGAGTTTATCAACTATTTGCCAAAAGTATCATAGGACCCTCTTGTTCAGGCAAATTTTATTATATGAGATTATTCCTGAAGAATGAAGACCACATTTTCACACTACCTAAAGGTACAGTTTGGTTCTATATACTGTACATTGGCAAAAACTGTACAATGTACTCCTCATGAAAATTAATCATATTAAATGGATCCCAGCATGCTTATGCACTGACAAGCTTCTGCCTCCTGAAAACAACTACCTGAGGCCATGGAGCAAGAAAATGTTTTTACATAATATCTGCATCATTGCAATCTGTTTGGTATTTTTTGATTCGACATGTATTCTTTCAACAGAAAAATGTAGAACCATACACCTTAAAGGTAGTTACATTATGCTTTTTACAAATCACAAAGACAATCCACAAATTGCGACCCTTGCTCCTCAAATGCGCCATGATAGCATTTTTGGATATTAATAAGATTCTTTTAGTGAACCTAAAAGCACAGAATCCTAATATGTTTCAGTTAATGTCTGAAAGCTATCCCAATGACTGGCCTGTAGTGTATACCATTAAAAGTTATGACTTTGCTGCAAGTGGAGGTATCTAATATTTTACTAGCTCGGCAACATATTGAGACAGAATAAAGAGAAATCTTTCTGCCCTCAGGGTCTTACTTCACTGTTCTGCCATTGTTGAAAATTGGAGATTATTGTGGCTATGGACAATTTGATAATGTCACTAGCCAAAATGGCTCTGAAAACTTAAAAAGTTAACATACGATTAAATTCCAGACAGTATAAACCAATGAAGAGGTGGTGAAACATTTTAAACAAATACGTAGTCAAAAACTGTCCGTAAGAAATAAAAAGACTTTTAAACTAAAGTAGGGGATTTCTCCAGAGTCCAAGACATAAATATTAAGAAAACAGAAACAGCGTATCTTGTACCTCAAAAGCAGATTGCCTTGCTACTGCAAAGACTTCCCTTTCATCCAACATCTCCAAAGCCTCTGAATTGAACTGGATATGCAGATGAGAAGTGTATTATAGCATCCTGGGCTCCCAGAAAGTAACATTTTATACATCCATCATACTCTACTTTAGAAAAATAATAAAGAAACTGACATGTTGATACTTATGACTACCACTGAAAACAATACAAGTGAAACAGCGTATTTCTGAGGACTTATTAGTAAATGAAATAGTGAGGAATGCTCAAATAAAAAAGAACAGATTCTGTGCAAAATGTGTACAAACCTTGACATTAGGTGTGAACAAGACTGACATGAAACCTGACTATTTCAATAAAATTACAGGGCACCACAATGTGGGTGAATGAAATTTGTAAAGGTTATGGCTTCTCTGAATTATCCTTACTCCACAGTGCCCAGTGATGAAACAAAGGATATAGATGGAATTTTTAAAGACCCGCTCAGAATGCTGATGAGAATTCTGCATAAGACGAAAACTGAGAAAAAAGAGACTCAATTTTTACAAATAAATTTTATTTTGTTTAAATATTTTTTAATAAATAATATCCAGTGTGATTCACTTTAAAAATATTTACATGTTACTTAGGTTTAAATACAGGGGTACACATTATAGCAATGCCAATGGGGGAGTTTATATCCAGGAACAAACAAAATTAGTCACCATTACATCATTTCTGTTTAAATCTTTACCAGACATTTAATTTATGGTTTTACATGAAAATCCTGTACCATGCTGATGAACAAACAAGATGTAGAGGTGTCAGCAGGTCAAGTAGTCCAGACTTTGTACCTGTTGTTGTAGGTAGTCTGCTGTTCCTTTTATTCATTTCAAGGTATAACACTAAAACTTTAACTTTATTCCTTACATTCTTACATATTACCTTAAATTCACTCTGGATATAATATTAGCAATTTTATTCCTAGTTAGCATTCAGCTCAGCTACATCAGCATAAACTAAATCATATTCACTTGAAATGACTCAGAGGGAACGTGAAAGTCTCCAGGTCAGAAAAATTAAGCTTGGTGAAAGCTACAGTAATTTCCCGAATCACTCTTTGTTAATACTTGTTCATATCAAAAATGTTTTTAAAATTGCTTCTTTAATGGACAGTTCATTTTCATGCATCCACAAGTTCATGCATGCATTGGGGAAATATGTTACAGCATTCCAAAGTTTATTTGTTTCAATAATGGCTTGCAAATTGGGGGAATGATAACTTGAATAAGGCTTGTACAAACACAAGGGTCCAGTGTGATTCAGGTCATTCACTAAACTATCTAAACAATTTGTTCCAAGATGTGATGAAAAATTTTGCCAAGCAGAGCAGACAGCAGACCTTTAATGATTTTTAGGGCTTTTTCCTACATTTCATGAAGGATTCTGGGCAGTTGAGTGCTTGTCCTCCTCCTTGGAGATTCTCAAATTGGAGAAGGAGAATGACTACTGGTGGTCAGGGACCTCTGTTAGAGTTTCTGATATCTGCACTTCAGAAATCTTCTAGTTGTATGGGCAGCTAAGTTAGAGACTGGTTCTCCGATTGTTAAAACATGGTTGACAATGGCTGTTTTGGAGTAATTGTTAGTATTTAAAATGTTTAAGCAAGGCATCGGGTCTTAGGAAAGACTCAGCAGTCTGGAAATAATGAGAGTTTTATAAATCAGCTTCTGGAGATGGCATCTCTCTTGGGTGGTTGTACTGCATGTATGATATTACTGGTCCTGACGGGGTTGACTCTGTTGGGTGTGGTGTACTGAGCTGCTCCAAGATTGCACTGCTTGGTAGCTTAAAAAGAGAACTCTATTCAGCATCTGAGGCAGATGGCAAATAACTATATCCAGCATCAGTTTTGGCTATCAACTTTTGAGAGGTAGGTGTTTGCAAATGCTGAAATAATCAACCTCGACACACACAAAAAGGTTTGGGGCAACCACCCGTATATTATCCCTGACTGCAAATGGGTATGCAAAGTCGCACTGAAGTGCATAGATTGGAGTCCAAGAGTGAACTGAGGTACATGTAAGTAGTCTGGTCTTTTAAAGCAGGGAACCGGAAGTGATGTCATTGAGGACAAGAACCGGAAATGGTGTTCTTGGAGCCGAAACCGGAAGCGACGTTATTCTTGGGGCCGGATCAGACAGAATGTTCCGTATTTGGTCTGTAGAGATAACAGAGGAAGATTTAGTGCACCCCGCCAGCCCCTGGCCTGGCATGAAATTTCCTTTTGAAGGCCCTCTGAATAAGTCTGAGCTATTAATTGAAAAGATGCTTTTCTACTTAGAAAATGTATGTTTCCAGCAAATAATTTTCTTTTTCACTATTGTCTGACCTAACTTTGCGAAGTTTTCTCTTAACTATGTTATTAAATTCAAATTCCAACAACCTCTTCATTTTCTTAAGCCAATCGTGTGGAATTAATAACTTTAAGTAGTGCTAATCTTTTATGGTAAATCTGATCTCATTAGGATGCTCAGCATCCACATTGTTGTTATTTTCCTGGAGTACACAATCAATACTTAAAATCACCACAATGTGATCCAAAAATGTATCAGAAAAACAGCATTCTTTTCATTTCCATTTGTAGGGATTTGGGCAGAGACCACTTCATGAGACAAAATGAAACAAGATAATTCTTTTTCTATTCTTTTAGAAGACTGTGCAGGGAAAATTGAATTTAATTCCAGTATATACCATATAGAAAAACAAAAAAAATGTTTTATAAGTTGTGCCTTGTGTTTGAGCATATTTTTTAGTTTAATCAAAAAAAAGTTTAACATCATATGCTTTACAGTTTTTTGACTTGGTTTAAGCTCTTTTATGGTTTAAAAGTGGTGCCTTTGCTTCTTACATGGATTGAGGGATGTGCCTCAAAGCTTTGTGACTTGACTTAAGCATTTTTAGTTTGAAAGGTTTCAGTGTTACTTCTTTAGTTTAAGAAAGGCTTTGTGTTCCAATCCTTTATGGATTTTGACTCAGTACAGGCATTATTCAATTTTAAAAGGATTAAAAGTTTTTTTTTACTTTTTAACAGGGTTTGAAGTGATACATTTTGTGTCTCAGACTGTTTACAGGTTATAACTTGGTTGGAGCATTTTCAATTTAAAAGGTTTGAGAACGAAAAGCTAATTGTTTACTGGTTAAAGCTGTTTTCACCTCTGTTTTGACCTTTCAACAAATATATTTAAGCTAGATTATATTCACAAAGTAACTGCATCAGTTTTCACTAATGATCTTGTTGGACAGGACTATTTTCACACCATTTCTTGTATAAGAATTTATAAAACACCACATTACACTCTTGAGGATTATTGTAATTTAAAATTGCTCACCATTTTTATAACATAGATTTCTAAAATGGACGACCAGTTTCACACTATTCATTTCCATTGTTGTAAAATGGTGGATGCCATGTGCCTGTTCATCTCTAATGACGTGACAGGGGTGGGCTGCTACCAGGAATTGGTAGGATTATGTCATGAAACATATAAATCATTCTTTGACTTTTCATGAACTGTTTTTATTATACTACTCCCAGAGTAATACAGAGAAGGCAAAGACATACAAAAATGGTAAAATAGAGTACCTGCTTAGCCATTTGAAACAAGCTCCCCGTTTACCACCCTCTTTCCCTTGTATGCCCTCCCTCACTCCTGTCCTCTCTTCCACCTGTCAGCTGAGCACTTTTCTTTCCTCTCCATTAGACTCAACACTCAAATGGTATTTGGCACTGAGACATCTTGAAACCTCCTCATAGGATCACTTCTGGCCAAGAATCAGACCCAGTCATCCACTCCTGCAACCCCTGTGCATACCATTACTTTTTGAGAGCCTGGTGTCCAAGACAGCACCCCCATCTTCCTG
This sequence comes from Erpetoichthys calabaricus, assembly GCF_900747795.2. Classification (NCBI taxonomy): domain Eukaryota; kingdom Metazoa; phylum Chordata; class Cladistia; order Polypteriformes; family Polypteridae; genus Erpetoichthys; species Erpetoichthys calabaricus. The sequence goes on from NC_041405.2 coordinate 77,721,243, forward strand.
TCTTTGCCTTACTGTACCTAACTCTTTAAAAACTGTGTTCCCTTGTTGTTAGCCATTCAAAGGCATCCCTGCACTTACAGAGCACAGTGGCACCCTTTTTTCTGCAATGGAATGATTACATCGTTTCTGCTAGTCCATATTTCCTTTTCATTCAAATCCCTAGCGACTTTAACCATGATACTGTTGTATTACTCAAATAAAGACAGCACAACACTCAATTTGCATGCAACATCCATTTACTAATGGGCGATTCACTAATGTATGCACAGACAGCATGAAACACATCATTGCTGCAAAGCTGTGCAAAATTTAGTGACAACTGTAACAAAAAGACATAACAAAGGTTTGGGAGGAAGGGAGTGATGTTTTATAGGGAGTCTGGAGGAAGTGATGTCGTCCTCGGGGCTGGGACCAGAAGTGATGTCATCCTTGGGACCGGGACCGGGACCGGAAGTGGTGCGTCTCAAGCTGAGGTATAGCCTCCTGGTGGGATTTCCCAGGAAAGGTCTGCAGGAGACTTAGAAAAAAAGTTAGTGCACCCCACCACCCCCTGGGCGGGCATTTTATACTTAACATCTAAGCCCTTTAGCTGTCTCTAGCATGTGTGTGACAAGGCTCCCTCCTCAGCCCAGACCTGTTTGGTCGGGTGTCCTGCACCGAGAGGTCGTGAGCCCGAGAGAGGGCATCAGCGTTGACATGAAGGGTGCCTTTTCGATGAACGAGCGAGAACTTATACGGTTGCAGGTCAAGAAACCACCTGGTGACCCGCGGGTTTGACTCTTTATGGAGGGCCATCCACTGTAAAGGTGCATGGTCTGTCACCAGAACTCCCGGCCCAAGAGGTAGTACCACAACTGTGTAATTGCCCATTTAATCGCCAAAGCTTCCTTCTCCACTGCTGCATACCTGGTCTCCCGGTCCAACAGTTTCTGGCTCAGGTACATGACAGGGTGTTCAACACCATCGACGCCTTGGCTCAGCACAGCTCCCAAGCCTGTGTCCGAGGCATTCATCTGGAGGATAAATGGAAGAGAGAAGTTAGGGGCTATTAATATAGGTGCTGAAGTCAGTGCCTGTTTCAAGTCACAGAATGCAGCTCTCATCTTGTCAGTCCATATCACATTGTTGGGAGCTCTTTTCTTCGTCAACTCCATCAAGGGCGCCACTCTCTTGGATAACCAAGGTACGAACCGGCGGTAGTACCTGGCCAAACCGAGAAATGACCGGACCTGCCGCATCTAGTTTTGAACGCTGTGGCTTCACAGTACCCCAACCCACCAGGTAGCCCAAATATTTATCCTCTTTCAGTCCGAAGAAACAATTCTTGGGATTGATCCGAAGCCCGGCTTCTCCTGCTGTATGAATTCCTTCCAGATGTTGGAATAGATGAAGATGTCATCTATGTAGGCAGCACTATACGCGTTATGGGGCCGGAGAACTCTGTCCACCAGACGCTGGAAGGTTGCAGGAGCCCTGTGTAACCCAAATGGAAGGACACGATACCACCAGAGAGGTCCGACCAGGTGTTTCACTCAGCACCTCTGGGACCGAGCAGATAGCTGATTCCAGCTCCCGTCTCTGTCTGGAAGATAATTCCTCACCGAAATTAAGGGGTTCTGATTGCGCAAAGTGTGAGTGGGGCTGGCCGGAGGAGGGATCGGGGTCCCTGTCCTTCCACGGTTTCAGCAGATTTACGTGATACACCTGCTCGCTTGGTCGACGATTGGGTTGTTTCACCAAATAATCCACCAGGCCTTTTGTCTCCTTAATTTCTTTAGGGCCTTGCCAATGGGCAAGCAATTGGGAATGAGAGGTGGGAACCAACACCATGACGCAATCCCCCGGGCCGAACTCCCGGAGAGTCATGCCACGGTCATACAGGCGGGCCTGTGCTGCTTGCGCCTCTTCCATATGACTCTTTAGAAGTGGTCTAATTTTCCCAAATCTATCGCGTAACTGTGCAATATATTCAAGTATATTTGTCGAGGGAAGAGCTACTCCTTCCCAGCCTTCCTTTAGGATATCTAATATATCCTGGGGTTGTCGTCTGTATAACAGTTCAAACGGTTGAGAAACCCGTAGAGGCTTGTGGGACTTCTCGATAGGCAAAGAGGATGAGGGGGAGGAGTTGATCCCAATTCCCCCCATCCTTTCTGACCACCTTGCAAAGCATCTGCTTGAGAGTCTGATTGAATCTCTCTACCAGACCGTCGGTTGGAGGTTGATACACCGCTGTCTTTGAGTGCTTTATTTTCAGTAACTTGGCCATTTCCTTGAATGTCTCCGAGGTAAAAGGCATCCCTTGGTCCGTCAGGACTTCTTTAAGGATGCCGTACCCGCGCAAAGACCCCTACTAGTTCCTGTGCAATTGATTTTGAAGTAGCCAAGTGCAAAGGAACGGCCTGTGGATATCTGGTCGCATAATTCATGAGGACTAATATATATTTATGTCCTCAGGCTGAGGGCTCTAAGGGTCCTACCAGATCGACCCCGATATGGTCAAAGGGAACATCAATTAGGGGAAGAGGTTCGAGAGGAGCACGAGCCCTCTTGGGAATTTGCCGCAGTTGACACTCTGGACAGGAAGTGCAAAAGCGGCAAACCTCCTCATTGATTCCCAGCCAGAAAAATTGGAGCTTGATTCACTCTAAGGTCTTTTCGGAGCCTAGATGGCTTCCAAGGAGGTGGGTATGTGCCAGCTCACAAACCTGCCTCCAGTAGGTCTGTGGAATAACAGCAGTTTCCAGTCCTCCCTCTCATGCTCTGCGACCCGATACAATAGATCGTTTTCTACCATAAAGTGAGGTCTCTGTGGCATGGGCTGATGTGTGCGATGGTCATTGACTTGGACTACTGCATTCTTAGCATACTTCAGAGAGTCATCATTCCATTGTTCTCTCTTGAAAGAAGTCAGCATTGCTTTAAATTGAAATTGCAGCTCAGAGAGGGAATCTGGCATGACCTCAAGGGGCGAGGATTCCTCCAAGCTCGTCGGGGTGCAATTAGATGAGGAAGGCTGCTACTTTATACCCATTAATGAGTACCTCCCAGGTATGGGTAGCTGCCAGAGGATTGCTAAGGGCACACAAACAATATCCCCGCGTCCCCTAGCAGTCCGCCTCGTTCCCAGACAGGTCGCATGCTAGGCGGTCTGAGGACTTCGAAACAGGCTCCGGATTGTGCGGGAGGGACATCTTAAGTGAGATGTAGCTCCCATGGATTTGACTAAAGGGCTTTTCTGCCCCCCCAGGTTTCGAGGCTGGCCCTGGGGTCTTTATTAGCCATATAAGCTCCTCCATGGAGTGGAAGTCTCCCCAGGCTGGCTGGGCAAAGTCATGGGGTAAATGCTGCAGCAGCAAAAAGCAGGCAGCCTGCTGCACAATTTGGAAGGGTGTCAAATCGAATGGCCGTAGCTCCCACAGAGCCATAGCTTGCTCAGGGAGTGACCCCTTCGGATCGAACTCCAAATATTGTAGTACCTTTACCTGCTGGCCCGGGAAAAGCCCATCCTTATCAGGGACCTTGGTCCCGATGGGTGGCTCAGCTCTCCCACCCAGGAGAGCATAAAGAGCCCCTTTTGTGTCCTCCCCAGAAACCAGCCCATGCCTGTGTGTCCCTTCCACACTCTCTACCAGATAGAGCTTAAGCCTGGGTTTGCCCTTGTGGAGCAGAGCCTGCACCGGGTCTTTCCTGACCCCCCGACGCACTCCCCGTCCAGAAACTTGGTTCCAGTACTTTTCTACCTGGGTTGTTTTAGGGTCCTGACCCTGTTCCTTCTGGGATATCATCCTGCCGACTATGCCAATGTGACAAAAAGAGACCCAAGACATGGCAAAGGTTTGGGGCAGCCACCCGTATAATCTGTATCCTGGCTGCAAAAAATAGAGTTGCAAGCAAGTAGTAGTTACAAGCCAGAATCCAAAACAGAACTGAACTTAAAAGGAAGGGAGTGATGTTTTATAAGGAGTCTGGAGGAAGTGATGTCATCCTCGGGGCCGGGACCAGAAGTGATGTCATCCTCGGGACTGGGACCAGAAGTGATGTCGTCCTCGGGACCGGAAGTGGTTCGTCTCGAGCTGAGGTATTGGCTCCTGGTGGGAATTCCCAGGAAAGGTCTGCAGGAGACTTAGAAAACGAGTTAGTGCACCCCACCACCCCCTGGGTGGGCGTTTTATTATTAACATCTAAGCCCTTTAGCTGTCTCCTATTCGCACATGTGTAACACAACTATCTCTATGTATATGCCATTATATTTTTTACATATTTGTAAATAACAAATTGCCTTATTCATTTACTTGTGTTATTTTTTATTTTATTATACTCCCCTTGATTTCTTTGTAATGTGCTTAGTAATTCACTACAAAAGGCTCTGTATGCAGTAAATAAAGATTGATTGAATCAGTGAGGCTTAAAGTCAGTAATGTGCGAAACATTAACTGTTATGACTTTACAACAGAAAAACTGCTACACAGTAATTACACCGTATCTTCCTTTTTGATGGACTTTTCAACAGAGAGAAAACCTTCATTTCACATGTTAAATGAATTGTTGCTTTTAGGATGAGATTGCTTGAAACATTGTTATACAACTGTTTTATTTCTTGTGTAATGGTCCTGCTGAAAGCTGTTTGAAAGGTTTACATAACATATATAACTCATAAAAGTTTAGGACTTCTCCAAGAAGAAAAGTGAGAACCTTTAAACACTGAAAAAAGGTAAAATAAATACCTTGGTTTGTCGCATCGTTCAGTAAATGAATGGGGTTTAAATTCCTAACAACATTTATTGCTATCGTACATTTTCATACAGAGAATGTAGTTCAAAATGATTTACAAAATGTCAAAAAATTAGATACATGCAAATAAAAACAAATTAAAATTAAATAAGAAAAATAATGCACACTTAAATATAATAGATATATAGTTAAAAGAAACAGACTTTAAATACAGAATTGTTTTTTTAGTCTTTAAATGACGGTCAGATGATAAGGTTAGATGGCCAGGGTGGACAGAACAAGTAAAAAGCAAATTCCAGTTAAGCTGGAGAAAAAAATAAAATATGTAGGGGCCAAAAGGCCACCTAGCCTCGAGTGGGCATTGTGCCTAACATAAATGTATTTATTTATTTATTTATTTTCATTTTAAGGCTTCATCTTAGAGGATTTCACACCATGGGTCTCATGGCAGGACTGGGGTATCCACTTTCATTCAAACATCATAGTTGGCTGCACAGGACTTTGATCAGGTGGTGGTTGGCGCAGAACAAAACAGAGTAATGTAAAGATTAATAATGATTGCAGTTCATTGAAGAGCATGATAATTCTATGCATAATTAGTTTAATAGGAGTATAACTAAATTATAGTTACAAAAAGGCCAGATTTAAAAAGTGGGTTTTAAGAAGTTTTTTAAAATCATCTGAAGTGTTAGCTTGGCGTATCTCTATTGGTAAAGTATTCCAGACGTTTGATACATAGCGGCAAAATGTTGCCTCACCATTTTGTTTAAGCTTGGCTCTTAGAATAATAAGCAGACCATCATTAGAGTGGTTACGACTTGGAATGTAGGTGGTGTACTGTAGATGCCAGGGCATCCTGGCCAGAAGAGAGGATGGTTCCTTACCAAGACGGGAGGGACAGACAAGATGAATGGACAGCCCAACTAGATGGCATAAGCCCCAGATATCCGTGCCAAGTGGAAAACCAGCACGGCATGCTGGGAAATGTAGTGTGGCAGGGCAGCCCTGCTGGGGTCACCGCGTCCCGTGAGAGGGTGCTGCAGAGAGACAAGCTCCCTGTTATAATGGACTTTCGTGTGACCTGGAAGTGCTTTCATCAGGCAATTGCCCTGGCATCGGAAGTACTCCCGGGTCTATAATAAAAGGGACCGCACTCCCTTATCCAGGCAAGTCGGAACTGGGATGAAGAGAGGCAACACTCAGCTGGAGTCTGGCACTGCGGTGATGAGAGAATTAAGAAAAGAGCGAAAACTTGTTCATTTTGTGCTTGTGATACCTGGTGGAGATGAATTGAATAAACCTTCCATTATTTGAACCCAGGACTCTTCGTGTGTTCGTGTTTGGGGGTCATTGATACCCAAGTATCCTTCACAGGGGACAGATGTCCAAAATATAGGAAGGAGTAAGAATATTTAAAGCTTTATATACCATTAGAAATATTTTGATATCAATAATATATCAATCTAACAATTCCAAAACTGGTGAGATGTGCTCAGAATTTCTTTTTCTGGATTAAATTCTTGCTACTGCCTTCTGGACTAACTGGAAATGATTGAAGTCTTACAGTAATCTAATAAGCTACTACAGTTACAGTAATCTAACTGACTACAAACAAATGTGAGAATTAATTTCTCAGCATCCTTCAGTGTTATAAGAGAACAAACTTTTGTTATGTTCCTCAAATGGAAAAATACTCATATGTTTAATATGTTGTTTAAAGATTAATTCCGAGTCCTTTATTACATCTGAATTCTTTACTTCTGCCATGACTTTTAATTCCATGGGTTCAAATTTATTTCTCATAACCTCATTAATTTTTTTTTCACTAACAAATAAGGTTTCAGTTTTTTCTTATTTGCCTTGAGGAAATCACTACTCCTCCATTAGAATGTGGAACTGTAAACCGATGCAGTCATAAATACACTCCACCAATAAAATGGCCAAACCAAAATTTAAATTGCATACCTGCCCTGCACAATATAAATAATTTATTTATACTGCCGCTGAGTAAACAATGACAAAGAGACATAGACACACAATCTAAAATGAATACCTGATTTATGTTGGTAGGTGGCGGCACGGTGGCGCAGTGGTAGCGCTGCTGCCTCGCAGTTAGGAGACCCGGGTTCGCTTCCCGGGTCCTCCCTGCGTGGAGTTTGCATGTTCTCCCCGTGTCTGCGTGGGTTTCCTCCGGGCACTCCGGTTTCCTCCCACAGTCCAAAGACATGCAGGTTAGGTGGATTGGTGATTCTAAATTGGCCCTAGTGTGTGCTTGGTGTGTTTGTGTGTGTCCTGCGGTGGGTTGGCACCCTGCCCAGGATTGGTTCCCTGCCTTGTGCCCTGTGTTGGCTGGGATTGGCTCCAGCAGGCCCCCACGACCCTGTGTTTGGATTCAGCGGGTTGGAAAATGGATGGATGGATGTTGGTAGGTTAAATACCTGTGACACAGACTCGATCTTTGTAGAGAAATGTGAAATGTGAAAAAGAAAGAAAGAAAAATGAGAACGTGCCAATACTGTCAAAAATTGCCTGGTGATTTCTAAAATCTCATGCCTCAAATGCATACTTTGTTGACACTGTCTTGCAGGCAGACTCCATAAGCAATCAAATGTCTTACACAAGATATCAAAGTTATCTAACCTTTACTTTGCATTAAACCCCTATACATGTTGTTCCCACCAGTCATGTGCCTTCTCTTAATGTCCACAGGTTCCAAAATACAGATCCAGCAGTAATGATTCCACCCAGAGTATCTTTGGATACTCACCAGCATGAGCTGACAAATTCACAGATGTCCTCCACTTTAAACAATTTGAAGTCAACATGTCAGAAGTCAGCTTGAAGCTTCTAATTTTGATCCTCTGTTAGGTTGTATCTGCCAGATTAATTAATTTTTTTATTAATTTTGTGCATTCAGGATAGATATTGATACACATTCATATTGGATCTGAATTGCTTGCAAAATTAATACGAACAAGAAAACAAAAATCAGAACTATGTAATTTACTTTTAACTAAATGTAGCCTTCGTAGCCTGTACTAAATGGAGACAGCATGGAGTTTTCAACTCATTTTTTACCATCGTGACTTTTATGTAGTATTGTTCCGGGATTGGGGGCATTGCTCCTCCAACTTTAGGATTTGGGGGTTTCAGCTGCCCATATGGACCCCACAGTGACCCCACAGACTGTGCCTATCATTAATGAGCATTTGACTTGTGCTTCAGAGAAAGAAATGTTTTTTTTTTCATATCCTTAAATGTTGGCATCCACAGGTACACAGTGCAGTGCAGGTCACAGAAACAACTATGAGTTGATCAAGATCACGCTATACGTTACTGTTTCCAGTGGGTGATGCAGGGGACATTATAAATGCAGGAAACAGTATAACTTGACCACTGACCTGGCCACGACTATGCCCATTTGCTGTATTTGTGTATAGGAGAGTGGTAGCTCCCACTGAAATAAATAACCCTGCTGTTCCTGTTTCAAGTTGAATAAAGCTGGTTTTGCTTAAGTACTGAGATTTAACCTTGCTATTGGAGTGCAAGACAGCGACTCACGCGTCACAATATATATACGCAGTGGCCTGAAAGGGGAGCTCCAGTTCCCCAACACCCTACACAGTCACAGGTACAAGTCCAGCACAAACACAGGCTTTTATTTTGTTGTGGGAAATTCTTCCCAATCGTTTCCCACCTAAGCACAGTAGTAAAGTACAGAAATACAGCACACAGCAATGCCCTCTTTGTCTTCACTCTGTCACTCTCTCTGCTTCCACTCATCCTCCTGCAAGTGTTGTCTTCTCCCTCCCAACTCGGGCTCCCAGACCGAAGGAGGCAGGCTCCTTTTATCCTGGATTTGGGAATACTTCAGTGGCCCATTAGTTTTATCCAGAAACACTTCCAGGTGAGGTGGGAGCCCGGCGAAGTAGGGCGTAGGAGACCCTGGAGCACCCCCTGGCAGCATCTATGGGACCAACAGGGCTGAGTAACAGAACTCCATCTCTCATGAAGCCCTGTGGGAATTGGTGGTGCTGCAGCAACCATGGGGTGCTGCCATCTAGCGTTCCGGGAGAGATAATGCTTTATGTGTACTCTCTGTGCTGGTCCTTCCAGTATCATATATATATACAGTATCTGTATAACTACCTTCAGAAAGCATTCAGAGACCCTCACTTGTTGCACATTGTGTTATGTCACAGCCTTATACTAAAACTAGTCATTTAGCCCTTTACAATAACGGGCGCTAGAACAGTAGTGCATAAACATTAGTAGGAACAGTCTATATTAAATGGCAAGGGACTTTGACCTCATTCTTTTTGTTGGTTGTATTTTTCTTTCTTTCTGCCTTTCTTTTGTTGATGTTTACTTGCTGAGCTGACCGTTCTTCGTGGGCTGCCGCCGTGTACTGTGTGTCTTTAATTTTCTGTGACAGTAATACTGTCTTGTACGGCTCTATTCAATAAGGGCGCGTAGATAATTTAGTTCAAATGGCTCTGGAATATGTGAAGAGCAACAGGTGAAGATCTTTATTTACGCACGCCTTTACTCGCTGCGCCCAATTGAGGTCGTCCTTTTGAGGCTCGCCTTTTTGTGCGCACCCTTATTGAAGGATGCCTGTGCGCGCTTTTATTGAAGGATACCGTCTTGTACGTCCGCTGGCTTGTACATCCGTAATATATGTCCGTACATCCGTAATATACCTTTAATTTTCTCTGGCGGTAATACAGGCGTGCGCGTTGGTAATATGCCTTTACAGTGATCCCTCGCTATATCGCGCTTCGCCTTTCGCGGCTTCACTCTATCGCGGATTTTATATGTAAGTATATTTAAATATATATCGCAGATTTTTTGCTGGTTCGCGGATTTCTGAGGACAATGGGTCTTTTAATTTCTGGTACATGCTTCCTCAGTTGGTTTGCCCAGTTGATTTCATACAAGGGACGCTATTGGCAGATGGCTGAGAAGCTACCCAACTTACTTTTCTCTCTCTCTCTCTTGCGCTGACTTTCTCTGATCCTGACGTAGGGGGTGTGAGCAGGGGGGCTGTTCGCACACCTAGACGATACGGACGCTCGTCTAAAAATGCTGAAAGATTATCTTCACGTTGCTATCTTCTGTGCAGCTGCTTCCTGAAGTGACATGCTGCACGGTGCTTCCCATACTTAAAAGCTCGAAGGGCACGTATTGATTTTTGACTGTTTGTTTTTCTCTGTCTCTCTCTCTCTCTCTCTCTCTCTCTCTCTCTCTCTCTCTCTCCCTGCTCCTGACGGAGGGGGTGTGAGCTGCCGCCTTCAACAGCTTTGTACCGGTGGTGCTTTGCATACTTAAAAGTCAAACAGCCCTATTGATTTGTTTGCTTTCCTCTGTCTTTCTGACAGTCTGTGCTCCTGACGCACACTCCTTTGAAGAGGAAGATATATTTGCATTCTTTTAATTGTGAGACGGAACTGTCATCTCTGTCTTGTCATGGAGCACAGTTTAAACTTTTGAAAAAGAGACAAATGTTTGTTTGCAGTGTTTGAATAACGTTCTTGTCTCTCTACAACCTCCTGTGATTCTGCGCAAATCTGTGACCCAAGCATGACAATATAAAAATAACCATATAAACATATGGTTTCTACTTCACGGATTTTCTTATTTCGCGGGTGGCTCTGGAACGCAACCCCCGCGATGGAGGAGGGAATACTGTAATCTCCTCTGACAGTAATACTGGCTTGTATGTGGCTGTAATATGCGTCACTGTATTGTGTACCTTTAATTTCCTCTCGCAGTATTACTGGTTTGTATTTCCGTAAAACGCCTCTAACTTTCTCTGACAGTAATATCGCGCATAGCACTGTGCCCCGCGCATGCGCACTTCACCAGAAGACACCCACACACGGACACCTGGACGCACATAGGGATTTTATATATATAGAGGGTTTAAATTAATTTTTTCCCCCTTCAAACAGCACTCAGAACTCCTGAATGACAAAGTGAGAGCAAAATTTTAGGAATTTTTGCTAAAGTATTAAAAATAAAAAACTAAAATGTCACATTGACACAAGTATTCGTACCCTTTGCTATGACATTTGAAATCTGGTTTAGGTGCATCCTATTTTATTGATTATTGTTGAGATGCTGAGATGAGTTAAAACATAACAATTAAAAACACAATGTTATAAAGATCACATTACAATATGCAAAACACTGTGTGATCACAAAAAACAGTAAATCATTTCAAAAAGAGACAGAATACATTAAATCATAAAAAACACCCTTCCACAATTCAGACAACTGCTTAAAAAAGACAGTCCCATTATAAAAGTTCCTCATAGCGATTAAAATATCAGAGGACAAAGCCAGGGGACTGACGGACATCTTTTATAATATGCTTGTCAGATTCTGAAGAAAAAGAAAATAAGACTTTTGTCATGTCAGAAAATGTAAGACATGAACTCCAACTGAATTATGGAGGAATGCATTAGGATATTTCCAGTTAAGCCAAACCTTTCATGCTCTAACAACGTCATACAGCAGATCACTGTAAGTTTACCCCTGCATAATCCAGTTCCATCTGGCGGTGCTTATAACAATACTGTTAGAGGATTAGGAATAATTATAAATGTGACTCTGTCTAATAGGGACAATCAGATTTCTGCACAGGCTAACCTGGGCTACTACCCAGGCACCTGTGCGTTAAAGGGGCCAGAATATCTATCAAGGTGTATGAGAAAATATTTGTTCCTTGTTTTTCAAAGAAATATTCTTGCCACTAGACTGGCTGATTTAAGTCCTCTATAACTAATTTACGGTTATCTAATTGCAAGCACTCCATTGTCCCTGAATTTACTCATCTAAAGTGACAGCTGGAGAGTTGAATATGGGTTGTTGAAGAAAAAAGTAATTCGACATATGATAATAATCACACTGATAGCATGAGAGATTCTAGTTCTAGTGACACTGAAATATGCAAAGGTAACAGTTTTGCACCAATGGTACTCTGTAGTGTCACTTCTGAATGTGCATCATTTAAAAAAAGTGCTAGGCAACTTCTAAAGCTGCAATTCACTGATATCCAGGGCTCAGAACAGATATATAAGATGATTCCTTACAGAATTTTGATCTGTTCATAAATGACAACATGTAAACTGTAATTATAACTAAGCCCAAAAGACCTGCACAGTAGCCACACACTAAAACCCAACTCTAAGCTGCACATAAAGCCTGATGTTAGTTATGACAAGCTGCTGGCTTTCTTTGTAGATCAAAGTGTATTTTAAAAGTCTGAATTTGAAATGTGTTGTTCAACAGAACCATTATTCAAAATTCTTCATAAACTGCTGATCATAAATAAAAAATGTTTTGGCTTATGTCTCAGGTGGTTTCATTTTTTACCTTTCACTTCACATACTAGTAAGAAATCCTTTTTGAAAATAAAACCATTCTTTGACGAATGACAGAGAGATTCACTAAAGTCTTCATTCCCAAACCACATGTTGTTGGTGAAAAATCAATTATGGTTTGAAAAGCTTGTTTAAAAATGAAGCAATGCAAACTTTGTACAATTTCTGTGTCTTTTCGAACAATAGGTAGTTTATTGGTCACTTGATAAAACTGCCTACTTTTATTTATATCTATTTATTTGTTAATATATTCTTAGCTTTACCTCAACAGCTGAAAATTAATGAAATTGTGAAAATAATTAATTGCAAGAATAATGTTTTTCAATATTTTCCCCCCTCTTTCCTGTTATATGTCTCTCAATATGGATAGTTGAAGAATGAGACTCTCTTTGTTTTCAATATCTGAAATGACATGCTGATACTGTGTTCAAAACCCCTTTACTTTCTGCATATTTTATGATGATGTTGTCTTATTCTAAAATTGATTAACTTTTTTCGCTCTTCAAACAACATCCCAGAATGACAAAGTAAAAACAGGATTTTAGGAACTTTTGCAAATGTATTAAAAATACAAAATCTGAAATATCTTATACACACAAGTATTCAGACTCTTTGCTATGAAATTTGAAATATGGCTCAGGTGCATCCCATTCCATTGATCATTGTTGAGGTGGTTCAATACCCTGTTTGAAGTCCACCTGTGGTCAATTCAATTGATTGATTAGTAAAGGCATAAATTGTCTACATAAGGTCCAACGGTCGACAATGTGAAAAAACTAAGCCATGAGGTTGAAGGAACTGCCCGTAGAGCTTAGAGACAGGACTGTGTCGAGGCACAGATCTGAGGAAGGCTAAAAAAGGAGCACAGTGGTCTCCATTATTCTTAAAAAGAATAAATTTAGAACAACCAACTCTTCATAATGCTGAGTCCAGTGAAGAAAGGCCATGGTAAGAGAAGCAACCAGGAACCAAATGGTCACTCTGGCTGAGCTCCAGAGAACCTGTATAAAAATGGGAGAGACTTCCAAAAGGACAACCACCACTGCAATACTCTACTAATCTGGGCCTTATGGCAAAATGGACAGACAACACATGAAATCCTGCAGTTTGGACTTGTTTCTAAGCATTATGTCAGGAGGAATATGACCTGTACAATACCATTCCAAACGGTGGAGCACAGTGGTGGCAGCATCATGCTGTGGGGTTGTTTTTCACCAGCAGGGATTGGGAGACTACTCAGGGTGGAGGAAACACTGAACTGAGCAAAGTAAAGAGATATCCTTAATGAAAATCCGCGCCAGGGTTCTCTGGACCTTGGAATCGGCCAAAGGTTAACTTTCCAACAGGACAATGACCCTAAGCACAAAACAAAGAAAACACGGGAGTGGTATGTGAATGTCCTTGAGTGTCCCAGCCAAAGCTGAAACTTGAACTCAATTGAACATCTCTGGAGAGAGCTGAAAATACAGTAGCTGTCCAATTATGATCTCCATCTAACCTGACAGATACTGAGAGAATCTGCAGAGAAGAATAGCAGAAAGTCCCCCAAATACAGGTGTGTTAAGCTTGTTGTGTCAAACTCAAGAAAACTCAAGGCCATAATTCTGTCAAAGGCACTTTAATGAAGTACTGAGTATAGGGTCTGAATATTTGTACTAATGTGATATTTCAGTTTATTTTTAATAAATTTGAAAAAAAAATCCAAAATCCTGTTTTTACTTTGTCATTCTGGTGTATTAAGTGTTGTTTGATAAGGGAAAATAAATTTAAAAGATTTTAGCAAATGGCTGCAACATAAGAACGTGTAAACAGTGTAGGGTTCTGAATACTTTCTGAAGTTACTTTATATAATACAAGGTGAGACACAAAAATAACAGGATTGGTAAAAAAAAAATATTTATTGATTAAATACAGCATTCTAAACATTGTCACCTTCTATATACTCCCCCTCCCGGTCTCTACACCACTCCATACGTATCTTCCATTGAACCAAACAGTGCTGGAAGTCTTCTTGCTTGAGTCTCTTCAACAGGCTTGATGTTTTTGTCTTCACTTCATCCATTGAAGAAAAATGTTTTCCCTTCAGGTCACTTTTGATTTTTGGGAACAAATAAAAATCACAGGGAGCTAATTCGGGCGAATAGAGAGGATGATCGAGGACAGAAATGTTTTTGTCAGTCAAAAACTGCTTTATGGAAAAAGAGAAGATTCGCAAGAAATTTGATGTTGATTCGTTGTTCGATTTTTTCACCCGACATTATCGTGGCAACTTGTGTAGTGATTTTTGTGCAAATACTGACTCGGCTATTCACAGGATGTACCTCGTCGTTTTGCAGTTTGAGAGGGTGTGTAGGAGGGGATATAGTTCTATGATTCATATCCGGCCAACCTTCCCACCGACCTTCCAGGAAAGCCCCAAGCCCAGTCCGGATATTTTTATGTCTCACCTCGTATATATATATATGTATGTTATGAATGAATTTCGATGTTTCTGAATATTAATGAGTACATATATACTAAATCAAAACTTTATTAAAATTTGCACTCAAATATGTTGAAAACCAAAATATTCAGAAAATGATCAAATTTATTTTTTTGATAGATCATTTAAACATTGCTGTAGTGTATGGCCTGGCAGGTGACTTGTGCTATGCCATACAGTGAATAGTTAGCAGTGATTTGATTTACAACCTTGTCATGAGCAGTTTAGTGCCTTTGATTTGAGATCAAACTTAGAAAACCTGACATTTTTACTCAACGCAAATCATTTCATCAAACCAAGATTAATGTGAATTTTAAAAAATTTTTGGTCTCTAAGTTCTATGTTTATGATTGCTGCTGCAGCATTTTGCAGTTTCCTTTGGGATTAATTTATTTTCTGTTTATATATCTATCAATCTATCTAAAAATATATTTTTCATATTGCATCCGTTTTATGTTTTTATGAAATAAGGTTTTTTGTAAGGCTTGTCCCCTCAAGATAAATTATGGAGAGAAAACAACGAGCATGGCAACATAACACAGAGGTAGCTAATGCTAGTAGAGATCCCTGTAAAGGTGCTGCAGGGAATATCATTACAGCAAACAGATCAAGTCAGGTCTAATTTTCCTGAAGATGATTATGAATAACAAACATGACAAATTTCAAGTGACAGTGACAGTCATTTTTCTTTAATCTGTTTTTTGATGTCTAGTTGTTGAAAATTTATAAAGCAATTGGCTTAACATAAACCCTGCCAATGTATACTCATACGCATATGAGTCTCCATAATACTTTAACCTAAAAGCTTATTTTTACAGGACAGCAATTATACTCCTAATAAGATGTACTGTATTGTGGTTCATAATCTAATTACACAAAGAGACCTTAAGCCTAAATTGATATATACTAAGCATTTTAAAGTTACAGTCTTGTCAAGAATAATTGAAATATTATTTTTTATAATAGAAATAAATCCAGAAAAAGAAAAACATTGACAAATACAACAGTTTATCCTGATTACAACTTAATAATATACTAGCCACATTACCTGTCAAAGAAAGGAAATAGAATTGCCTTATGTGTACCTCAAGGCTTTCCTCTGTATTCTCATGTGTCTGAATCACTCTTGACCAGCCCTCACCCTCTCGATCATGTTCTTGTAAAGCCAGCTTCTCAGACTGTCATTTTCAGGCATCTTGCTTGCCTCCTGTCTGCTTTTATACTGTACTTACAGTCTTTGAAGGTGATTCTCAGCATACCTCCATGCATGTCTTTACTCCTTTACTAACTGTCTCACAGTTCCTCTTTCAATTGCATCACCAAAGCGAAACTAATCAATCAGATTGCGTAGAGGAACTAGATACTGTATACAGTAATCCCTCCTCGATTGCGGGGGTTGCGTTCCAGAACCCCCCGCGAAAGATGAAAATCCGCGAAGTAGAAACCATATGTTTATATGGTTATTTTTATATTGTCATGATTGGGTCACAGATTTGCACAGAAACACAAGAGGTTGTAGAGAGACAGGAACTTTATTCAAACACTGCAAACAAACATTTGTCTCTTTTTCAAAAGTTTAAACTGTGCTCCATGACAAGACAAGATATGACAGTTCCGTCTCACAATTAAAAGAATGCAAACATACAGTATCTTCCTCTTCAAAGGAGTGCGCGTCAGGAGCAGAGAATGTCAGAGAGAGAGAGAAAAGCAAACAAATCAATAGGGCTGTTTGGCTTTTAAGTATGCGAAGCACCGCCGCACAAAGCAGTTGCAAGGAAGGCAGCAGCTCACACCCCCTCCGTTGCAGAGCAGAGAATGTCAGAGAGAGAGACAGATAAAAACAAACAATCAAAAATCAATACGTGCCCTTCGAGCTTTTAAGTATGCGAAGCACCGTGCAGCATGTCGCTTCACGAAGCAGCTGCACAGAAGGGAGCAACGTGAAGGTAATCTTTCAGCATTTTTAGATGAGCATCCGTATCGTCTAGGTGTGCGAACAGCCCCCCTGCTCACACCCCCTCCATCAGGAGCAGAGAATGTCAGAGCAAGAGGGAGAGACAGAAAAGTAAAAATCAAAAATCAATACGTGCTGTTTGATCTTTTAAGTATGCGAAGCACCGTGCAGGAAGCATATCGCTTGATAAAGCAGCCATATGTAAGCCCAGCAAAGAAGAGAGCAATGTGAAGGTAATCTTTCAATGTTTTTTGAGGAGCGGCTGTATCCTCTAGGGGTGCAAAGAGCCCCCGTGCTCACAATATATTTGAGGAGTTTTATTTAATACGTAATATGCGCTCTGGTTGGGTAGCTTCTCAGCCATCTGCCAATAGCGTCCCTTGTATGAAATCAACTGGGCAAACCAACTGAGGAAGCATGTACCAGAAATTAAAAGACCCATTGTCCGCAGAAATCTGCGAACCAGCAAAAAATCTGCGATATATATTTAAATATGCTTACATATAAAATCCACGATAGAGTGAAGCCGCGAAAGTCGAAGCGCGATATAGCGAGGGATTACTGTATACACACACACACAGACCTTAGCGTTTTATTATATAGTAGACAGACAGAAGACATTAAAGGATTGTTTTGCTGTTTTGTTTTCTCAATAAGTGTGTATTACAACATACTAGCATATTATCAGGCTGGATTCAACATTCATTACAGTTGTCTAAACTGTGTTAATATCTGAACACCAAAACAAGCAAAATATATTTTTAATGAAATCAGCTGGACAACTCAAGAAACTGTATCACTAAAGCTGGACAACTCAAGAAACTGTATCACTAAATTCAGTATTTTGCAAAATTGTTTCATCTTCCCTTGTGACACAAATTAATATAAAATCTGATGACAACCTGAACTTTGTGTCTGAGATCTCTGCCACAAGCAAACCTTCATCTCATCATCTGTATATTAGATGATTAGAACATTAGAAAAATTTAAACAAGAACATGCCATTCAGCCCAAAAAAGCTTGTCAGTTCATATCCACCTAATTCCTCCAAAAATTTATCAAGTCCAGATTTGAAGACCCCTAAAGCCCTGCTGTCTATTATACTACATGGTAATTTATTCCATGTGTCTGTTCTCCATATGAAAAAAAAAAACTTTCTAGCATTTGTGCAAAATTTACCCTTAACAAGTTTCCAACTGTGTCCCTGTGTTCTTGTTTGACTCATTTTAAAGTAACAGCCTCAATCCACTGTATTACTTCCTTTCATAATTTTAAAAACTTCAGTCATGTCACTTCTTAATTTCTGTTTATTTAAACTAAAAAGGTTCAGCTCCTTCAGTCTTTCCTAATAGCTCACACCTCTCAGGCCTGGAATTAGCCTAGTTAGTCTATTTTTTCTAGCACTGCCATGTCTCTTTTTGTAACCTGAAGACCAAAACTGCATGCAGTACTCCAGGTGTGTTTTATACAATAGCTTGTCACACACATGCACATGGGAGGCAACTAAAGGACCTGAATGAGGGTAATTCCTGCCGGACCAGGGAGTAGTGGAGTTTACTGACCCTTTCCCTCTTTCCACTGCAGACTAATGGGGAAATTCCGCCTGATACCAATGATGTCACTTTCCATTTGCAGCCCTGGTTACGCCACTTTTGTTTCGAACCCTGGTGACGCCACTTCTAGTTCCGATGACGTCAATTCCGGGCCTCGATGATGCCAATTCCGGTTCCGGCCCTGATGACGTCGCTTCCCATACACTACTTTAAAATCGACATCTTTGCCTCATCAAGATAGTTCTGTTTTGGCCTCAAATCTGTACACATATGTATGTACTCCTGATTCAACTCTTTTGCAGCTAGGAAAAATTATACGGGTGGATGCCCTAAACCTTTTTTTGTGACTATTTTGTCTCATCATTGACAAGCTTAAGCATAACAACCTTGGTCTTGTACTCTAGACATTGGCTAACAGAATGTTAGGTTATATAGCATTTCTCAAAGTCTTCTGGATGTTAGCTGGTCTGAATGTTGATAGTATCATCATGAATCCTATGTCCTTCTCAAAAGAGGTTCTTTCAAGTTTCAGACCACCTATTGTGTATTCATATCTAACATTTTCACTTCCTACGTGCAATACCCTACATTTTCTTAAGTTAAATTGCACCTAGCAAAACTCTTTCCAAGCCAGTATTCTGTCCAAATCCCTCTGTAACGATTCAAGGTTATCTGCCATTATGCCAAGTTTGGTATAATTTGCAAACTTTACCTGCTTGTTATTTTTATTCTTATCTAGGTCATTCATATACTGTATATTAAAGCTAGTAGCAGCTCCAGCACTGACCCTTTTTGGACACCACATTTAACATCCAGTTAAGATTCCTCGTACAATCACCCTTTGTATTATGTGTTTTAGCCAATTTTACACCTATCTACACACTATGTCTTGAATTCCTACTTCTTTTAATTTGTAACACATCACAATATTCAGCCTTTACCAAATTAGTTCTTATACCAAAATATTTCACAATTCTGTCAATACACATTTAATTTTGACAACACAATTACTGTATCTCTTAAAGGTCTAAGCACATACATTGTCAAACATTTTAAATAAGCTTTAAATGCTCATGTTACAGAGTAAACTCAAACACGCTACCCTAGAAATGGCTTGTTTACACTGGCTTTAGGTATGATATCAAATTACTTTCAAACCTGTTCTTTTTAACATGTAAAGTTGTTCTACAAAGTCCAATGAAGTGCTGCTCTATCCATAAAATCTACTTTGGAAATTTGATATTTTTGATGCTGAAATTTCTACTGTTCAAAAACTTCTACTGTTTGCAGTGCTTAGCCAAAAGTTTTATGTTGTATGGCTTCTACTCTCTACACGTTTCCTCTTGTGTCCATGCCTATATATCTGTCTTGATATTCAGATACTTGTTTTGAGTTTTAATCTGTTGACCTTTATCTTGAAAATTTCAAAATCCTGCCTCTGTAATGTGATACTAATAGCAAAAATACAATATACACTAATTTAGACTGCTAACTGAAAGCACTACCTAAAAGTTATTAATTATTCCTGCAAGTTTTTTTTTCTTTAAATCTGACATATAACTGTCTCTAAATGCAATATTGTAACATTGCTTTTAGTGCTAAAGAAGATTTGGTTGCTACTTATTTTATTGTTTTTGTTTCAAAATATTTGCAATACAGCAAAAGAGTTATAACCAAACAAAAAGATACACAATGTTATAAAGGTCACATTAAAATATATAAAACACTGTGTAATCCCCCAAAAAAACAAAGTAGTACAGAATACATTAGATCATAAAATATCCACCCTTCTACAATTCAGAGAGCTGCTTAAAAAACAGGGTTCCAGTATAAAACAGTTTCTCATATAGATTAAAATACCAAAGATAAGAAATGAAAAACACAGCCAGGGCCCTGGCAGACAAATTTTGGTTGGATGATGACTATCAATGGACAGCAGTTTTCAGGTCTCTCAACAGATGTTTGATTTGGATTAGCTCTGGGCTCTGGTTGAGCCTCTCAAGGACCTTCTTAGACCTGACCTTAAGACACTCTTGTGTTATCTTTGTTCTGCGTCCTGTTGGAAGGTGAACATTTGGTAAAGTCTTAAGCTCTTCGTGCTCTGGAGCTGGTTTTCATTAAGGATATTTATGTACTAGGCTCCATTCAGCTTTCACTCAACCCTAACTAGTCTCCCAGTCCCTGATGCTGCCACTACAATGCTTCACCATTGGAACAGTATTATGCTGGTGATGAGCAGTGCCTGGTTTCCTCCAGATGTGACATTTAGGACTGAGGCTAAACAGCTCAGTCTTGATTGTATCAAACCAGAAAATCTTTTTTGCTTTCTGAAAGTCCTTTAGGTGCCTTTTTGCAAAGTCAAAGTGGGCTTTCATGTGTTGTTTGACCACTCTGTCATAAAGCGCAGGCAGAGTAACTATTGAGTCCTTGGGCACCTCTCTTACCAAGGCCTTCTCCCCTAATTGCTCGGTTTGGCTGGGCAGCCAACACTAGGAAGAGCTGTGGTTTTCCCAAACTTGTTCCATTTAAGAATTATGAAGGAAACTGTGCTATTCAGAGCCTTCAATGTAGTAGACATTTTTATGGGGCTTTCGCCAGATCTGCCACAAAACACCATCTAATCTTTAAGCTCAGCAAGCAATTCCTTCAACCTCATTGCTTGCTTTTTCTGTGAGACATCTTATAAAAAGGTGTGTACCTTTCTACTGTAATCATGTCCAATCAAAATGAACTGACAACAGGTAAATTCTAAATAAGGTGTAGAAACATTTCAGTGATGGTCAATTGAATGACACGCACCTGAGCCAACAACAACAACATTTGTTTTGTGACA
The DNA here is from genome assembly GCF_900747795.2 of Erpetoichthys calabaricus. NCBI lineage: Eukaryota > Metazoa > Chordata > Cladistia > Polypteriformes > Polypteridae > Erpetoichthys > Erpetoichthys calabaricus. Next base: position 77,742,187 of record NC_041405.2, read on the forward strand.
AATAGTGGCACTGTCGACCCCTTGAACCCTCAGACCAGACGTCAGACACCAGGTAAAAGTCCAAAGATGAATATTTATTATTATAAATAAGTGCACAAAGCACCACTACTCCACACCACTCCAATAAACAATAATCACTACAATAATAAACAATTCTCCACTCCCAACTCAGCTCAGCGTCTGGGATTTCCCATCGTCCTTTTATAGTCCTTGACCCAGAAGTGTTTCGCCTTCTCTGTCCACGTGACATGGGACACTTCCGGGTCAGATAAAAAAATCCTTTTTCTTCACCCCGGAAGCACGTCATTCCTTGTGTCACTCTGATTAAGACGCACTTCCGGGTTATGGTGCAAATAACAATCCCTGGGTCTCCCTGCAGTGACTCCTGGCGGCCCTCGTGGTATCCAGCAGGGCTGTGCATTAAAAGTCCACTGTCCATAATTCCCTGCTGTCATTCGGGGTACCTCCATGCTGCAAGGAGGTCCCATCTGGCGGCCTGGGGGTATTGGCCGGGATAAATAGCTGGCCATATCTCAGTTTATATATCATATTTTCATGCAAACAATGTAGTTCAAAGTGTTATACACAACGTCAAAAAGAAAGCTGCATGAAAAGAAAAGCAAATACGATTAGGCAATAATATTAAAGTATAAAAAACAAGTAGCAAAAAAGGTAAGGTCAGGTGGCCTGGTGGACAGAAAAAAATAAAAATAGCTCTAGTTAGGTTGGACAAAAAAACAAAATCTACTGAGTTTCCAAGGCCTAAAAGACCGCTCACCCCTCATTGGGCATTCTACCTAACGTAAATTTTCTTAAATCAGTCCTCTTTGCTTTCATGCTCAACATGATAGATAGTATTTGATGATTTTGGCTTGTGGACAGCTGGGACATCCATCAACACAGGAGGGCTGCATGATGCCTTGATCAAGTGGTGGTGGCTCAGATCTCCACCACAGAAGAACCTGAAAAAACATTTCACACTCTGTATTAGGATGTTATGGGGTAGGGAAACCTGCTCAGTGCATGATCAATCATATTTGAACCCTGATTGCTATTCATACACAATTATGCCGATGTCCGCTTGTAGTCAATGAATAAGAATAATGCAGAAAATATGAAAGTGAAATCAAAGTAATACTATGCCAGTTTTTGCAGTTTGCCAGATTCCCTTTCAATCTCCTTGACAGAATAAGGACAAGCTGGTGTTTGTGTCTTTAATGATGCACATGTAGTCAACCTCATTAGCTGTGATCCCATCTGAGAAGTGACTTGTGAATGACTTTATGCATAAAATACACATAACCAATATATAGGTTGTTGAATCTATATAGAATAATAGCAGCCATTTGCCACTGCTGTTCAACTGTAATGCAGAACTGAATGAACAGATAACATATTCCAAGCCTTTCTGATGGTTGTTGCTCAGAATGTTCTCATTACTAATGAACACCTTCACAATAAGTCACAGGACAGTGTTCATGACATCTTGTGTCTATGAAACCTGTCATTTATAGCTTTATTGGCTTCTTCCTTAAATGTATACACTTGGATTACTATGGTCTTGGAGTGACGGTACAGGAAATGTGAGGTTGATATGTTTGCAAGCAGGCTACCACATAACATAGGTTAGACATTGTAGCAAGGATATACATCATATCTTACTGCTTCTAGTCCTACTTAACCCCCTAAATATACAGCTAGCATCAGTTGAATCTGCAAATTTCAGGAACAAAGTTTTGCAATCACCTTGGTGCCCTGGTTCATCTGGACATCTTCGCAACTTCACATCCCCATTAATGGCCCCTTTGTAAAAGATGGCCTTGGATTCCTTGTATATATAATTATTTGTTAACAAAAAAATTAAGCACCAAAGACTAACACTGTAGTACAGTAGTTTAAATATATTTAAAGGTTATCAATTTTAAATATATATTTTGGTCAAATAATGCTGCTCTTAATAGTTTACTCGAATTGAAGAAGAAAGCATGAGGTATGGTCAGTGTGAAATACTGTGGGGGTTTAAGAAAAATAGTTTATCTATCTATCTATCTATCTATCTATCTATCTATCTATCTATCTATCTATCTATCTATCTATCTATCTATCTATCTATCTATCTATCTATCTATCTATCTATCTATCTATCTATCTACACATACAGTATACAGTATATATATATATATATATATATATATATATATATATATATATATATATATATATATATATATATATATATATAATATGTAGAGATTGTATTTTAAATATATGATATGTATTGAAAGCAAAACAGTGAACACCTTGTCTGATTTATGTCTACCTATTGCAGCAAACCACCCTCAGGCAGCTATACCAATCCAATTAATACAGTTTCTGTAAATACAGCCCTTCAGTTCTCATCTTTACATGCAGCCATAAGCCTTGTTAAAGGAAACAGCTAAGGAATAACTGGAAATTGGTAGAAATTCTAAGTACAAATCACCACTTTCATGCAGAAAATAAAAATGTTACAAGACTCCCCCCTTGGTGACAAATTGCCTTTCTGCTGTGCTCAAGCAGAAGACTTTTATTTTTTCAAAACTCAGTAAGAGATCTGGCCCATGGGAGGGCAAAGTCACTAGAGAATTCTGACTTTGAGTCTGGTGACCAAGTGATTGAATTCTTCTGATTTTTTCTTGCCCTTAGAGAGCCCTATTCTGAGTTCTGCTGTATTGCTGGGTTTCTTATGCTATTCTGAACCCTAAAGACATCCCTACACCCCTTTCCTAACAAGAGAAAACTAATATAAATGTAACTTCTCGTGCTACCTGTGAAGGTAATAATTAATACATGGATTTTGCCTCTATTTGAACCTACTTAAAATATGCATAAAACAGCTAATAAGTCTTATTTTTTTGTTGTATTTTTGTCTCTGTCACTTCAGATTTTCTGTTTATTTTACATAGTAATTAGGTAGTGTGGTCAAAGTTCTGACTGTCAGCAGTGATTCTCATATTCAAATGAACTCTTTGTTAAATCATGAAGCACAGTAATTTGATTGTTTAATCTTTAAATCAAAGAAAATGGGTCACACAAGCCAGCAATGGAAGTAAGAGGATCCCTAGAAGACATAGGTCTCCTGAAATGGATATTGAATGATATCTTCCAGGGAGTAAGCCAAATGGTATTATATTTCTGACTGACAAAGTGAAGATAATCTCACTACAGTAATTAGAATCACAAGCCCTAAAACAATGTGTCTATGATCAGAGTGCACCAGCAGCTGGACTTGCTAAGAATTTGTTCCAACCCAGTTTTTTAATAACAAGCCAACTATTTCTGCGGAAGTAAATCATTTCTTAATAAACATTTTTTGATTAATTTTAGTTCACTTGCTTGTTAACATTATGACCCCTTAATTGCTTCCTTTAATCTTAAATAGCTGTATTTACTGTTTTAATTGCTTCTTGTTATCTTAACCACCCACTGATTAACAAAGAGACGCAAATGTCACATGAACCAGAAGATCCCCACATAACTTAGTCCCATTTATAGCTCTGTGTGTTTTTATCACAAATCATCTATTTGTAAAGAAAAATACAAAATCAAAGAACTAAAATTACTAATCTGCTGTGTTTCACAAATAATTTGGATGATATTCTCAAAAAGAAAAATATAAAATATAAATAAAGACTTTATCTGTAAGAATGAAAATGCTAACTTGACAATTTGAATTAAACAAGTTTTGTTACCTGCAAATAATTAAGAAATATGGTTGTAACAAAAACCTGCAGAGGTGAACTTAAGGACCCCTCTTCAGAAACCCCAAATTATATCATACCCTTCCAGCAGCTTTTTGAGTTTTGATTAGGGGTCAACATACCAAAGAAGAAATGTGTTTAAATAATGGGCAAACAGAAATACCTTTTTTATCATTTGCCACTGGTGTTTACTCATTTAGTGTTTGTTTTGGAATTTGCTTTTTATTTTGCATGTTCTTGAGAAGCAGCTGACCATATGTTTTGCAAAGAAAATAACAGATTGAAAGTTTCATAACATTGCATAAAGTAATAGATCAGCAATGTCGAACTCAGTTCCTGGAGGTCTAAGTCCAAAAAACTATTATGATTTATTTTTTTTAGTCATTTTCAAAGCAATACTTCTTTTCAAGAATCTTAAGTTCTACGTATTATTCTCTTTTTGTACATAGTTTTATGATGGAGGTGTTCTGTTCCACTAAACACATATGTCAAGAAGTTCTGCAAAGAAAATGTTCATTTGATTCAGCCTCACAACCAAGTCATTTTAATGCATACTTCTACAATTTAGAAACCAATTACCATCACAACATTCTTTGACCACATTCTTTGAGTTGAGTAGTCAACACCTGCCACCCATTATGTTCTGTTTTAGTATTTAAATAAATTGATTTTTTCTTTAGAACTCACATTATAAATATGTTTTTGGGAGTTATGGTAATAATGTGAATCCAACATTTTGCGATGATAAACTTTTTAAGTTTCGTTTTGAGTTACTGTAATCTAGTCAAGATATACCACACTTGTCTGTAAAAGATGACAGTCACACATCTTGTACTATAGGCTACTACTAGAGTTTAAAGTTTCCGATTAGCTGTATTTTTTCACCTAAGTTATTATTGTACAGAAAGTTAAGAAACAATCTTTTCTTGTTGTCTCTTTATTTATGTTTTTGTTTTTTTCTGTGTGTCAGTTTAGAAATTATTGTTAAAAAGGAGATAAGAAAAAAGATATCACCTGTTTTGTGAATATCGAAGACTAAGGTTTTGCTGGATTTCCTGTGAAATAATAATAACTCATAAAAGAAATATCCCAAAATTTGTCAGGGCTGTAAATCAGTTTTTGGTCGGCTGCAGCAGTAAATCTCTCTAGCTCTGTCAAAAATTGGTCTTTAAACCATTTCTAAGAACAGAGAAATTGATGGCTCTAATCTCTGAAGACTGTGTATTTCATCAAAGACAAGTGGTGGGTGAAAATGCTCCGTCACCAAAAGATCTCTTTTAAGTGCTGAGATGTAACGGTCTGTGAAAGAACAGGAAACTAGATGGATTATGTCTTTACTGCTGCAGCAAAAAAGGATAAAATGAAGCAAATAAAGGTGTTAATTTCTTGTAATCCCAAAATATACATCATTGTAAAATAAAAAAATAATAAAAATAATAAGTAGTTGCTAGTTGCTTTCACAAATTATCAAAATCCAATCAAATCAGTTCATTTAAAGAAATGTTTAAAACATACTGAATTGTGATAGGAAAAGGTATTCGCTTAAGCACATTTTCGAAGAAATTAAAATTAAAGTGTTGTTACAAACTATAAGTTAAATAAAAGTACTTGTGGCAGATGAATTAAATTTTGTATGAAACCACAATAATCATGAAGTATAACACCTTTCATAAGAAACATTATTGCATTGAGTGTACAAAACAATCTTATTTTGGTTATACTGTGTAAGTCCTTGATACATTTCAGAATATTCCACCGACTTTAATGTTGTTAGGATTTCTTATATGATAATACTATAACATACAATAATATAAAAAGTCAAAATCAAAAGTGTATTTTTAACTATTGTAATTTGAAGGGATTGTGCAGAATGATTTTTCAAAATGACAATTTAATTTTGAGTATATTTTTGCATAAAGTGACATCCTGTTCTGCATGAGTATAGTAAGCATTTGAAAAAATATCTGTAACTTACAACATTCTTCTCTGGTAAGCAAAGAAGAGGCTGTAAGTTAACTTATAAGAATATTTTATTAAACAGCAAGCATGTTGAATCCCACAGAGTTCATGCTACAGAATCTAACCTCTGACCAAAGAATGAGATCACAGTTAATCAATCAAAAGTGATCTGATCTCCAAGAAACTCTTCACATATCTTTACACAACAGAAGGTATGTATGCTTGTCCTTTTTTCAACTTTATTCTCTCAATTGTTTTTTACTCTGGTGTAGACACTGAAACTTTATTAGCATTCATTTTAACTGTTTATCTGCATTTTAAATATGGTTAATCGGGAAGGAGACTGTTATGCTTCTGTATATATATAGTGTATATTTATTGTAAACGCATTAATCAACTATACAGAGAAGGTCATGATTAAAAAACATGGTAAAAATTCCAGGAGATTAGAAGTATCAGAATATTTATTCAGCTGTGGATTCTAGATTAATTTAAAGAGTAATTCTCCTGTTGGCTTTAGAATTTTCATACATCCATTGTACTCAAAGTAAAATAAAACTCCCCCCTTCTTTCACCTTTTGTAGACTCTTTTTAAAATTTTTATTTACAAAATCTATTTTGCATTATGAAGAAACTTTTTTACTTATTACCCTAAGTTCTTGTCAATAAGCCGCGGCTTATCTAAGGAAAAAAGTTGTGAAAATGAAAAAATAGAATATCGGCTTATACATAAGTCCGGCTTATACATCCATCGCGGGGGTTGCGTTCCAGAGCCACCCGCGAAATAAGAATATCCGCGAAGTAGAAACCATATGTTTATATGGTTATTTTTATATTGTCATGCTTGGGTCACAGATTTGCGCAGAAACACAGGAGGTTGTAGAGAGACAGGAACGTTATTCAAACACTGCAAACAAACATTTGTCTCTTTTTCAAAAGTTTAAACTGTGCTCCATGACAAGACAGAGATGACAGTTCTGTCTCACAATTAAAAGAATGCAAACATATCTTCCTTTTCAAAGGAGTGCAAAGCAAGCAGTCAAAAAAAAAATCAATAGGGTTTTTTGGCTTTTAAGTATGCGAAGCACCGCCGGTACAAAGCTGTTGAAGGCGGCAGCTCACACCCCCTCTGTCAGGAGCAGGGAGAGAGAGAGAGAGAGAGAGAGAGAGAGAGAGAGAGATACAGATAAAAAAAATCAATACGTGCCCTTTGAGCTTTTAAGTATGCGAAGCTCCGTGCAGCATTTCTTTCAGGAAGCAGCTGCACACAGCCCCCCTGCTCACACCCCCCTACGTCAGCGCAAGAGAGAGAGAGAGAGAGAGAGAGAGAGAAAGTAAGCTGGATAGCTTCTCAGCCATCTGCCAATAGCGTCCCTTGTATGAAATCAACTGGGCAAACCAACTGAGGAAGCATGTACCAGAAATTAAAAGACCCATTGTCCGCAGAAATCCGCGATATATATTTAAATATGCTTACATATAAAATCACAATTTAAATGACCGCTACGCGCTCGTGTTGACTCGGCGACGCCCAGAGCAGAAAGAACGCGCTCCGGCCGCTCCAACCGCGCCATGCGGGGAGTGAGAGAGACGGCAATATCTCACACTCTCTCCCCCCTTAAAGAAATTAAATGGGCGCGAGTGAGACCACTGACCTCCCTCCCTTCTATTAGTTATAGGTTATAGTACGTTCGGCTTATCCATGAGTCCGGCTTATCTATGATACGATTTTATTTTAAAAATTCGTATGATTTTTGGTCTCCGGCTAATACATGAGTCCGGCTTATAGACAAGAACTTAGGGTAATAACTTGATGAATAATATGTTGTTATATGTAATTGTGAAGTGCACTTGAGGCAATTGCTCCACCCATTAATTCTAAACAACTCTGGTTGTTGCCAGGTTGTCTGTGACATTTCACTTAGACCTCAGTTGTCAAATTTGATGATGAGAGAGAAAGTGTAAAATGTCTTCTTAGTCATTATGTTTCACCATTCCAAAAATGGGAATTTGTCTCTCCTCGGGACCTATATACAGTATACTAGCAAAACAAACAGACCAGTCTAGGGACGCAGGCATATGTAATTCATCCTCTTTCAGTTTTCATCATATTTGCACTAAAATCAATTGCAAATTAGTTAGTTTTTATATCAACTGGCTATCAGGATATCTCCTTAAAATAGGATTCATCCTATTCCAGGTCTTGAAGGATCCATTAAAAAAAATACACACTCACAAAAACAATGGACAGGTCCCTTTCCTTCCATGGCTTTAACAAGTTTATATGATGTACTTGCTCAGTAGGTCATCTATATGGTTGTTTAACCAATTAGTTGACCAAGCCCTTCCTCTCCTTAATTTCATATGGGCCCTGCCAATGGGCCAATATTTTAGAGTGGGAAGTGGATAACAATGTGGACCCTGGGGTGGAACACGTAATGAGTTGAACTCCATTCATAATACTAAGCCTGAGCCGACTAGGCACATTCAATTTTCTCTTTTAGAACAGGTTGAATCTTACCAAATCTATCATGTAACCATGCAATATATAAGAATATTTATAGAAGGGTTGGACTCCTCTTCCCAACTCTCTTGGATATTCAAAATACCATGGGGTTGTCGACAATATAATAATTCAAAAAGGGAGATTCCCATGCAGGCTTTTGGAACCTTTTTGTAGACAAAAAGTATCCCATATCATCAAGTCATCTGCCTTTGGAAAGTCATCAGACTGCAACGTTATGATGTCACTCTTTTTCCATTGAGCAGCCATATGACCCTGTTCAATTGCCGGTGGTATGCTCAGCGTAGGAACAGCTTGTGATGGAGTCTCCCCATCAAAAACTAGGCCCAGTGGTTTATGAGATTTGGATTTTGTACTTTTGCTTTTTCTTTCTGACCTGTTCCACCCGAGTATCACCGAATAGGGAGGGCTGCACATGACAGCCACCCTGATCATTTGAGTGAGGCCCGTACACGTTACATCAGTCAGACCTATACCAGCGGGTTAGGGTTGGGGCAGTTGGGGATGGTATGTCCCAATTCCCTGTTCTTGTAGCAGCAGGAATTTTACATGTGTTCTCCTTCGGACACACCATGGGTTCCATATCGTGCCATGTGGGCTCAGAAGTGGCAACACACCTCTTCCAAGACTTTAGAACATTAGAACACTCTAGAAGAGAACAGGCCATTTAGCCCAACAAAGCTCGCCAGTCCTATCCACTTATTTCTTCCAAAAAAAATCAAGTCGAGTTTAAAAAGTCCCTAAAGTTTTACTGTCTACCACACTACTTGGTAGCTTATTCCAAATATCTATCATTCTTTGTGTAAAGAAAAACTTCCTAATGTTTGTGTGAAATTTACCCTTAACAAGTTTCCAACTGTGTCCACGTGTCTTTGATGAAAACTTATTTTAAAATAACAGCCTCAATCCACTGTACTAATTCCCTTAATAATTTTAAATACTTCAGTCATGTCACCTTTTAATCTTCTTTTGCTTAAACTGTATAGGCTCAGATCTTTTAATCTTTCTTCATAATTCAACCCCTGTAGCCTTGGAATCAGCCTAGTCGCTCTTCTCTGGACCTTTTCTAGTGCTGCTATGTCCTTTTTGTAGCGTGGAGACCAAAACTGCACACAGTACTCCAGATGAGGCCTCAACAATGCATTATAAAGCTTGAGCATAACCTCCATGGACTTGTACTCCACACACCGTGCTATATAACCTAACATTCTGTTTGCCTTCTTAATGGCTTCTAAACACTGTCTGGAAGCCGATAGCTTAGAGTCCACTACTAAATCCTTCTCATAAGGTGTATTCTTGATTTTCCAACTGCCCATTGTGAATTCAAACCTAACATTTTTACTTCCTATGTGTAATACTTTACATTTACTGACATTAAATTTCATCTGCCACAAATCTGACCAAGCGTGTAGGCTATCCAAGTCCTTCTGTAATGTTATAATGGATTCCAAATTATCTGCTAATCCACCTATCTTGGTATCATCTGCAAACTTAACCAGCTTGCTACTTATATTCCTATCTAAATCATTTATATATATTAAAAATAGCAGCGGCCCTACCACTGACCCCTGTGGAATACCACTCTTAACATCGGCCAATTCTGATGAGGTTCCTCACACCATCACCCTCTGCTTCTTGTGTCTGAGCCAACTGGAAACTGGGGAGGACTATTGTGTATGCATGTTCATATATTATATATTTTTTCTCTTCATTGTTTCATTAATATATTCTTTATTTATCAATTCATTGAGCCCCGTATCAGTGTCTCCATGTGTGAGTGCATTTGTGCCATGTCAAACTGGGTGTAAATCTTAATGTCATTGCAATCGTTACAAAATGACCACTCCTGCAAAACAAACTCGGACCCATTCATAAACTATATATTGCTGTGAGTTCACATTATGAAACAGAACTGAAAATTCTAGGTTAAAAACAATTGATTATTCTTTCAATGGCGATCAGCCTGCTGTTCTAAAAGCTTGACTTGCACGAGGCAACATGATGGCACTTGAGGGCTACTATCAGGGCATCCATGTTTTTATACTACTGCCTCCAGACCGGCCAGATGAAATGTTTGTGGACAGCCTACACTGGGAAGTTACATGCGACCAGCTCTGTGATCTGTCTCGGAAAGCTGACTTCTGGCTTCAGCCATCAGCCCAATCTGCCCTGTATTTCATATATCTGTGAACATGATAGACGCTCTGTGTCAAATGCCCACACATGGCAAGCCCTGGCCTGTTGGTCCGGAGTTATCCTGTATCTCAGGAGCACCTTGGCCTTGAATTTGTCATAATCAGTGGCCACCTGCTCATTGAGGTCATAACAGGCAAAATTTGACGATCCCTGCAGAAACAATGCCAGGATGTTCGCCCACTCGTTGTGATCACAGTGATGACATGTCACCGTTCTTTTGAAAATCAAAAGATGCATCTCTAAATTGTCATCTGGATGCAAGGGTAACAATACCTGGAATGGTCCCATTTGGAGATCCCTCTGGAGAGCGACATGGGCTTTTCCAAATACCTTCGCCTCAGTGAGCTGGGTTTGCTGTTGTCCCACCTGGACTTTTAAGGTCTGGATCACCCTCACCATCACCTGGATGATGGTCCTGATGTCTTACTGTTCTGTCATGTTGAGAACAGTGCAAGAATCTTGCTGGCTGTGGCAACTGTAATGAGACAAATCACAAAGAAAGTGTTTTGGAGTTACTTGAAGTCAAACCCTGTATATTGTCAGTTGCAAAACAAATACAAAATGCATGTTAAACATAAAAAGGATGAGTCTGTCTTACATTTCTGATCAGACTATTCCTCCAGATTACTATTTGGTGGCACAACGTCTAACACTCAAGACAGGGGGCTGTTGAGCCCTTTAAATATGTAGGTAGTGTGGGAAATACTTTCAAGCCTATACTAGCTACTAAAGTCTTGTGAGTAAACAAATATGAGAGGCCTGTATGAGGATCTACATTTTGGTGGGATAACCTCTGATGCCACATAAGAGTGTTACAAAAGGTTTTGAAGGCTGCTCTTTTCCAGACCATATTGGATTTAGAATGGAACTGGGAGAAAGAAGGGTATGGTTAAGAAAAAAAGATACCAGCCAGCAAAGTAGAGAAGTAATCTCACCAGACAGACATGGATTAAGAACTAATTAGAAAGAACCAGTAGGTCAGCAGATTTTTTTCGTTATATCCTTTATTAGTAAGTGTTCTACCTCATTTCTGCCTGCAAAATTTACTCATTTCTTTTCTATGTGTTATGTTAGAAACAAAAACACCATTTTTAATACCTTTTATTTTCTTTGGTATTATTCTTTCTGAGAAAAGATGCCAGAGGGCTTTGCTCCAATGTACTATATATAGTGAATGTACACTTTGATAAACAGAGATTTTCAAAAGATCAATATCGATGAATTTTCCTTCCTTTCCATTAAGTCAACACCTTCTCCAGTTGATTGTAACTTACAAGGTATCAACAATAAAACAAAACAATGCCTCTGATTTTAAAATATCATTTTTAGTTTAGCTTCTAAATATAGCAGAGAAAGAAACTAAAATATATGCTGTTTCATTTATTGTGATCACATTTATACATGCTGTTTTCTAGGAAAACATTATATTAATAAATGCAGTTTTTTAAGGAAGATACCTATAGTATATGAATATATACTGTACAATCTGTTAAAACATTTTATACTAAGGAAAATGAAAAAAAAACAAACTAAATCACTGTTTTCTTTCAGTCCTGATGCAATCTTTGCTTTTTCTTCCCTTCTGTAGTTTTACGGAGCACACAGTGTACACACTTATTATTTTTGCTTGACTAATACTTTCTTCACTCAAATTTTACAGTTACAGATACAGTAAACAATGTGTTATGTAAAATGGGTTGCAACATAAAATGGTCTTTTCAACAGTAGAATCCCTGAAATCTAGGAAGAAGTTGTAATCCTGGGCCACCTTATATTCCTTCACACCTTTTCATTAGTGTCTTTTGTGTTGCAAATGTGTCAAGCAGCCTGCTATCCCATACCCCACCGACGCAGCTAAAGTCGCACAGAAGATTCTCAGAGCTCAAGCCTGTTTATCTGGATGTGAGGTGCCTGGAGTTGTATAGGGTGAGTAATATATACTTTCATTTGGAACACATACATTTCATGTGTGTTCTGTGTCTACAACAATCTAAGTAAATGTAGGATGAAAGGAAATGCGAGGCAGGAAATGTTGAACACATAACTAAAACAGAAACTTTTTTTCATGTTTTAGTAATAATTGACAAAATGTTGACATGAAATGTATAATGTGTGAAAACTGAAGTCCAAATATCAAATAAACACATTCACAAAAGGTATAACAAAACTTAACAAATCTGCTTTGCTTCTAATCAGTATTAGACATCTACCTCTGTGTTTTAGTGTTTCACCTAAATAAAACAAACATTTCCAGATTATTCACAACTAGCGTTAACATTGACATGCCTACTATAGTTACTGAGAAAAAGGCTTGATGTAGCTGGAACCCAAAGTCTTAATTCTGAAATAAGAAAAGTCAAAGTGGTAGATTTCAGGTTATGAAAGGTTACATAATTCCAAATATTTGCAGCTATTTTGAAAAAGAAAAGGGACCTTAGTTAGTATGCAACAGATGAATAAGGGGGAAAAGCATTTCTCATTGCTGTTTCAAAATCAACTATCAAACACATAAAGCATTTGGACAAGTGAAGTTTTCATAAAATTTTTGAAAAAAATATTGTTCATATTGTTCAGTTTTACTCTTAGATTGTAATACACCATTGAATCAATGGATTCATAAGTACAAATTATGCTTTAGTTTTATGCAAAGAAACAAGTTTCTTTTCAACACTTTGATAACCTTTGCCAACCGATGGCAGTGTTTCCCCGCTGTTCTTTGGCAGGCAGCATGGCACAGCAGTTAAGGCTTTGGATTTTAAACCCTGATGTTATGTGTTCAAATCCTGCTACTGTGTGACCCTGAGCAAGTCACTTCATCTGCCTGTGCTCCAACTGGAAAAAGAAAAGAAACATAACCAATTGCATCTCAAATGTTGTAAGTCACTTTGGATAAAGACGTCAGCCAAATAAATAAATGTAGTTGTGTTTTTTTATTATTATTATTTTTAATACAATACTTGGTTTTAATAAACCATGCTCTTTGGTATTACCAACATTTGAAAGTCAACATCACTAAGAGGTATTTTGCTAAACAATGTCATAAATATAAATTGTTGACACACATAAAATCGATATATTTCTACAGTATATTAGCGATTTACATCTTCAACTTAACTTCCAGTATATAAGGCAAAAAATGGCACATTGTTTAATATGCAGCCTGTTTTATGTCTGCATAATTTACTGTGTGTTTCAGGTCAACCAAATCCCCTCAGCAAATTACTATTTTTTTTTAATAGTACATTGGAATTCTTAATGACTGTGACTTATTTTACCTAACAGACTGATCATTTGTATGTATGTGTCAAATGTAATTGCTCCTTTATTCTTTTGGTTTTACTGTATTCTTAATTGAAAAAATAATTAATTGGTTTTAATCTAGTATTTTCAGTTCTGTTTCAGAATGTCATCTCATAGCAACACATACAGTAGTTTATGAATGAGTCTGAGTTTGTTTTAGAGGAGTGATCATTTTGTAGCGATTGCGAGGACACCAAGATTCACACCCAGTCTGACATGGCACAAATGCACTCACACTCAGAGACACTGATACGGGGCTCAACGAATTGATAAATAAAGAATATATTAATCAAACAATGAAGAGAAAAAAATAAATATTATACGAAAATGCATACGCAATAGCCCTTCCCAGTTCCCCAACAGTGATAATTATTTACACACACAAAACAGTAAAAAATTAACACTAACAATAAATCCAAACACAGTCCAGTACAGGAGAAGCAGGTGACCATGAAATGTGGAGTGATCAACCCTGTGAACAGCCCTCTGAAGGAAATATAAAGTTTTCTCCAACCAGGTTTCTGTTGCAGTGTAAAGATTTGATGTGATTGGGAGTGCTACCCAGACAAAGATGCATCCAATCAAGATGAAACCAAATGGACAAGCAGACACAAGGCAGCACATCTCTCTATTATAATAAAAAAATCTTGGGACAAGATGTGACATTTGGAAGAGACCTTTTGGAAGGAAGTCCTGCGAGATGGAGACTTTTAACATGAGGTTCTTTCAAGTCACGCCATACTTACAACCTTTGGAAGCAAGTAATGCGAGACGGAGAATTTTGCCATGAGATTCTTTCAAGTCTCACCCTACTTATCAGCATGAGGTGTCACCCTAAGGACAATCATCTCTGCAGCAATCCCCCAATCAGGCCTGTATGGTAGAGTGGCCAGACGGAAGCCACTCCTTAGCAAAAGGCACATGGCAACCCACCTGGAGTTTGCCAAAAGGTACCTGAAGGACTCTCAGACCATCCATCCATCCATTTTCCAACCCGCTATATCCTAACTACAGGGTCACGGGGGTCTGCTGGAGCCAATCCCAGCCAACACAGAGCACAAGGCAGGCAACAAATCCCGGGCAGGGCACCAGCCCACACACATACCCACACACCAAGCACACAGTAGAAACGCCAATGCACCTAACCTGCATGTCTTTGGACTGTGGGAGGGAACCGGAGTACCCGGAGGAAACCCATGCAGACACGGGGAGAACATGCAAACTCCATGCAGGGAGGACACGGGAAGCTAACCCAGGTCTCCTTACTGCGAGGCAGCAGTGCTACACTGCGCCACAATGCCACCCACCCTACTATTTTCAAACACGGTCATCAGGTGCATTCTGGCACTTAACCTGGACAGACACCAATCCATTAAAGGGCTTACACATACACACTTATACGAAGATCCATTTTAAAATCACCCATTCATCTAAATATGGCAGTGAGAAACGGTGAATTCAAATGAATTAACATGAAAATTGTCAATCGGTTACACAGCAAATCAATTAAATGAGTACATATTCTGCAAATAACATTAGACACAAAAGGAGATCTTGATAGGCCATTCGCATTAAAACGTTTACAGTTTCCCGTGAGAATAGTTTTTGCTATGACAATTAACAAATCACA
The DNA here is from genome assembly GCF_900747795.2 of Erpetoichthys calabaricus. Taxonomy (NCBI): domain Eukaryota; kingdom Metazoa; phylum Chordata; class Cladistia; order Polypteriformes; family Polypteridae; genus Erpetoichthys; species Erpetoichthys calabaricus. The sequence goes on from NC_041405.2 coordinate 77,757,536, forward strand.
GGGACAAACATTCGAAAAAGTCAGTTTATTTTTTAGAGAAAAAGAAACAATATTCACTCACGGGCAGTTATACGTTGCGTTGTCACAATGTAATTCCAAACACGGAATCAAAATTCAATGCGATCTTGAAGAAAAGTTAATTCCAAATATTGTTTTAACTGAAGTTTCAAAGTAAAAGTGAAAATAATGCATATGTAACAATTCCCATGAAAATAACAATCTCTGTAAATTGTACATCTGGTTAACCAAACCCTGGGGTTGGCGAGCGAAGCGAGGTGGAGCCCTCAGGTACATCCAGAAGAAAATGTAATTCACAAATAGTTGAAGCTATAATCCAATAGTATGTGTTATGCATAGAGACAATTGATTGCAATCACCTCTGCGTCTTTTGGCTTCTTTTTAAAGAGTCCACTTAATTAAACTTCTTCCCAGCAACCCTTAAATAGGAAATTTTGCATAGTGCTGCTAAAATTTAATTCACTCATGGTTTTAATGCCAGAAATTTAAGTGTGATACTTGTTTATTTATATATAATGTTTGAGTAGCCTACTTTTGACCTTAATGACCTTCTGCATTCTATATTGCATATATGTACTTAATCTCTATCATTCTCTTATAACATTGCTATTCTACTGAGATTAAAGCAAAAATATATTATTATTTTTATTTTTACCCAGTCTGATCAAGAAATCTGCTCTGTAAATAACACTGCAACTTTGGAATGAAAGCAGTGTTAGTCCCTATTGTTAGTTGAACACTGAAAATTTACTCTGGTATTATGGAATATACTATATGCTATGTTGATTGCTAACACTTACAATTTATATAGCTTAAAAAGCTGCACAACCTTGCACTTCTGACCAGCATTACTTCATGACACATACAATATGTGTTTCAGAAACCACTAGCTCACTTTACATAAAAATGCTTATGCTTCATTCACCATCAGCAAAAGCCTCGGTTAAAATGTAATTGTTTATGACATTTTCAATTAATCATATATTTTTATTTTAGAAGTCCTAATTTATAAGCAAAGAGCTTTTTATTTTCTTAGGTGTGAAATAGTAGCTTATTTGAAACAATTACTATCAAAGCCTTTAATTTGGAATTAATAAAATAACTATGAGCATTTTGACTATTAGGTAAGAACTGCTTTGTTTTGTAATCTTCAGGGAGTTTGCAAATACACAGTCTAGGCTAAGACCAGCAATCAGAATACCAAGAAGTTTGTGTAAAACTGATCATCAAAACCACTAACGTTAATGTAAAGTCAAGAAAAACAATCTGAAAGAGCAAGAAACAGAATATAAACCTTTCCATAAAGAATCTACCCATAACAGTTTTATTGTGGTTGCATCAATAACTTGAAAGAGATTTTTACCATGCCACAATTGTAAATACTGATGATGCAATTGCAATATACATTGCAACAATATACTGGCAATAGAATCAGCATCAATAAAAAACATGGCATCAAAACCATCCAAAAATGGCAATAACATTTTTTAATCTACAGAAAAATATAATTTAAAACAACAAGTATACTGCGGTGGGCTGGCGACATGCCCGGGGTTTGTTTCTTGAATTGCGCCCTGTGTTGGCTGGGATTGGCTCCAGCAGACCCCTGTGACCCTGTAGTTAGGATATAACGGGTTGGATAATGGATGGATGGATAAACAAGTATAATTCAGACTCAATCCATGAGTTGGAAAAATGAAAGTCACTACAGAATGACTATAATTAGAGCCAAAATGATGCAGGCATTGCTTGAAATGATTATTTACAGAAAATGGACACTTTTTCCATTGATTATATGCATGTGTCCTTGCATAATTGAGCACAATTTTAAAAATCAAAGGTTTAATTCCCCAAACAACTAACAAATGATCCTTGTTTTTCCAAATCTCAATTCCTATCACTACATTTCCTTCCATACAATGGGCAAATCTCAGCCAGAGCTTGGCACACCAGGTGTCTGAATGTCTGTGGCATTTAAATGTGAAGCAGGTTTGTGACTGCATTAATTACTGTTAGAAAGAACACAAATTTTGTTTCTGTTACTTTGGTTATGAAAACGCTAGAATAAAGTGAAATAATATACTCTCTCCTTTAAAACTTCTATATAATATACATATTTGGCAAAATACAGTTTAGATTATTCACAGTATGAGAATTATACATACTGTATAAAGAACAAGCCCCAGCTAAAGGGACAGTACAGTTAAAATGCCAATATGCGGATGATCTTAAGAAATTAATTTGGAAAATGCAAAGATGCATCAAATTATATTTAATCAATGTCGTCTTTAGATGAGAATCTGTATTGCTACAGTTTGATTAGTTTAAATCACAGTTGGCTAAACCCATTTTCTTTGGAATCTTAGTTAGCACAATGATTATTTTGTAATTTAAATTACACAAGACTTTCTAGTTTTCTTGAATGTTAGCTTGAATGTTAGCTTAATAACAAAAATACTAACCCCACAGCTTCTGGATTTTATTATGGAATTAACTGTGTGACTGCTAGTTAATAGCTTTTTTAGATGTTCATTATAAACTCCAGCAATGAATTAGCCATCTATGCCAAACTTTAACCTATCTAAATATACACATAAATAAACAATTTCTATTGATATAATTATGTATTTATTATTAAGTGTCCCTATGAGGTTCTATCATATGTAAATGTATATCAGTATAGAGTCAAAAGATTGCCCCTATTTCAGATTTAATAAAGGAGAGAGATTTTAATCCCATTTGTTAAGCCTCTGTCTTCCACTTGTTTGGTGCCCTTCATAGTTGGTTTGTTGAAGGCTGTTTTTGCACTGTGTTGCTTTTATGCTCATTTAGGAACTTTTTTTCATGTTGTCAAGTGCAAATGCTACCTACACATTGTCAGTGAGGTGAAGCAAGTGCTTGCAAAATCATTACAGGACTGCTTTGTATCCTCATTTTCAAGGTAGTGTTAGGACCTTTTAGATTTATTTTTACCACCAAATGCTAGCTCCTTTGTCAGCCTTCTTGATGCTATAAATATGACTAAATGACATATTTTTGCTTAAACATTCATCTTTTGTTTTTAGCATAAATACCCAGGAGTAATATCAATATGATGTCCATATCTTTTACTTAGTCTCCCACATACAAAGAGACTAGTACTGTAGTTTTTAATTTTTCTGCAGCTTGAATTGTTATTTTCAACATAATATTGCTTTCTCAGGGAGGGCCCTACTTGACATCATACTGTGGACATCAGAAACCAACTCTGGATAGTAAGATAGATTGTGCAGTTTTTCACAAGGCACCATACTCATACTAATCAATTCAGAGACACATGGGCATGCAAAACTCCATGCAGACCCTTTAGGGGCTAGGTATCAAGCCTGAGCCCCTGGTGCTGTGAGGTATAAATTCTAGCTTGACACCACCACATCTCATACTTATGAACAGCCTTACTAAATAATATCATTAAAACTAAATGTGCAAAAGTAAAGCTGTCTCAGTATATCAATAATTGGAGCACATGCATTTCATGTGTGTTCTGTGTCCACAATGATCTGTGTAAATGTAGGATGACAGAAAATGCGAGTGTAGTCGCCGAAGTATAAGGCGAGGTATTCGGGTAAAACGTGTGCCAAAAGAAATCTCTCAGTCCGAAAGTTTGTTTTAAAAATATTTAGTGAAAGTTAAAGGCAAATAATCCACACAAGAATAAAGAAAAAAGTAGTTACACACGTAGAATAAAAGGCAAAAAAAAGGAAAAATGTATCTTCTCTAAACTTAGCTTTTCTTGAGAAACTTTAGTTATTTCTCTGCTTAATAGTTCTTTACTTCTTCTTTCTATACTTAAAGATTCTTAACTTCTTCTATACTTAAAGATTCTTAGCTTCTTCTTCTGTATGCTTTAAACGTACGGCTTTGCGCTTAAATAAGCATGAGCTACTTTACACACTCAAACGGCCCATAGGCCCATTGGCTCGAACACGTGCCCAGGCACGGTTTAAAACCTTATGCCTTCTACACCTTACACATGGCAAGGCTGGTCACTAATTGAAGAATAATGTTTTACTCAAAGCTGTTAGAAATGGCAAGAATATACCAATTCAATTCAACTTATGGGGGTTCTAGGAACATCCCATAGATTACACATTGTCATCTAGTAAAATATTTATGAATCTTATATAACTATGAAAATGGCTCTTACAGCGAGAAATGCAAGAAATGTTGAATACATAATTAAAACAGAAAGTTTTTTCATGTTATAGTACTAATGAAAAATTTTGACATGACGTGTATAGTGTGTGAAGACTAAAGTCCAAATATCAAATAAACAGTTTCACAAAAGGTACAAGAATAACAAAACAAGTGCACTTTGATTCAATAATATAACCGAAGAAAAAGAAATTGGGTTACAGTACAACGCCAACACAACCACTTGGGTGGTGCAGTGGTAAGAACTGCTGACACATAATCAAGAGGTCATGGGTTCGATTCTGGCCGCTTACTAGATATACTGTTTTGAGTAGTAAGCTGCTCAAATTGTTACTATTATAGAATTAAAACATACATTTGATTTGAGTCTGTAACAGCTGGTGTAAATTTATGGTACTTGTAAAGGTTAGCGTTTTTTTTATTTTTTTATTCAGTTTTATTCTCTCAGTCATGTTCATGCTCCAACCGATCTGATACTGCTGTTTTCAAATAAAGACGTACTATAACAGAGGTGAACACAGATGGGGATGAGGATTCTACATCGGAGAAAGAGAACAGAAGCCCTCCCCACAAGAAACATCCACTCACACATAAGAACAATGTAGCTGCACAAGGCGTAAATGTGAAAGCAACAGGTTGGGCGTCATCCTGCCAGTGAATCTGACACACGCATTTCCTTCAACGAAACAGCATGGCTTACAGAGCTCGCCAAGGTATCATACAAAGTCCTGTTTTGTGATGGTCTTTATATAAAAAAACATTTATATGGTACTTATAAATAAGCCAGATTGAATGTTATTTACCTTGAATTATTTACTTATCTTCCTACAGCTTAAAGTCACAAGTAAATTACAGGGCTTCCTATGTTTTATTGACACGGGCATGTTGACAAAGTGCACTTTTGTGAAAGTGTTTATTTGATATTTGGACTTCAGTCTTCACACATTATACACTTCATTTCAGCATTTTGAACATGATAAAAAATTCTGTTTTAGTTATGTGTTCAATATGTCTAGCCTCACATTTCCTGTCATCCAACATTTACCCAGATCATTGTAGACACAACATATTATTTATCCAATACAATTCAAGGCACCTCACACCCAGATAAACAGACTTGAGCCTGGAGAACTTTGTGTACGACTAAAGCTGTTTCAGTGGAGGTTAGCAGGCTGCCTAACGACACATTTGCTGGAGGTGCAAGGGAATTTAAGGTGTCCCGGAATTATGAGTTTTTACGTAGGCTTCAGGGATTCTAGTGTTAAGACAGAGAACTTCTTATCTGTTGCACCTGTACATGACAGCTACCTTTTTCCACCCTCTCTAACATACACAGTATTTAATGTTTAGAAAATGTCTAGGATTAAAACATTTAGAGACTTGTACATCAATAATGTTTTTACATCCTACAAGCAATTAAGCTTCAAATTTAACTTCTCATCAACACAATTTTTACACTACTTTCAAGCTAGAAACTTTGCTAAACGAAACCCGCCCAATTTTCTTCACTTTCCACTCATTCGTATTCTAGAAAAAATATTGATCAGTCTTGAAGACTCAGACAACATCTCTAAAATGTATAACAACATTTTAACAACCCTCTCTATCAAAGATCCCAGAATCACACTGGGGAAAGGATCTTTTACTTAACATTTCAGAAAAGGAGTGGAAGGCAGCCATACACAGAATGCACTCTAGTTACATGCACAAAGCACTCAATTATTCAACTCAAAGTTTTCTATCAAGTGCATTTATCTCGATTAAAATTATCCAAAATGTTTCCAGGGCAAGAACCTGTGAACGTTGCAATCTAGCTCAAGCCTCACTGGGCCACATGTTTTGGGTGTACACCAAATTAACATCATTTTGGACAATAATCTTTGAATGCCTATCAGTAAACCTTGGTGTTTATTTTAGAAAAAAACGTCTTTATGTGGGAAAAGGATACGCTCTTTTCTTTGCTGCTTCAAACATTTGCTTTGCTGGTGCTCCTTTCTTTCGTTCTTTTGGGTGGGGGTTGAATTTTTGTTCTGTTAAGTTTGATAGTTTGAAGTTGGATTGTATGGATTGTTATTTGCTTTTAATTAAAATTAATAAAAAATAGAGACAATTCAAATTTTCACTTTTTTGAGACAAGACTGGAGTTTCTCAGCCAAAGGATGTACAGCACACTAGTTAAATTCCCTGGCAAACAGCATACTCCTATATGTAATAAATCAGAATAGCCGTCATGTTAGACGACCTTCATTTTCACATTTTTGTAAACAAGCTGGATATTTGAGATATGGCTGGATTTTGAGCCAAGGAAACATTTTTGGTGGTGCTGGATGTTCTGTGTAAAGTTTATTATTTTGTCAACTTAACCCTTAAATTGCCACATACTTTGGGGTTAATGCACCCCTGGACGCCAAATACTTTTTTGCTACACTTTTTAAGGAAACATCACAATTCACCAAGAAAAAGTGAAATTTTAATGGAACACATTTTTTTCATGCAAAGAGCATCACAATTACTGCAACACTGATCATTTTACACACTGCCAATGAGCTGTAAAAAATATTTTAAAAACTACTGCAACAATCTGTTATTATATGTACAAGATGCAACTCATGCCATTGATGAAATTCAGTAAATCACCGAGCCAACTGCTCTAGAACTGGCTGCACGCAAGCACACAGAGGCCAATGCTGATGCTTGCAGGCTAATCTAGTGCAGAGGTTGAATTCCAGGGACAGTGATGCTGCAGTGCTGCAGGGGGTGACAGTGGTCATGAGCTGGCTGCTCAATGAATGTACGGCACTGACTGATCAGCTCTGGTGTGCTGGCAAATTGCACTGGGAACTGAATATAGCTGGTTGAGGCGTTCAATGAATGTACGTCGCCGAATATGCTCAGCTCCGCTGTGCTAGCAAATTGCATTGGGAACTGACTATAGCTGGTTCTGGCAGTTTAAGGGTTAAGCTAGTGGTGGTTCTTTTGTTAGCCACTGTTTTTAAAATGTGGTAGCTCTTTAAACACTGTACTTTACATGCTATTTTGGACAGGATATAGAGGAGCTATTAACATTTACTAAGATTTTGTCTGTTGTAACCTCCAATTACTACCAACTGTTCCAATATTGTCCTGTACTTTTTGTGCACCTTGTGTTTTTTAACATAACTTTATTTTGCGTCAGCCATTTATTTTGTGTTGCAGTTGAAAATCAGTTGGCCTTTGTTGGCAATCAGTTTCATCAGTTCTATGAGAGATATTCAGTAATGTGCATGACTAGTGCTGTTACTGTGGTGATTGCATGTGTAACAGAGAAGAGGGTGGAAATCTTTCATCAGTTCTTAGTCATGTGTAAGAATAGCTAGCTGCATTCCTGCCATCATCCCTTGTTTACTAGGCAAGGATTCATATGGTTTACATACCCCTGCGATGCTCTACTATTTAAGAGACTATTAAGGTGAGTAGTTATCACTTGCTGATAGCTTGTTAAGGATGCAATTATCTATATATATTTATTTTTCTTCTTCTTCTCAATTAGAATTTTAAAGCTATTACTAAAGTCTCTTGTTAGCCATTTTTTTCTTCATAATTCTTTACATCCAAGGTTCATGGATCTTAGACTCCTTTGTTAAAGATCACATATAAAGATAATACGTTCAGTTTTAAATACTATAATCACCATAAGCAATTTAAAAGTAACACATTTCAACATGACAGACATCTTACAAGGTAAACAATACAGACTTTTACAAAAACAAACAACAAATGCTGTATTATAAAAACTTATATGGCGGCTTTAAATGACTTTCTCATTTATTAAATGTTGTGAATGCCACATGGACTGGACGAATATTCCGGCCAGAAGAGAGGATGGTTCCTTATCCGGACGGGAGGCTCCTAATAGGCAGATAGGCATCCTGAGGACAGTGGGATCTGACCCGGAAGGAAGGACCAGAAAGAATGGACGGACAGGCGACTGGAAAGGAAAGATATCACTGCGGTCTTTTTACTTCCCCACCCTGCTAGATGGCAGCAGCCCCGAATATCAGTGCACAGTGGGAAGATGTAGTCCGGCAGAGCATTCATGCTGGGGTCACTGGGTGCCGCTATAATGGACTTTAATATGACCCAGAAGTGCTTCCATTGGGCAGTGGCCCTGGCACCAGAAGTACTCCCAGGTCCTTAATAAAAGGGAACACACTCCCTTACCCAGGCAAGTCGGAGCTGAGAGGAAGAAAGGCAACACTCAGCTGTAAGAGGGCAGTGCAGTGGTAAGTGTTGGAAGGAGAGAGATTATTGTGTATTGTGGAGAGAGAAACCTGTGCTTGTGCAACTTTGTGCTACTGTAGAAGGAATTTGGTTGAATAGACCATCCTTTATTTGAACCTGGGACTCTCTGTGTGTTGTGTTCTAGGTTTTGGCAGTTGACCGCCTGGTTCCCATCACAATTTACAGTTCTTATAATGTTGCTTTAGTCAAGGGAGATCAACTCCTTTAATGGTTGCACCTTGAATTACTTTCAGTCTTTCAGAAATTAAGAAAAATTGTTTTAATCTGCATCTTTAATTTTTTAATGACTTTCTTTCTTTTTTTCATTGTTTTACCTTGCAGCATTTCACATATGTAATTAATTAATCTTACAATTAGTTCCTTTAACACATCTCTCTATCTCTGCCACTGTAGTAATCAGCAAGCAAATGTCTGAAACTCTCTGCCTTGTGTTACTAATTTGCAGAAATATGATGTTGAATCTTAGACCTAAGGGGATGAAATTGAACTTGTAAATTTGCAAGTTGAAGACCCTACCCAGGAGAATATAATTGGATTAAGTGTCATTTTGAAACTCAAAAGATAGCTAGGGGTAGCTCTCAACATTTCCAATAAACAAAGAGATGCCGTATTTAAATTCTCAAGAACAGACAAGCTATCTGCTTTCACTGAAATAAGCAATACTTCCGTTAATTCAAGAAACACTTGCAATCAAAAGTATAAGTGGATCATATGTGAGACTCTATGGTATATCTTTAAGTAATAAACAAAATTACTAGTTTTGTCATTTTAGGGGTATAAACAACTATTACAATTCATCTGTGAATTTTAGTCATGTATTGTTATTTTCATTCTTCTGTCAGTCTGTTTCCTACTTGACCTTCTTTTAATATTACCACAATATTTACATTTAAAACATTTCAAAGCCAGGTTTATTGTATCTGGACTGTACTCTTATAAGTCATCTCAGTTTCTAAAGGGACAACTTAACATCATACCCTAGGTTTATTGCATCTGCATTGTACTCTCATAAGATATTTCAATTTTAACCTTTACTACACCACTGCTGTTTTTTTTTTGTGCTGGACATGCCATTTCTTTGCATGTCAGAGGACTGGGACTTTGTCAACTGTCATTTAGCCTCACTTGGAGAGACAAAATGGGGGAGGGTGGTGGGGGAGAAAGAGAATGGCAAGGGTGAGGGGAGGCAAATTGGAGGAAGGCAGGAGGGAACAGAGAGCAAGTTTCTTCTTATCTATCCTTTTTTACCCATACAACTGTAAGTGCCAACATAATAATAGATTCCTCAGCCATAATACCTGGCAATGATATGAAATAAAGTTTAAAGCTATTGTATGAAACAACATGCTACCTTTACTTTAGTTTACAAAATGTTCTCAAAAGTTCAGAAGCAGTGTCTCTGACCAAACAGTGCAATTTGTGAGCTGGAATATCAGAGGTCTCAATCACGATCTAAAGAGAAAAAAAGCTATTTTGTAACCTAACAGGTCTAAATGTTTCACTCCTGCTATGCAAAGAAAACTTGTGGTGTGGGAATCTTAACACACAAAACATTTTCATTGGTAGTATCAGATGTAGTATCTGATCCTGAAGAGTGACATGTCATGGTGATGGGTACATTTATTTAAATTCTAATGTAATTTTGATAAATATCTATGTACCTAATAATTGCATCTATTCCTAAATTGAACACTTATAAAATTAGATTTTAATGGTGTTTTAAATCCAGACCAGGATAGGTCTTCATTCACATTAGCGGCAACATCTAACACTGTAAAACTAATCACACAGTTTGTAATGGATCATAATGTATCAGACTCATAGAGATTTTTAAATCCAAACTCAGGAGAATATTCCTTCTTATCATCAGTACATCACAGTTATTCAAAAACTGATTATTTCTTTATAGATAATAATTTTTTTAAAAATTTTATTTATTAATTTTATTGTAATCATTCCATACAAATAGATCAATTTATACAAAAAAGAATTGAAGACAAATCAAACCCCACCCTTGAGAAGGAGAGCATGGCCAAAGGAGAATTGCTTAGGGCTTTTTAATAGGGCAAAAATAAACAAAAGAAAGGAAAAAATATATATCTACAGTGCATCCGGAAAGTATTCACAGCGCATCACTTTTTCCACATTTTGTTATGTTACAGCCTTATTCCAAAATGGATTAAATTCATTTTTTTCCTCAGAATTCTACACACAACACCCCATAATGACAACGTGAAAAAAGTTTACTTGAGGTTTTTGCAAATTTATTGAAAATAAAAAAACTGAGAAATCCCATGTACATAAGTATTCACAGCCTTTGCTCAATACTTTGTCGATGCACCTTTGGCAGCAATTACAGCCTCAAGTCTTTTTGAATATGATGCCACAAGCTTGGCACACCTATCCTTGGCCAGTTTCGCCCATTCCTCTTTGCAGCACCTCTCAAGCTCCATCAGGTTGGATGGAAAGCGTCGGTGCACAGCCATTTTAAGATCTCTCCAGAGATGTTCAATCGGATTCGAGTCTGGGCTCTGGCTGGGCCACTCAAGGACATTCACAGAGTTGTCCTGAAGCCACTCCTTTGATATCTTGGGTGTGTGCTTAGGGTCGTTGTTCTGCTGAAAGATGAACCGTTGCTCCAGTCTGAGGTCAAGAGTGCTCTGGAGCAGGTTTTCATCCAGGATGTCTCTGTACATTGCTGCAGTCATCTTTCCCTTTATCCTGACTAGTCTCCCAGTCCCTGCCGCTGCAAAACATCCCCACAGCATGATGCTGCCACCACCATGCTTCACTGTGGGGATGGTGCCAGGTTTCCTCCAAACGTGACGCCTGGCATTCACACCAAAGAGTTCAATCTTTGTCTCATCAGACCAGAGAATTTTCTTTCTCATGGTCTGAGAGTCCTTCAGGTGCCTTTTGGCAAACTCCAGGCGGGCTGCCATGTGCCTTTTACTAAGGAGTAGCTTCCGTCTGGCCACTCTACCATACAGGCCTGATTGGTGGATTGCTGCATAGATGGTTGTCCTTCTGGAAGGTTCTTCTCTCTCCACAGAGGACCTCTGGAGCTCTGACAGAGTGACCATCGGGTTCTTGGTCACCTCCCTGACTAAGGCCCTTCTCCCCCAATCGCTCAGTTTAGATGGTCGGCCAGCTCTAGGAAGAGTCCTGGTGGTTTCAAACTTCTTCCACTTACGGATGATGGAGGCCACTGTGCTCATTGGGACTTTCAAAGCAGCAGAAATTTTTCTGTAACCTTCCCCAGATTTGTGACTCGAGACAATCCTGTCTCGGAGGTCTACAGACAATTCCTTTGACTTCATGCTTGGTTTGTGCTCTGACATGAACTGTCAACTGTGAGACCTTATATAGACAGGTGTGTGCCTTTCCAAATCATGTCCAATCAACTGAATTTACAACAGGTGGACTCCAGTTAAGCTGCAGAAACATCTCAAGGATGATCAGGGGAAACAGGATACACCTGAGCTCAATTTCGAGCTTCATGGAAAAGGCTGTGAATAATTATGTGCATGTGCTTTCTCAATTTTTTTATTTTCAATAAATTTGCAAAAATCTGAAGTAAACTTTTTTCATGTTGTCATTATGGGGTGTTGTGTGTAGAATTCTGAGGAAAAAAATGAATTTAATCCATTTTGGAATAAGGCTGTAACATAACAAAATGTGGAAAAAGTGATGCGCTGTGAATACTTTCTGGATGCACTGTATGTATAATCTATGACTCAGGCGCCACCGCGAGTGGCAGCCTTTCCAGCAGCTCCGTGTACGACTTTATCTTTCTACCTTTCTACCTTTTTCTCTTTTTCATTGATCATTTCTACCACTTTCTTTTATGTGGACTTGTTCCCTGGACACTTTTTACTACTTTTTACTACTTGGACATGGATTTTTACACGGCGAGACTCGTCAATTCAGGTAGTCAACTTCATGCGCTGAGAACAAATGCCCGCGCCGGTGTGGTTCCCTGTTTACCTGACAAGGTAAGAAAGCGGTATCATGGCAGCAGAGCCGGAGCTAAGCTAAAGGCTAAGCATCTTTCGAGAAAGTGGCGATACAAGCCTTTGGTGCCTTCTGTGATCCTGGGAAATGTGAACTCACTGCCAAATAAGATCGACGAACTGGCTGCAATTGTGAAAAATGTCAGGGCCTACAGAGAATGCAGTTTGTTGTGTTTTTGCGAAACGTTGCTAACAACTACCATCCCAGATGCTAACGCGGAGCTACCCGGGGTTTAGCACAGTTAGAGCGGACAGAGACACAAATACCTGCGGGAAGCAGAAAGGAGGAGGACTCGCTCTCTATGTAAATACAAGGTGGTGCAACTCTAGACATGTAAACGTCAAAATTTCCACTTGCTGCAGGGACATCAAACTGTTGACCGTAAGTCTGCATCACTATTACTTGCCCAGAGAGTTTGGACACGTCATTGTTGTTACTGTTTACATCCCTCCTCGGGTGAACGTGGAGATAGCGGGTGACATCATTCATTCCGCTGTTGCTAAATTACAAACACAGCACCCTGAGGCGCTTGTGCTAATCACTGGAGATTTTAACCATGTGATGCTGGACAAAACATTACCTGCCTTCTCCCAGTATGTGGATTGTAACACCCGGGGAAATAGGACTATTGACCTACTGTAAGCAAACGTTAACACTAGAATTACCAGAGCCTACGAAAAAACTCGTATATCCGGCCCACCTTAAATCGCTTCTTAAATCCGTTCACACCTCTCTGCCAGCATCCTTTGTCCTCTAAATGTGCTGATAAAAGACAAGCTGCCAGCAGCCGGCTATTCCATCCCCCCACCGACTTAGAACGTGAGCGAAGTTTTCCCAGCTCACGCCTTGATTGATTATGTGGGAGTGAAGTGGAGTTTTACAGTGGAAATAAGAGATCATTATTCTAAAGTAATCTGTGTAAACACATTGTTAAAACAGAAACTTTTTCATATTTTAGTAATAAATGTTACAAAATGTAGTAGGCATAAACTATAGAATATATAAAGCCCGAGTTCCAAAGATCAAATAAACACTTTCACAAAAGCTTCAAGAATGATTTAATAGTTTCTGTGGCGTAGCGTGTTAAGATTTGCCTCTTAGCACAGAGCAGCTTTTCCTTGCCTCACAAACCTGAGTTCGATTCCCCGCTGGGGATGAACTGTTGCTTTTTTTTTCTTTTCTTTTAAACCTCAAACGGACATAAAATTTATACATTGGTATGCACTGTCAGTTACTGAGATCGTTATATTTTCATGTGGGATGCTCCTTTTCAAATATTTTTTTAACAATTGAGACTGCAATTAACAGGAACAACTGTCCTTATAACTTATTTTTAAGATCCATAACACACAGACAGACAGAGCACTGCGTAATAGAGAGACAGACAGGCAGAGAAGTCACTAGATATATAAATAAACAGGGAAGCCACGTGTACTGAAAGAAAAAAAGAACAACATGTGCGTTGTCCCTGACTCTCTAAGTAAGATCGGGGGAGGGGTGATGTTAGAGTGCCTGCGCTTATTCAGTGCAGCTGGGACAACGCACATGTTGTTCTTTTTTTCTTTCAGTACATGTGGCTTCCCTGTTTATTTATATATCTAGTGACTTCTCTGCCTGTCTGTCTCTCTATTACGCAGTGCTCTGTCTGTCTGTGTGTTATGGATCTTAAAAATAAGTTATAAGGACAGTTGTTCCTGTTAATTGCAGTCTCAATTGTTAAAAAAATATTTGAAAAGGAGCATCCCACATGAAAATATAACGATCTCAGTAACTGACAGTGCATACCAATGTATAAATTTTATGTCCGTTTGAGGTTTAAAAGAAAAGAAAAAAAAAGCAACAGTTCATCCCCAGCGGGGAATCGAACTCAGGTTTGTGAGGCAAGGAAAAGCTGCTCTGTGCTAAGAGGCAAATCTTAACACGCTACGCCACAGAAGCTATTAAATCATTCTTGAAGCTTTTGTGAAAGTGTTTATTTGATCTTTGGAACTCGGGCTTTATATATTCTATAGTTTATGCCTACTACATTTTGTAACATTTATTACTAAAATATGAAAAAGTTTCTGTTTTAACAATGTGTTTATACAGATTACTTTAGAATAATGATCTCTTATTTCCACTGTAAAACTCCACTTCACTCCCACATAATCAATCAAGGCGTGAGCTGGGAAAACTTCGCTCACGTTCTAAGTCGGTGGGGGGATGGAATAGCCGGCTGCTGGCAGCTTGTCTTTTATCAGCACATTTAGAGGACAAAGGATGCTGGCGGAGAGGTGTGAACGGATTTAAGAAGCGATTTAAGGTGGGCCGGATATATGAGTTTTTTCGTAGGCTCTAGTAATTCTAGTGTTAAAGATGCATACAGCGCAAGATCATAACCTGGTTCTGCTTCAGCCTCACTACAAACCAAGAGTGAGGGAGCTACCTACAACCACACGCTCATTCAGGAAGTGGTCCCCTGAGGCAGAGCAGGCTCTGAGAGACAGCTTTGGAACTACAGACTGGGATATCCTGCAGCGGTCACAGAGTGAGAACATTGAGGAGGTTGTTGACTGCAGTACTGACTACATCAACTTCTGTATGGACATTGTAGTTCCAGTAAAAACAGTACGCTGCTATGCTAACAACAGGCCATGGATTACAAGTGACATCAGGGGTCTTTTGAACCAGAAGAAAACGGCTTTTAAAGGCATGAGCTCAAGCGCATGCAGAAGGAACTCCGAGTCCAGCTCAGAGCGACGAAGGAGCAGTACAGGAGAAAGCTGGAGCAGAAGTTGCAGAACAACAGCATAAAGGAAGTGTGGGACGGGATGAAGATCATTACTGGCTGCACCTTGAAGTGGTTTGCCGCCATCGAGAGAGACGTGGAGAGAGCAAACCAGATGAACAACTTCTTTAACAGGTTTGACCACCCTAACCCACTCTCACCTCGGAGTACTGCACCCTCCACCCATCCTTCTGCTGATACCAGCATAGGAGAGAGTTTCCCCCCACCCACAATTACAGCAGCCCAGGTAAGCAGAGAGCTGAGGTGACTTTGTGCCAGCAAAGCAGCGGGTCCAGATGGAGTATCGTCCCGACTGCTGAAGGCCTGTGCGCTGGAGCTGGGGAGTCCTCTATAGCGCATCTTCAACCTGAGCCTGAAACAGGGGAGAGTCCCCAGGCTTTGGAAAACATCTTGCATCACCCCAATCCCAAAGGTATCACGTCCTAGTGAGCTGAATGACTTCCAGCCTGTCGCTCTGACGTCGCATGTGATGAAAACCATGGAGCAGCTGCTGCTTCACCACCTGAGGCCACAGGTCTGCCATGCCCTCGACCCTCTGCAGTTCGCATACCAGGAGAAGGTGGGAGCGGAGGATGCCATCATCTATATGCTACACCGATCCCTCTCCCACTTGGACAGAGGCAGTGGCGCAGTAAGAATTATGTTTCTGGACTTCTCTAGAGCCTTCAACATCATCCAACCTCTGCTCCTTAGGGGCAAGCTGACAGAGATGGGAGTAGATTCATACCTGGTGGCATGGATTGTGAACTATCTTACAGACAGACCTCAGTATGTGTGTCTCAGGAACTGCAGGTCTGACATTGTGGTCAGCAACAGAGGAACGCCGCAGGGGACTGTACTTTCTCCGGTCCTGTTCAGCCTATATACATCGGACTTCCAATACAACTCGGAGTCCTGCCATGTGTAAAAGTTCATTGACGACACTGCTATCGTGAGCTGCATCAGGAGTGGGCAGGAGGAGGAGTATAGGAACTTAATCAATGACTTTGTTAAATGGTGCGACTCAAACCACTTACACCTGAACACCAGCAAAACCAAGGAGCTGGTGGTGGATTTTAGGAGGCCCAGGCCCCTCCTTGACCCCGTGATTATCAGAGGTGACTGTGTGCAGAGGTTGCAGACCTATAAATACCTGGGAGTGCAGCTGGATGATAAATTGGACTGGACTGCCAATACTGATGCTCTGTGCAAGAGAGGACAAAGCTGACTATACTTCCTTAGAAGGCTGGCGTCCTTCAACATCTGCAATAAGATGCTGCAGATGTTCTATCAGACGGTTGTGGCAAGTGCCCTCTTCTACACAGTGGTGTGCTGGGGAGGCAGCATGAAGATGGACGCCTCATGCCTGGACAAACTGGTGAGGAAGGCATGCTCTATTGTAGGCACGGAGCTGGACAGTTTGACATCTGTGGCAGAGCGATGGGTGCTGAGCAGGTTCCTGTCAATCATGGAGAATCCACTGCATCCACTAAACAGTATCATCTCCAGACAGAGGAGCAGCTTCAGCGAGAGACTGCTGTCACTGCCCTGCTCCACTGACAGACTGAGGAGATTGTTCCTCCCCCACACAATGTGACTCTTCAATTCCACCCGGGGGTTTAAACGTTAATATTATACAAAGTTATTGTCTGTTATACCTGTATTTTTATCACTCTTTGATTTATTGTTTTTTATCAGTATGCTGCTGCTGCTGGAGTATGTGAATTTCCCCTTGGGATTAATAAAGTATCTATCTATCTATCTATCTATCTATCTATCTATCTATCTATCTATCTATCTATCTATCTATCTATCTATCTATCTATCTATCTATCTATCTATCTATCTATCTATCTATCTATCTATCTATCTATCTATCTATCTATCTATTTTAGAAGATCACTTTAAATATCTAGGGATAAACATCATAAGTAAATACAGTAATCCCACGCTATATCGTGCTTCGCCTTTCGCGGCTTCACTCTATCGCGGATTTTATATGTAAGCATATTTAAATATATATCGCGGATTTTTTGCTGGTTCGCGGATTTCTGCGGACAATGGGTCTTTTAATTTCTGGTACATGCTTCCTCAGTTGGTTTGCCCAGTTGATTTCATACAAGTGACGCTATTGGCAGATGGCTGAGAAGCTACCCAACTTACTTTTCTCTCTCGCGCTGACTTTCTCTGATCCTGCCGTAGGGGGATTGAGCAGGGGGGCTGTTCGCAAACCTAGACGATATGGACGCTCGTCTAAAAATGCTGAAAGATTATCTTCACGTTGCTACCTTCTGTGCAGCTGCTTCGTGAAGCGACATGCTGCATGGTGCTTCGCATACTTAAAAGCTCGAAGGGCACGTATTGATTTTTGAAGAGGAAGATATGTTTGCATTCTTTTAATTGTGAGACGGAACTGTCATCTCTGTCTTGTCATGGAGCACAGTTTAAACTTTTGAAAAAGAGACAAATGTTTGTTTGCAGGGTTTGAATAACGTTCCTGTCTCTCTACAACCTCTTGTGTTTCTGCGCAAATCTGTGACCCAAGCATGGCAATATAAAAATAACCATATAAACATATGGTTTCTACTTCGCGGATTTTCACCTTTCACGGGGGGGTCTGGAACGCAACCCCCGCGATGGAGGAGGGATTACTGTATAAAGATCTCTTTGAAAAACCTTTTGCTATTTGTATGGAAAAATGTAAATAAGATGCAAACAGATGGTTTACCCTTTATTCTCACATTAACAGGGAGAATTAATACTGTCAAGTTTCTTTTTCTGTTTCAGAGCATCCCCATATACATTAACAAATCTTCTTCAAGAAATTAGATTCAATTATAAACTCATTTATTTGTATCCACACATCCAAAGGGTGACTCTACAACAACCTAAAGCAGCAGAGGGCATGGCACTACCTAACTTTCAGTTTTATTACTGGGAGGCAAATATATAAGCTACGCTCACATTGCGATTTCTAAAAACTAAACTTGCCATAAAACCACACACATTCTCACAGCAGTCCTCCCCATGGCCCATACACACACGTTTCTGCTTGGTTTTACAGACTGGCAGCACCCAACATCAAAGCAATGCTACTGTTTCTGTATGGTCTCTCTTTTTCAGATTCGCATCAGTGATGCAGGATTTTTCAAATATTTCATATATTAACTACAAATCGTTTACAAATTTAATTCACTTGATTGAAATCATTCTGTAACAATATAATGGTGCACAGAATGAACATTCACTTGATTGAAATCATTCTGTAACAGTATAATGGTGCACAGAATGAACAGACTATTCCAAATACCATAGCTGCTTTAGCATTGTTACTGTCTGTGCATCACTCAGAATATTTCACCCCATTGTATGTGTGCAGTATCATAGCTGTACAGCAGGTGATCGGAAAGCACTACAGCGGGTTGTGTCCAGAGTGCAGAGGATTATCGGGATACAGATTCCAGCCCTGGAGGACATTTATAGCACATGCTGCCTAAAGAAAGCCACCAGAATCTGCATGGATTCCACTCAGCCATGTCTATTTGAATTTGTTCCTGCCTTGTGCTTGATGCTTGCAGGGACTGGCACAACCCTGGATGGATGGAATAATTAAACATGTATAATGAAGATTTTTCAATGTTCCATAAAAGTTTTGAAGAATTGGTGTTCTAAACTTACAGCTGGCTTTGCATTCATTACAGAGCTCACTGTACGGCGATTGGTTATGTAAAGAAAGAAAATAGAAGGACAAGAATTGTGGGTTGGTACGTTTCACAGAGACAGTACTGCTGCATTAAATTATTCTGATCAGAGTTGTGCATGTCCCAGCAAGCATCTTATGGTTAGCAGGAACAATCCCTGAATGAGGGAGGCATAGAACAATCCCTGTACGGGGTATCAGCTCATCACTACTGGTGCGACACCGTGCTCCCTCATGTTTAATACATGCTTTAAAATGATGAAAATGTTATCAGTTATACATCTTATTGTTCTAAAATATTCAGAGAGCTGTTATATCATAATGTAATATATTCTGTGTGGCGATCAGTGCCTGTACGCGCCTGTCTATGAAAGAAAAAACCCATTAAAGAAGCACATAGTGATTAATGATTCAGTCAGGGAACACATGCTACTTTACTTATGATGGGATTTGACAAACTGTAGTAAATTAAACATCAATTTTAAGATGAAGTTTATGATGTTCTACTTTAAAGACTACAAGATTAAAGTGGAAATATCTAGATTAAAGTCTACATTTCAAACTTTTATTTTTCTAACTTTTTTTTTCTTTTCTCTGTGCCCTAATACACTTCTGTGTGACACTCTGACAGTGGGCTATGACACACCTTTTCCCGTCGACTTTGACATCTGACCACTTCTTTTTTATTTTGGCCACTGTGCGACTTTCTGAACTTGAACTGTTGCGTGTCTCCACCACGCTGTATCACTCCATCACTTTCCTTTTGTTGCTTATAATACTGCTTAAGTCAAGAAATAGTATGTTTTTTCTTCCTTCGTATTTGGTAAAGTTTTTTTTTTTGTGCTTTTGCCATTGTCTTTTCACAAAATGCTGAAATTAATGGGCTATTTATACTGATTTACATATTCAAAGGGGAATAATTCTGGAAGGAGTCAGGGTGAGGTGGCAGGTGTGTGCGTTACTTTTCACGCCGACTGGGCTCTATGGAGCTGAAGTCCGTGGCAGTTGGCTTATGCACGATTTTGTGCATCTGAATTTTTTTTTACGTACAAACATTTCCGCTTTTGTCTGTACTCCATGTTTTAGTGTGAATTCAATGCACATCGTTATACATGAGGCCCCTGGACGTTGACAGAAATTGATGAATATATACAAGCCTGGTCTGCAATAGAAACAGAATCTTGCTGTACTTCCTTATATGCCCTGCTTTGTGCCCCAGTAAATAGAAATCATCATCGATATACAGTGGAACCTCGGTTCACGACCATAATTCGTTCCAAAACTCTGGTCGTAAACCGAGTTGGTCGTGAACCGAAGCAATTTCTCCCATAGGATTGTATGTAAATACAATTAATCCGTTCCAGACCGTAGAAACTGTATGTAAATATATAAATTTTTTTAGTTTTTAAGCACAAATATAGTTAATTATACCATAGAATGCACAGCGTAATGGTAAACTAAATGTAAAAACATTGAATAACACTGAGAAAACCTTTAACAACAGAGAAAACTTAACACTGCAATAGTTCGCGCTATAGTGCTAGGAACCGCTCTCGCTAAAAACACTTTTTTTAATGAGTTTTAAGCACGGGGAAAAAAGGAACATTTGAAAAATCCGTAATTTAATAAACCACCAAGAAAAGTAACATTGCAACAATGCAGGCTACGAACCGATCACTGGAAACAGAACTGAAAACAAAAACAAGCCTTCTCTAACTTATGCGTCCCTCAATCGCTCTGTGTGTGTGTGCGTGCGTCTCTCTTTTGCGAGCCTGGAGCGCCTGTGTGTATCTCTGTAGCGCGCTCTTGTGTGTGTGTGTGCGCGCGCGCGCCTCTCTCTACCCCCCCCCCCCCGCCTGTGTGTGTGTGTGTGTGTGTGAGTGTGCGTGCGTGCGTCTCTCTTTTGCGAGCCTGGAGCACCTGTGTGTGTGCGTGCGCCTCTCTCTCCACCGCCTGTGTGTGCGTGCGTCTCTCTTTTGCAAGCCTGGAGCGCCTGTGTGTGTTGTCACGATTGGGTCACAGATTTGCACAGAGACACAGGAGGTTGTAGAAAAAAAGGAACTTTATTCAAAGCACTGCAAACAAACATTGGTCTCTTTTCAACAATTTAAACTTGCTCCATGACAAGTCAGAGATGACAGCTCCGCCAGGAGCACAGATTGTCTGAGAGAGAAAGAAGGAGAAGCAAGCAACCAATTTAACAAACTGAAAGAAGCCTGTGCAGGCTTTTTAAGAAGGCGGAGCACCGCGCGAGAGGCATATTACGCGACAGAGCCGGCAAGAAGGGAAAGGAGGAATGTGAAGGTAGTCTGTCCATGTTTCTTAGGGGTTTTCCCAGGGGCGTCTGTATTCTCTGGGGGTGCGATCAGCTTTGCAGCTCACAGTGTGTCTGTCTAGAGCGCTCCTGTGTGTGCGCACAAGCCTCTCTCGCGCGTGCTCCTGTGTGTGTGTGTACAGCCCTCTGTCTCTTGCGCTGCCTCTCTCTGTGTGTGTGTGTGTGCGCGCGCGCATGCGCGCGCGCTCGCTCGCTGCACAGGAAATGCACAGGGAGAGAATGAACATCAACAAACCGAAAGGGAACCTGGCTTGTTCGTATACCGAGTGTTTGGTCGTGAACCGAGGCAAAAGTTTGGCGAACTTTTTGGTCGTAAACCGAGTTGTACGTGTGCCGAGACGTTCGTGAACCGAGGTTCCACTGTACTAATATCCAATTATCCATCAGTCGCTCAAGATATGGAGCCAATGCAGGAAACACTTCAAGACAGAGAAGCTTTTATCTGCTGTATTTATACATGATAATCACATTTTTGTTCCCTATCAAACCTATATAGTATTTAATATTTGGAAAATGTCTGGGATTAAAACACTTAGAGAACTGTATATATCTATACATATTAATAAAAGGCAAAGCCCTCACTGACTCACTGACTGACTGACTGACTGACTGACTGACTCACTCATCACTAATTCTCGAACGTCCCGTGTAGGTGGAAGGCTGAAATTTGGCAGGCTCATTCCTTACAGCTTACTTACAAAAGTTAGGCAGGTTTCATTTCAAAATTCTACGCGTAATGGTCATAACTGGAACCTGTTTTTTGTCCATATACTATAATGGAGGAGGCGGAGTCACGTATTGCGTCATCACGCCTCCTACGTAATCACGTGAACTAAAAACAAGGAAGAGATTTACAGCACGAGTCAAATGCGGGAACGAAGGTAAATGACGTTAATTTTTGAGTGCCTTTTAATACTGTGTAAGCATACATATTAACACGTGCAATTAAACGTGTGCATTTACGGGGTGATTTCTCAGGCTTAAAAGCTCGCCTTTTATTAAAAAGGTAAATGCAAACTGTTTTCATTCTGAAGGGCACAAACCACGTTAGATTTCAGACGTTAAACGCGCAAAAATGTCGGTACACCAGATAAATAAGCGCAACATATTATTAGTTGTATTGTATGCTTACAATACATATAGAAATGTGTTAATCGTTAACTAATATTATGGGATGGTGTTTTTTGACTCGCGCCTTGATTTAAACGATTGCATTTCTTGGTGGGTTTGCGTAGTTTATTGTCAATATCTTTACACCTCTTTTTAAGACTTAATTTAAAAAGGTTTTCTTTTCTTCTTAATTAAAATTTAAAAGCAATACTTCACCGCTGCGAAGCCCCTCTAGTGCTGACGTCCGAGGTTCGATTACCGTAAGCGAGTGCAGTGAGTGTGTACACCTGATGAGCCAAGAATAAGGGGGAAAGACGTGTCGCGTACTCTTTGCATTATTTGACAGTAAACTATTTTCAATCATTCTATGATCTGCTTCTCACAACTGAAGGCACCGTGGCTGATGTTACCTCACTTGCTGGCCAACCATAAGCGTTACCTGGTAGGTAACCAGCCACTCACTTCACTCCCTTACGGGAATCGAACCTCGGAGGTTTTCTTTTCTTCTTAATTAAAATTTAAAAGCAATACTTCACCGCTGCGAAGCCCCTCTAGCGCTGATGTCCGAGGTTCGATTACCGTAAGTGAGTGTAGTGAGTGTGTACGCCTGATGAGCCAAGAATAAGGGGGAAAGACGTGTCGCGTACTCTTTGCATTATTTGACAGTAAACTATTTTCAACCATTCTATGATCTGCTTCTCACAACTGAAGGCACCGTGGCTGATGTTACCTCACTTGCTGGCCAACCATAAGCGTTACCTGGTAGGTAACCAGCCACTCACTTCACTCCCTTACGGGAATCGAACCTCGGACATCAGCGCTACAGGCGAAGCCCCTAAAATTGCACCACGGCGTGTGGTTCATTTATTTCACAACATGTAGATCGGGGTAGGGCGGCACGGTGGCACAGTGGGTAGCGCTGCTGCCTCGCAGTTGGGAGATCTGGGGACCTGGGTTTGATTCCCGGGTCCTCCCTGCGTGGAGTTTGCATGTTCTCCCCGTGTCTGCGTGGGTTTCCTCCGGGCGCTCCAGTTTCCTCCCACAGTCCAAAGACATGCTGGTTAGGTGGATTGGCGATTCTAAATTGGCCCTAGTGTGTGCTTGGTGTGTGGGTGTGTTTGTGTGTGTCCTGCGGTGGGCTGGCACCCTGCCCAGGATTGGTTCCTGCCTCGTGCCCTGTGTTGGCTGGGATTGGCTCCGGCAGACCCCCGTGACCCTGTGTTCGGATTCAGCGGGTTGGAAAATGGATGGATGGATAGATCGGGGTAATTACATTCACGGCATTCGTAGTCTGATTCACAATCTGATTGTATGGGTGGTTACCTACCAGGTAACGCTTATAGTTGGCCAGCAAGTCAGCTCGAAGTGATCACTTGAAAAAAACAGATCCTTAACAAACTGTTATTAGTATACTTTCCCTCAATTTAAAAAGGTTTTCTTTTCTTCTTAATAAAAATTTAAAAGCGGTACTTCGCCGGTGCGAAGCGCGTGGATTTGACCGACTGACACATACAGACATATTCATGAGTGCAGGTACTTCGGAAAGAAAGCACCGTGTAAACCTAAAGTTTAAATTAAGTTCATAGACCTACAAAAGGTTGCCATTCATTTGAGGCAAGATTGCTTTTCTTCTGTACAACTATACGTTGCATTCTCAAGAGTGTGCTTGCACGGCTTCGGATATAGATATATATATATATGTATGTATGTCTATATATAAATATGTAAGCTTATAAGTACTGCCTTACTTCTCTTTAAGAAAGGAAGATGTAATGATACTTGATTTAAACGATTCCATGTCTTCCTGGGTTTGCTTAGCTTATTGTCAATATCTTTACACCTTTTTTTAAGACTTATTGACTGGAACGGGCTTTCACGAGAAAAGTTAGGGCTTTGCTACAGGATACACCCTCCACAAGTTAAGCAAGTAAAAATAAAATATATATTTCTGTTTTATTTAAACCTTTTAAATTCGTATGCATAGCCCCATTTGGCTGTTTTTTTTTTTTTTTTTTCTTTCTTCAGTAATATTTAATCTCCTTAAAGAAAAAGAACATATCCATTTTACTTTTTTTGTATCTCTTTAGTAATATTTTAGTGTAAAAGGATAACCAGTATTTAAACCTTTTATGTTACTTTATAAATTTATTTTACACAATGTTGAAAAATTAATAAGAAAGCTACATATTTTGGCAGCTGCTGCTTTAATTTTCAATGAAATGAAAAAACCTCTCCAAGAGAAAACGTCAATGAAGAAGAAACAGTTTGCACTATCTAAAAAGGAGAAACCCTCATTTATAAAAGTTTGCTGCAGGTGACTTAACTGAAAATAAATGAATAGTTCCTATGTGTATAATACATATTTATCTGTTTTACTTATGCCTTTATTCCACCAACTTACAACATCTGAAGTACAATTTGTTACATTACTTTTGTTTTTTGCAGCACAGGCAGGTGAAGTGACTTCCTCAGGGTCACACAGTGGTGTCAGTACCAGGATTTGAACTGACAAGCTCCGGGTTTGCTGAAATATTACTGAAGAAAGGAAAAAAGCGAAAACGGGCAAATAGGGCTATGCATACAGATGTCCATCCATCCATTATCCAACCCGCTATATCCTAAATACAGGAGCCAATCCCTGCCAACACAGGGCACAAGGCAGGAAACAAACCCCGGGCAAGGTGCCAGCCCACCGCAGGGCGCACACACCCACACACCAGGGACAATTTAGAATCGCCAATGCACCTAACCTGCATGTCTTTGGACTGTGGGAGGAAACCGGAGTACCCAGAGGAAACCCAGACAGACACGGGGAGAACATTCAAACTCCACGCAGGGAAGCGAACCCGGGTCTCCTAACTGGCACCTTTCACTGCGCCACCATGCCACCCGCATACAAACTTAAAAGGTTTAAATAAAACAGAAATATATACCTTTATTTTTACTTCCTTAACTTGTGGAGGGTGTATCCTGTAGCAAAGCCCTAAGTTTTTTCATGAAAGCCCCTTTCAGTCAATAAGCCTTAAAAACAGGTGTAAAGCTAAACTTGCAGCACCGCTATTCAATTACACTTGCCTAACGCCTCTCCTAAGGGGACATACTGTGGGATCTAGGCATCAGTCAAAGCACCAATCACAGGCCCGATTAGAAAGCGGGAAGCTGTGATTTGTCGTCTCCCTCCCATGTAACAACGCACTATGTATGTATGTATATATGTATATATGAAGAGGATGGATGGATGGATGGATGGATATGTGTGTGTTTATGTATATGTGTATATGTATGTGTATATATATGTATATATATGTTGATATGTGTATATATATATATATATATATGTATATATATGTATATGTAGATATGTGTATATATGTATATATGTATATGTATATATATGTTTACATAACCTCTTTAACACACTACTTCTCCACTGCGAAGCGCGGGTATTTTGCTATATATATATATATATATATATGTGAATGTATGTATATATGTATGTGTATATTTATATATATATATATATATATATGTGCATATGTATATATATATGTGTATATACAGTATATGTAGATATGTATATATTTATATGTATATATATGTACATATGTATATATATATGTAGATGTGTAAATTTGTATATGTATATATATATGTATATGTGGATGTGTATATGTATGTATATATATGTATATGTATATATATGTTTACATAACCTCTTTAACACACTACTTCTCCGCTGCGAAGCGCGGGTATTTTGCTAGTATATATATATAGCGCGGGTCTGAACACCATCAGACAAACACCAGCACTTTACAAAACACATGTTTATTTAAATTAATAAAGTACTCACAGCACACAGTGCTCCCGCACCAATCACTCCCAATGCCCTCTTCAGGCCGCCTTTCTCTCTCCTGTCACTGGAGCTTTGTCCTGCTCCAGCTTCTGACTCTAGCTCTCCGACTGTAGGAAGGCAGCCCCTTTTATATTAACCCGGATGTGCTCCAGGTGCTTGATGACATTCTTCCAGCAGCACTTCCTGGTGTGGTGGAAGTGCCGCATGAGCACCTGGAAGCACTCTAGGTGTCGCTGGAAGGATCTTCCCCCACCTTCCCAGGTGTGGCGGAAGTACAGAGCCCCCGGGCTTTAGGACACTTGTCTTTGCATTTTACAATTACACTTCAAATTTAACCTTCCCATCAACACAATTTTTCCACTATGTTCAAATCAGAAACTTTGCTAAAAGAAACCTGCCCATTTTTTCTCACCACCCACCTATTTCCATACCGGAGGCAATACTGATCAGTCTTGAAGACTCAGACAGCATCTCTATAAAAACATGTTAAAGAATTGTGAATTTCCCATTGGGATTAATGAAGTATCTATCTATCTATCTATCTATCTATCTATCTATCTATCTATCTATCTATCTATCTATCTATCTATCTATCTATCTATCTATCTATCTATCTATCTATCTATCTATCTATCTATCTATCTATCTATCTATCTATCTATCTATCTATCTATCTATCTATCTATCTATCTAAAGTCTCTTCCTCTCAAAGATCCCAGGGTATGATAGGGAAAGAATCTTTTACTTGACATTTCAGAAAAGGAGTGGAAGGCAGCCATGCATAGAATACATCCATCCATTATCCAACCCACTATATCCTAACACAGGGTCACAGGGGTCTGCTGGAGCCAATCCCAGCCAGTACAGGGCGCAAGGCAGGAACAAATCACGGGCAGAGCGCCAGCCCACCGCAGGCATAGAATACATTCCAGCTTCATATGCATAAAGCATTCAATCATTCAATTTTAAAATATTTTCTTGAGCAATTTAGCTTGTTTAAAATTATCCAACATGTATCCAGTATAAGATTCAACCAGTGAATGTTGCAATCTGCACCAGACTCACTGGGCCACATGTTTTGGGCGTGCACCAAATTAACATAATTCTGGATAAAAATCTTTTTATGCCTATCAGACAGCCATGGTGTCAGAATCACTCCTAATTCATTAATAGTTGTGTTTGGTGTACTCGCAGATGGGCTTAAAGTGGAGAAGGACAAACTGATTGTAATTGCCTTTACCACATTATTAGCATGTAGACTTATCTTGCTTAACTGGAAGAATCCCAGCCCACCTGTTACAGGTCTGTGGGTAACTGATGTTCTATACCAGTGGTTTCCAAATTCAATCCTGGGGACCCCCTGTGGCTGCAGATTTTTTGTTCCAACCAGATTAACAATAAGTGTTGGCTCTCCTTTCTCTCTCTCTCTCTCTCTCTCTCTCTCTCTCAGGCAGGGGTTGACTTGATTATATAAAAAGTTTTTTTTTAATAAATTCAATAAAAAATGAATAAATAAAAAACATTTCAAAGCCATTATATTATGATTGTCTATAGTACCACACCATTGAATAAAGTGTGAAAGTGTTTAGGGGATGGGCAGGTGCATTTCTGCTAAAACAGGCTCTGTTTGAATCTTAAGTGTGTTGTTTAAGCATATAGTGTCTGAAATACACTGAAAACCTAACTAAGAAAGGCAAAGTTGGTTTGGCCCTACACTGCAATCAGTGAATTTCTAAAACACAAACTCACTCTAACATATAAATCATGCTAAAAATATCAAATAAATTCCTGCCAAATTCACCTATGACTTTCATATTGTAATGGAATATTAAGTACTAAATACTGTACAAGCAATACATGATTTTTTTTACTTTCATGCTCTGAAAATATCTATTAATGAAGATACACCTTCAAAATTGCATATTGCTTTATTAATTATTGAAACGCATTCCAACATTATTAATACAATCACAGCGAAGAATGAACTGTCAGTCACAAAACAAAAGTGAACTGAAATGAATCACAGGTATGTACGGTATGTTGACCTTATTCCGAAACATCCCACAGTTTTTACAATATTTCATAGAGTTGGAAAAGGTTTTAATGGTGGCACAAACCCCAACACAAACTGATATGAAGGAAAAAATTATTAAAATGGTGACAAAGGCATAGTGTGTAGTACTATTTGTCACTGTTAGTGACAGCTGCTAGGTATTCTTCTGCCTCAAAACTAGTTGTGGAGGTTTATGTGTATCACAGTGTCAATAGACATGGTCTGCCAGGAGGTACTGATTCCTAAACTATAAGGTAATGAATAAAGTGAATACTCCTAAGTACTCTGGGAGAAAGGGGTGAACTGGTAAGACAGAAATATCACTTGGCGTAGGTAGAACTGAGCACTGGATGACATCATGAAATATCTTGGAGCATTTTTAGCCACAGGCTCATTCTACCACTACACTACACTACACTAAGAAGCACCTCTGAGGGTCATTTCTGCCCACTGCTATCAGGCAATTCAGTGCTACCGCCTGATGTACCTGTTAGTTCATTTTGAAATACTTGAACCATATACATTTATTTATTTATCAAGTGATTGATTGGCTTATTTGCCCCGTGAGTCTGAATCTTTGTTCTTTATGTTTCTGCTGCTGTATGCATCTGAATTTCTTCCTGGGGTGAATAAAGTGTATCTAATCTATATACTGTAAGTTTCTTGATCAGCAAACTCTAATCTTAGTTAACCTTCTTTAACAAGACTCGTCTTCATAATAATGTCACAAAGCTTGTTATGTTTAACTAGTGGCCCCATCACTCCTGAAAGTTTGTTTTACATTTCTGACCCTTCACCTGATGTACCATGTTTGTTCAGAGATTGTAAAATGAATGAAGGAAACTTATTTTGAGGTTCTGTTCTACATGTAATGGTTATTTTAAAAAAACTGTAAAAATTGTGCAGTATGAGATGATATATTATTTATTAAATACTTTTTTGGGTTTTGCAGTACAAGCAAAATTTAAAAAGTCTGCAGTGTTTTTGTCATAAATAAACCTTTTTTGTGCAGACATCACTATGACAAGTGAAAGGAGGATAGATCTTCTCTACAGTGAATACCAAAGCTTTTCCACTGGAGGATGGTGTTCATTTGATATATCCATTTGAACTGCTGATCATTCCTGTACTTCTTTATTTCTTCTGGTTAATGGAATTAAGCTTTAAGGATCCAACCAATAAACTGTAATTGAGTTCAGGCAAAATACATCCATTACAGTTCACAGAGCATTTGTCACATACACAAATAAACATAAATATTTTATTCATTTGTTCCTTTTAACATGTCTTACGCTTAAGGAGATTCAGTACTGAATATCCCGTAAAAGCATTTAAATAAGAAACAGATCAATAAAGAATATATATAAACTACATAAATACACTAGAATTGTATACTTAACATCTGATAGCACAGCACATAATATAACTCGTCTCATCCCCTGTAGCTATTAGCACATTTTAATAAGAAATAATTTCCTCAGATTTGCCTTCAAAGCACAGAATACAGTCTTAAGTTAAATTATGCATTTTCAAAAAAGTCAGAACCCCTTTTAAGCTTAAATTGTTTCTTCTAGTGAAGTACTAAAAATTTCCAGTCAAGTCTAAGTGCATACATGGTAAGTTTAACAAAAATGCAGATAGGGACACAGAAAGCAAAACATAAAAAGTGAGAAGTTTAGTATTTTACAATGTACAATGTGTCCTGAGATTTGTTACAGTACATTGTTAAAAGTTAAGTAGCTGACATGTGACATATGATATCCCAAAGAAGCACGGGAAAAGGCTTGTTTTACTGAGACACATGCATAAAAGGAAAACAGTTGACAAGCTTTCTGCTTTAACCTCCACGGCAAATCAATAGGAATAAGAAGCAAAGAGAAGGATCGGTCCTAAAGTGGTTATATGATCAGTCTCTGACAATTTTCATTTGTGTCCATTTGCTAAACCAGGTTGAAGCAGCAAGTGAGGTAATGCTGAGATCTCTCATTGTTATTCCTTAACTGTGGAAAGAAATTCAATATAAAAGACTTTTAAAAATGAATTGTTCTTTTTAAAGAAATAGCTGTGAGGACAGTGCCACTTGTGCAAAAATGCATTTTAATTTATCATCCATCCTAAAATCTTCTTGCATTCAATAAAAAGTGTTCACTTGTTTTTGTTAAATATTTTTAATGATATCTTTATATGGACTCATATATTAACAATACTTGTCACAAGACTGAAACAAGGACTTAAAACTTTCAGGTAGTTATGAGCAACTTGAAAGATAGTTCATATTCCAATATGCAGTACATAAGATTATTAAGTAATATTGTACAGTACATACATTCATATTTATTTTATTTTGTTTTTACAGTTTTTCATTTACATGGTTTAGCTTTTTTGCAAAGCTATACTCTCTAATGTTGCTGAAGGTGGAGACTATTATACTGTAGTTCAAAAATGTTATATTAAAATCCTGTCATTACCAGATTTTGTTATTACAACATTCATTCGCATTTTATGTGTATGGATGTAACATCAAGAGAAATTTGTACCTACTATGGTGCCTGGCAATAAAGTTCAAGTTAAGTCACTGAAAAATAATCTCATATTGAGGAGTCAAGCCTATAATGAACTTAGAATCACCACTGAGAGCATTCAAACTTGAAAAAACCTAAACGTGGTCTTCTTTACCCAGCATAGAAGTGGTTTTACCACAAGTCATTCTTGTAAAATCAAGGTACAGTGCCCAGCAATACAGATGAACCCTGCAACTCTGTGTGGAACCCTGTTTTTAGTGTCTTGTACTTACAATTTTATTGATTTGGCAACACTACATGGATGTCATGACCATAGGTAAAGTTCAGGATTTAGATTGACAGGTATGTAAATGAATAGCTTTGTCTAGGAGCTTACCTCCTGCATCATCATCACAGTCTAATATAATACTCTTAAAATTGCCACAGTTGTGCCACTCAGTTGGTCAATATGAAAACCCCCTTCACCCTCAACTGTGAACAAGGCCCCAGTGTCTTTGTACTCCATCATTTGGGATTGCTGCTTCCCTCTAACCCGCTGAGAGAAAGACACTCATTTTCTGTAGTGTACTCTGACCCTGCATTAGAATCACATAATATTCAGGTGTGTATTGCTGTAGTGCAAATTAAAGATTGCAGTTTAAAAAAGAGGGAAAAAAGTCCATAAACAGCAGGGATGAAACAATTAGGTTCTGTATGTTCTCCAAGCCTTGTCTGCATCTTGATGTCATGTCCACAAAGATCACAAACAGGAAAAGAAGCAACATGCTTCTCTGGCAAAGGTCTACACCAGCACGAAGTAAACTTAACTTAATATCAGGTACGCAAACACAATTCATACAGCCGCAGGCTTGTGTCTCATCATGCTAACAGCTCACCTATCACAAGCATCATAACCATGGGAAAGGTATTATATAAATACAATTTACTATTATTGTTATTATTAATAATAACAATAATAATAGTATTATTATTAAAAGGTATCAGCTAACCTCTTAGGTTCTTTTCTTAAAGGGGAATTAGAAGAAATGTCAAAACCAGTTTTATACCTGCAACCTCTTACCTGTATCACTGTCCCTATTTTACCCCATGTATTCGATCATAGGGAAGTCTAATGGCAGGCTGCATGCTGACTGGAACTTTCTTTTATTTTCAAACCTTTACTTCAACCCATTTTTACCACCAATGGAGGACTCATACAAGTGACACCAAGTGCCCTTAAGGGACTGCAGCTAGACAAGGAATGGACAATCTAACCTCTAAGCTCGTTGAATATTAATTAGACAAAGGTATTGACTTTTAAGGTCTTACATGTAATTTGCAATTATTTTAATTAAAAGGTGATACACAGAATCATACAACCTAGCTGACATCTTTCCTTCCAGGTTATGTGTTCTTAAGCAAAGAAAGGATGTAGCAAGAGAGAGAAAGAGAGATGGATAACTCCTTGGCAGTTTATAAAGTAGCAGCTGAGAGTGGTTGGGGGGAGTTGGTTCTCTGAGATTCCCAGCTAAGTAAGCAAAAGTATATAAAAAAGCTCTAAAGTCCTGCTTTGTGTTCCAGCTTCCCCAGCATGCACTGCACTTCTATTCATCTTGACAAGACCTCAAACTGGACGCAGAAAAGACACTTACCTGAATAGTTTAGAGTATCTCCTATTCAGTTTGGAATGCCATACTTCTATTCCAGTACGAACAAGATATGATGCGGCACACAGTCACAATTTTTTTTAAGTCCACAAAGCATATGTGAACACAAGAGGCATAGAGTTCTTCCACTTTTCCATGCCCAGAACAGACTCCATATTGTTCCTCTTAAATCTGATATTCAGCTCTCAGATTCCATTTCAATACTCCAGCCTGGCAGAGCCGGTGCCAGGGAAAAATC
This sequence comes from Erpetoichthys calabaricus, assembly GCF_900747795.2. Lineage (NCBI taxonomy): Eukaryota > Metazoa > Chordata > Cladistia > Polypteriformes > Polypteridae > Erpetoichthys > Erpetoichthys calabaricus. Next base: position 77,790,267 of record NC_041405.2, read on the forward strand.
TGTAGACGCATCTGAAATTCTGAAAAGGGCAGAGATATTTTGGAAAAAACAAAATTGTTGTAACTGTTCAAGTGAAACTATTCCTTCACTTTCAGTCCCAATAAACAATGAAGTAATGAGAATGCTCTTTAGTAAAATTTGATGTTATAAAATCAGCCAGATTTGTATTTCATGAACTCACATTATTATTCTATTAATTACCACTACTTTAAAAAAAGAAATGTAATATAGTTGTATTTTTGACTTTCTTCAACATACATCTACCTTAACAGATTAATAGATCCTCAGAACCACATATTTATAAATGTTAATGTAAGATGAACATGCAATAGTGTATGTGGAATATCTACAATTACAGCATTTAGAAAGTTCTAAATACTTGCTTGTTCTGCCCATTTCGTGCTGTGTCTGGGATATCCCCCTTTGTACAGCACATCCACATAAAATGACAAAGGTTAGCTTTCTTGAAGGATTTTAATGGACGTACTGTACCTCATTGTAAATGGAAATATGTACAAAAGAAACACGCATATATTTTCAAGTGAGCAACCAAGCTATACATTTTCAGACAGTATACATTAAACAACAAATACATAAAATAATTACACTTACAAGACATTTGAGTTCCAAGGTGGGATTGTGACGAGAGATGTGTGTAGACAGAGATCCAGATTGTTGTGCACCACAACTGACCATGCCTTGGAGTTTATATACATTAAAGATACGTTTGAGACATGACTGAAACAAGAGACCAAATGGATGCCTACGTGATGTTCAAGGGGAGCATTGTATTTAAATGTTCATTATGCAACCTATGTACCTAACAAGAGCTTTATGGTCATTCATAACATCACTGTAGCAAGTGTGTTAATGATTGACAAGACAAAGGGGGGTGCACATCCCAACAAATAACAACATCAGCTAACAACATGCAAGGCAGAAAATGCTGCATAAAGAATATAGACTCAGAATGAAAATAAAATTGCCAGTAATGCACTTTGTAGCGGGGCCACATAGTGTTTAAATGTCAGTTCTGAGTGCGTCTCGTTTCATTGTCCCGTTTACTGTTTGTGCATCAGTTAATGCCGTCTCCGTAAAAGGGGACGGATGATGGAAGGAGACCACAGCCACAAACCTGGAAAACACCTGTTTACAATCAATCAGTCACAGCCGTTACAGGATTATTTAAGCCATCAGGAGGAGAAGGAAGAGAGGAGAGAAGGAGATTTTTTTTCACCATCACGACCACACTGTACCTGTTCTTTTCCATATCGCGCTTAGCCATCCAGTTTGTTTTTCCATCTGCCGGATTTACTTCAAGGACCTCACCACGAGAGACCCCGGGGTAGGACTTAATCATCCACCACACACACGAGGATTCACGGTGAGGCTGTTCCATTTTTTCCGGGGAGAATCAAACAACGCAATATCACTAATTCAGTCATCCGCTTTCAGGACAGTTTCTTTATTACCGGACTCACGTTCTCATTCATTTTCAGTTTATCATTCATTGTTGTTCGTGTTGTGTGTTTATTTGTTACAGGGACAAGGGAGGGTTTTTGTTGTGTGTATATATATATTTGGTGGTGTCTTGTTATTGCTGGGGTGAAGGGATATTTATATTTATATATGTTTCTATTTTTTGCATGTCTTATTTTACTTAATACATATAACCCGTTTAAATTTTACATCCTGTTTTTGTGTGCTTATATTTTTCACCGTCGATTGTGGGGGAAAAGTTCAATTGGTAATAAGTACGGCTTGATAGTTAGATTATTTCTCAGTAAATTATCCAGGCCACTGGTCTTGGAGGTGTAGCTGCCGGCTGGGTAAAAGGGGTCGGCCGTTACAACTTTACTCCATAAACTTTGAAAAATTACCTCAAATTATGAAGGCTTTTGTTTTTATTCCTGCATATACAGTAGCCTTTCATATCCAAGTGGATATCGAGGTTTCCAAGTAAGAGTTAAGAGTCAGTGGGAAATATTCTTTCGATCATAGAATCCATTAACTCCTACAGAATCAAATAACACTGAATAGTTGTTATGTGAAGAAGTGAAAACAAAGCTGAAAGTGTTCTCCTCATTAACTCAAAGACACTTTGAGCCTACCCTTTTGGGTAATGTAAACTCCAGGTTTACAGCATCAAGCCAAGGGTCAATGGATTTTCCTGGTGGGGGGGACACTCCTGTGAAGGGGTGAAATCACCATCAATAGAGAAATCTAGTTCGAGAACCAATTATGCGCCTAGAGGTGAGTTTTTCTGTATCTAGCCTTTATATTTCAACATCTTGCACAATTTCCAGCTTGTTTTTTGCCAGCCAAATCACATTCCACATCTCCAGAGCTTGATTCCACATGCATAAGCTAATATTCATGCGCTCACCCCTTTCATGTTTTCACTTGACTGATGTTGTATCTGAACCCTAGATGCAATGTTCATGATGATAATCCTACTTCTTTGCTTTGTGTGTATTTTTCAGACAGAGCTATGTGGGTCACTTTACAATCAGGTGAGGTTCAAACAAATTTGATAAGAACTATACTGGAAATTTAATTTTTTGATTGAACTTTGTCTGGCCCATTACCATCCATTCTATCTTCTAAACCTTCTTTATCCTAAGCAGGTTCACAAGACCAATCCCCTTACAAAACCTCTGCCACGGTAACCTTCTCAGGAAATTGAACATTCTAACTACTTAGCTAAGAACCATCAAGTCACAATTACACCTCCACAATATCATGGTCTTCTGGAGATGGCACGATTTAAACTTTGCTACATATCCATTCATCATGTCTCTGTGCTGCATCCGTTCAAATTGTTACTGCCTCTGAAACTGCTTCTGGGGGTCTTTCAATATCCAAGATATATAGTAAATCACTTAGTTCACAGAATTTTTTTTTTGTTTGACATTCTGAATTACAAACTGGCATTGCAAATTGAAATGGGTGTAACAAGCATTAAATATAAACAGATCAAATTTATATTGGATATATTTTTTTGAATATAAACTTCGTAAGTGAAATTAGCATTTTAGTTTCTCAACAGAATTTGTACTTTGTATTTTTTAGTGCATTGGGTAGTAGAAAATGTTGTCATGATTGACCAAACTAAATAGACTCTGTTCTCACATGTATTTCTGTTTCTTCTATAAATAACTGAAACCTTACTTTCAACCCACATTTGTACTACAGTACTAGCAAAGCAGACTGAAAGACAAATGATGATCATTTTATTCCTTTAGTGATAACTTACTCTCTCTTTATTGAATCTGCAATAAAATTAAAGATCATACTTTGTTAATTCTTATGCCAAGATTAAATACACAACCCAAGCGCTAATTCCATTCTATATCTTTAAATATTAAATTTAAATCCTTATCCCTGTTACATTGGAAAGATATAAATAATAAAATAATTCCAAAGCATTTGGCATGAAGTAAGATAATTAGTCCATTGATTTATTTTTCTAGAATACATTGAAAGAGATGTTCAAACAGTACATACACTATAAAGATAAATGTTAATTGGAAGTGCTTTTTCTATTTTTTTAAAGATTTTAAAATGAATAAAGATATGGTTAATTTATTATTGTTTGTCTAAAATGTTTAAATGTTGAATGAGGAAAAAGGAAACTGAAATTTCTAGAAGTGCAAAGCTGGGAATTCCACAAATTGCATTCTTGTGTATCTAAGCCTCAGTGACATGAATGCCCCTTAGCAATGCATTATAAGGAAAGCTGCAACTGTATGGCCTTAACTAACCCCACAATCACATTGGCTTTGCTGCTCAACTCACGTTTTTCTGCAGACTCACACTGTTTTTGACCCACAGAAATATACTTTAACTGTTAAAAGAATTTGTCATTCTATGCAATAGTTTTTAAAAAATAATGCGTTGCTGTATGTTCAGCTACCATTGACTTAGGTTATTAATCTACAGGAGCTGTCAAGGTATCCAAACATCTTAAAACAAATAAGGTAACTTGACTGATATTTTATTGATGTGTCTACAGTTGCATTATAAATGCACCGAAGTAAGTGAACTTAACATAACAACATTCTGAAATCCGGTTTGGTGTTTTGGAAAGCTGGAGCCTATCTTGGAAACATTCAGCACAAGTCAGAAGTTAGCCCTAGACAGAGTGCCAGTCTATCACAGGGCCCATTCATGCATATTTCCACAGTTAGATTTGCAAAGTCTAATTTAGAATCACAAATCAACTTCTAACCCAAATCTCTTTTAGATGTTAAGTAACTGTGCCTCAATACACTAAGCAAAGTTTTGGAGGATTTTTACTCAATCACTGTTGCGTACTATTTGCTGTATTCATTTATGTAATACTTTTCAAATACAATAAAAGATTCTACAAGTATTCCAGTTGTGATAGCCTTTTATATATACCATGTTCTTGTATCTCATTCTGTTACACCTCCCAAAACACAAATAAGTTTTCGTTTATTTGATAACTGTGCGACAGATAGGGGGTGCCACAAACCCTGGACACAACCAACACAAAGGCAGTCACTGGTTCAAAACAAAGAATTTTATTTTGCCAATACCTCACAAAGGTTTCTTGATGTGTTGTATAAACACAGTTTTATCCACTTACTGACTCTGACTTCACTGGAGGAAGCTGGCAGCTTCCTTTTATGTTGTACTTCCAGTGGCAGGGAATAGCCCAATGGAAGCACTTCCAGGTTAGGATGAAGTCCTGAAAAGTAAGGATCGTGAATCTTTGCACCATCCACTGGTGGCACCAATGCGAGCCAGCAGGGCTGACTCTTGGCACTACAGCCACCATCATAACCTGCAGGCTTCCACATGGTTTTCGAAGCCCTGGGATGCTGCCATTTAGTGGATATGGGATAAAACTATACAAAATTAGGAGCTTTCTCCCACTGTTCCTTTATCTTGTCCTTCTGTCCAGGTAAGGGTCCCATACTCATCCTAAACAGGAAGCAGGATAATCCTGCCTGGTATTTGCACTGTCATTCTTCAAACAACACTTCCTGTATGTAAGAAGTGACACATTATATGAAAAGAAATAGTATTAATCCTACAATAAAACATACATCATTTTGCTTTTAAATTGTTCTAGCAGCTATACAAGAATTCAGTTTGTAAAGAATCCAAAGTAAGTACTCTTCTTCCAAATTACTTTATCTTATGTGGCTGCTGCAGTAGCTCTATGATCAGTCCTAACTCTTACTCTTCTATCATTCTTTGTGAGTTTGAATATTGGGTAGCATGATAATCAGTTACTGAATGAATTTAACATATACAGATCCTCAAACTAAGTTATGATATTAGAGTAAAACCATTTATAACTGTCTCAGAGCAGACCTGTTTTTGGTTAATTTACCAGCCAACAACCATGTCTAAGATCACTGAATTATTTAAGAGAACATTTTGAATGCCTTCTTTACTTAAATGTTTGTGAATGAAAAACTTTCCAGTTATGACTCTTGTTCTTTCATTCAATGAATAACAAAAACAAATGATAACAGTCCAGCAGGGATGGATAAAATAATAAACATCATCCAGACGACAAGATTTTGACATTAAAAAATTACTTTTTACAGGCAGTAGTCAGCTAAATGATAGGAAGAGTCAGTGTGCATGAACTTAATAATACAGATACATTTTATATTCTATTCTAACATAATGAAATGTATTAACTGGAATGAAAATGAAGCACACTGACACAAATGATTTCTGACTTTATCGATGCATATACCCTTTTTTAAGTTTACAAGCTTAAAGATTTTTTCACCCCTAATTTGCTTGGACCAGTTGTTTTGAATTCAGTTGTGTTATGTAGATATGAATAAGCAAATTGCACCCTGGTATAGGCCAAAACAACAGGACCGTGACCCTTTATAAACAGTGGTCTCAGTTGGGTAATGAGCAGACCCTTGTGTGGTTCACATGAATTTTGAATATAATCTGACACCGAACAAATTTATCTACAGGAAATACTGTGCATCAAGTTTGCATGCCGTGGTGGTCACACTATGCTATTGCTGTCAGTAACTAATCGGTCTGAGTATAAAAATAAATAAACACATATAAACAAATGCAACACAATTCTCATAAGTCAGCTAGCTTAAGTATAAATTGATCTGAGGAAGCGTGATTCAGACTCAGAGCTATCTCTCTCTCGTGATTGGATAGAATTAAAAAACATTAAAAAACAATTGTGTAAATGGAGTTGATCAAACCAACATTCAGAGGTGGGGAGAAATGAATAGCAGTGTCCTGTGCGACCAACAATCAAGCTCCCTAAACGTACATTGCTAAGGGTGATGTTGTAGGTATTCTGTCCACTGAATGTGATTGTTCTTCTGGCAAGAAGTAGACACTGGAAGCACATTAACTTTGATACTATGAAGTAACTGTTAATCAAGCATTTCAAAATGAACATTATCAACAAATATTTACTAGTCTAAAGACATGTGATCTGAAGTTGTATAGTAGGCAATTGGAAAGTAAATATGAAACATCATAAAGTATAATGAAACTACTTTGATATGTGTATTATTTAAATGAAACTGAAGCACATTGCTGTGTACCCTTAATGAAAGTTGGCATTTTCTGTGGAGTCACCTAGATAAAACATGTCCTTTTTTAGCACACAAAGTAGAGCATAATTTTTATGTAGTCTTCTAGTTATCAGATAGAAGATAGGTATTCTGCTCACAGAGCTTTGTTTGTAATACAAACCACATAATAATTGCACATACACATTTGCAATCCTCAATGCTGGTTTCTCATGAGAACATTGTTTGTACTCAGGGAAAGAAGTTCACTTCATGCTCGTGAGCTATTTATTGCTGCTTCGAGTTTGCTTGAAAGTTTTCTGTGTGGCACACAACCAAACTAACTGGAGATACAAAACAAAGCAAACAGAGTATGAGTGTGACAGTCAGACTAATGAACATTGGTAATTTTTATGTACTTAACTGGGGTAATGTGGTTAATAAAAGTGAGATGAATTGCTATATTTTACTAAAGACATTTCTTAATGTTTGCTCTGTGTTATTAGTTATTTTCTGGGTATAGCAGAGCTGATAAAAATGAAAACAATTTATTTCAGGTTGCTGTACCACTGATTTCATTAAAACAGTAATCTGATTGTGGCTCTAGACTAATGTCTCTAATTGAAGATGGTACAAAGCCTGAAGGTCAGGAGCACAGCAAGATCAAAACGAAGTACAGCTTTGCAAAAAAAGAAAGAAAAAAAAGTCTTACAGATGGTTCTAGAGAGCAAAAAACAAAGACAAAACAAAAAGCCCTGAGCTATTTTTTCCTAGTGCTCTTACTCAGTCCAGAGAACCAGTCCCCTGACAGTAGAAAAACAGGCTTCGACAGAAAATATTTAAATGAGAAAACAACTTTTTCTTTTGTTTTTGATTATTTTCTTGAGTTCACAAGCTTTTGTAGAAATGGTGTTTGCATGCCAGCTACACTCAGTGCACCATAGAACCACATATTTTGAAAGTATATAAAAACTAAAGTAATTCTTGAAATAAAATAATGACAGATGTTTCTAATAATAATACAAATACAGCCTCAAACAATCATATCTGTAAATACATAAAGGATGCAACAATTAGATTTTTACATCTGGACTAAAAATATTTTATGGTATTGTACAAAATTTAATCAGGTTTACTTGGCCTGTGCTTTTCCCTGATCCTTGCTTGATTTCAAATAAACTGTTAGTTCTGAAAGACCAAATATTGACATTTCAGTGGGAGTCCTAGCAGAAAGGATTTTTCTTCATTTAGACAATTGTGAAATATAAAGTCCACTACAAACATTGTATAGAGTTCATCCTCAAAATAAATTCAGCAGCTGAAAAGGGTCAGTTTGGTATTACACAAAGCTTTATAGGCTCATAATGACACAGTACTCCTTGAACTGACTAAGTTGCTGGAGGCATTTGATCAGTTGTGCTCCAGGTTCCAACAGCTGTCTCAAATGGATACTCCCACTCAGGCTTGGAAAGGAAAGAGGCACAATAGAAACAAATGTACTGTTTGACAGCCAGTGGGCAGCAACTGACAGACACTCAAAATTATTGAAGCTTTTCAAATGAGCATTTCACAGCTGATGAAGAAGAGAATCCAAGAAATTATCCTTTCCCGTATGGACTGGCTCATGTACAACATACTCTAAAGTGGCTACAGATTGTGTTAATGCTTTCATTCCTTGCTTAGGGAATGACTGTTAACAATTCAATGTCCTTTTATAGCATGATAACAAATGGTAGAGTTAAATTGTCTTAAAGGTTTTTTTTTTAAACATGCAAATATCTAATTCTTTTGTTTAGATTACACAGTATGAAGCAGGGGTTGACGTTATTTGTCATTTAAAAATTAAGGTCAGTGACTGGTCCTTAGGATAGCTGTGTTTTTAGCCAATTTCTTTACCTATTATATATTTGAACATTGCCAGGAGGACTGCTTCCTGGCTATGACGATGGAATCAACTGTACAATCACTATCACTGTCATATCTCTTAAGATTTTCTATAAATCAAGTTCAAGTTTAAATATCATGAGTACATAATACATAGTGTGCATAGTACAATTAAACCATCTTATGTCTTCTCAGAACAGTTGGAAGTAAGTATACATAGCATGCAACATATAAGCTGCAAATAAAGTTATATATACAATATGTATTTGAAAGAATGCTAAGGCATCTTTCTAAGAGGTGACCCTTGCATAATATTGGGGTCACAAAATCCACAGCGGCACTGCCAGAGATAAGCACCTCAGACAGGTAAAGCCAATTGCTTTAGACAAACAATCTATTATAAATGTCTTTATTAGCATTAGGTATGAAATTTGTGCATACTAACATGCAATCTAGCATTTCCCTGACTACCACCTGGGTGAAAGTGTGTTTATATTATAACTAGTATGGCTTTAAAATGTGGCATACATACAGTAAATCTATATCAGGGGTGGCCAACTCCAACCCTGGAGTGCCATAGTGGCTGCTGGTTTTTGTTCCAACCCAGTTGCTTAATTAAAAGCCAATCCTCACTAATAACAGATCTTATTTAATTTCATGGCTTGCTAGTGTTTTAACTCTAACATGTCAATTCATTCTTAAATCACAGATTTTTTTTTTCCTTTCTAATGGTACATGTATCATCCAAGTGGTATGAAGCCTAAAATGGATGAGTAATTTTAAGTTTTTCACTTTTTCTTCGTTTTTCTCCTGAGTACTTAATTAAACCAAATAATGAATGGTGAATACACACAGATGGAAATGGAGACAAACTAGATGTAGAACTGCTAGTCCCTTTGTCATTTGCATCTTATTGCTAATAAGGAGCAGTTAAAACAATGAATACAGCTATTTAAGACAAACTAAGCAATTAAAGGTTCAAAATCTTAACAGGCGAGACAACTAAAATGAAGCAGAAAAATGTCACTTGAACAATAAGTGCTTCATCAGCAATAAATGACTACTCATGAAGTAATTGGGTTGGAACAGAAACCTGAAGCCACTGCAGCCCTCCAGGACTGACCTTGCTTAGCCCTAATTTAAAGTGTCTGAGTCTTACATAGCAAATAAATTAAATGAAGTTAATTAGTAGCAAAAACTAGTCATTAATTTAAAAAAATTGTTAGAATGAAAACCTGTAGCTACTGTGGCTCTCCAGGATCAAGGCTGGCTGCCACTGATCTATATACAGTATAGATACATAGATGGATAAGTTTTTTGTTGTTACGATATCTCTAATTATGAATAGCTGTTCAGTATCATTATGATCTGTGGACAGATGCAAGTGCCAATGCTTCTATATCATTTGCCAGAAGGTATGGTTGAGAAAAGTGACTATGCAGTTATCAAAATTTCTTATTTAAAGATATATTATTACCTTTAAGATTATTTTCTGGAGACTCATTTCTGTTATTAAGGAGAAATGCTGTGGAGGGTGAAAACATTTTAATTAAATAGGTTTTCCTGCTTGATTCACTGAGTGATGCATAGGAACACAAGAAATTTTTTTAATAAAAAAGACCTTGTGGTGAAATGTGTTCAAAGTCTATCACAACAAGAGCAGGTGCAGGATACTTTTAAAAATAGTGCCTATTAGATGTTGGTGTGTGCAATAGCAGTGAGCAGCTGCAAAGCCCTTAATGGGGAGATTAACTGATTAGGCATTCATGTGCAGTGGACCGATCAGCTCGGTTGTCCCTCATTGATGCTCCACAGATCCTGTAGTACACCTGAACTCGCAAAGTGTATAAAGGTCTGAGTACAGGAGAAAGAGGGTAGAGAGAAAGACAATAAAAAAAAATCAAGGAAAAGAAGGACGAGAAAGGAGCAGAATTGAGCGGAAGACCCACAGCAAGTTGAACGAGACGAGGAAGGTGTAATACCCTAGAGTAGAGCAAGGAGAACAGCATTGCAGGGACAGATTGTAATTCTGTTAAGGCCTGCAGTCGCTGGTATCTCACGGTGAAATGAGAGAGAGAAGCACTGGGAGAATGAGGAAAGGGCTGATTTTGACTCTGATTTTTATCCTTGGTTTTAATTATGGACCTTATTTATTTGATTTTTCTACTGATTGCAATTTTCTCACAGATGCAGTTGATATAATGGATTATTTATTAAAATCATTTTTTTTTTTTTTTTTTGCCCCACAGTTTGTTTTGGACACTGTTTGCATTTAATAAAAGCACTATGTACTTTTGCACCATAACTTTTGTTCTTGCCATTTGTCCTGGTCTATCTATGAAAAATGATGTCCTGGAAAAAGGAAGAGGCCCAAGACTACATGCACCCAAGGTATCACAGGCCTTTTAAACATTGTGCTTGTTTTATATACACCTAATGTTTTAAATCATGTACTTAACACTAAAAATATAGACAACTACTTCTACAAATTCTGATAGAATTCTGTAAATGATACCAGACTTTTCAGAATGAGGAGTGGCTTTACAAAGGTGTGATAGCAGGTTTATTAATTTTGTAAATATTTTGTAAATTAGGGCATTGTGAGTATTAACTCACAGCAATATCGTAATGAATTGTTCAGCATTCTGAAACTAGTTTGTTATGAGACACTTTTCAGGTAAAATTAAAATGGACAGTATAGGAATGCATTCTTAAACTATGAAAATAACACATGTAAACAATGAACAAAAGCCAAAATTTATGCTGAATAAAGCAAACATTAGTTTTTGAAAAAATATCTAGTTTTGATTGTTCAGATTTATATTTTGTTTCCTTTAATAACTATGTATACAGATTAAACAAATATAATGTTTTTTATTGAATTATCACCTGAAACATCAACCCACAGATTTAGCATTTTCTCTATTTTTGCTATTACTTTACTGCATGTTCAAGTTAATTGTGATGTGGTGACTGAGTCAATCCATGTCCACAAGATAATTTTAAAATGACACATGCAGCTCTAAAAGACATTGGTGCTCAGTGAATGCAGGCAGTGCAAGTTAAAGATGGGTTGACACAAAGTGGCTTGTGGTGGAGTAATAGGTACATGCAATCGTGTGATCAGTGTATTCACTCCTAATTAACTGCACCAGGAATTACTTGGAGCAATGCCTACACATTTGAAGATAAAGTAGAGGAAGAAGAAGAGGTCAGTTTTTGGGGATTGTGAACTCTCAATTGCCAGTTTGACTGATGTCTGTGCTGCATTGAGTTTCTTTTGTTGGCAGGATGTGTCTAACCTGTGAAACGATCATGGAGACAGGGGACCAAACTTTGTGGGTACCAAATTGAGGTGGCAGTGATGGAGCGGGAAGTGTAGCCAAGTTCATGGGCAAACAGCATTAGAGATGCTGCTTTGTGAGAGAGCAGTAGAGCTGCATGAGGGATGCCTGGGTGAAAGACTGTGGTTGGCAGGGCCAGTGGAGATTTGACACATGGATGGAGTAAGCAAGGTATCATTTTTTTTTTCTGCCTTTTTTGTTTCCTGCGGTTTTCAGTGATACCTTTTGCTTATTGCTCGTCAACATTTGAAAAACATCCATTGAAATTTAACTCATTGTCACCCTCCTATAGAAACGGCAGACATGAAAAAACGATAACAGTTCATATTAGAAAAAAACACTTTAATTTTTTGCAGCTCTCGATTGAGGCAAAAAGAAAAAAAGACGTTTCCAGTGAATTCAGAATTTCGCCATTGACACTGTCAATTTTTTTGAAAGACAGAGCAAAAAAAGAAGAAAAATCTCAGGTTGCAAACGTATGTGTACTGCTGCATTTAAAGACGTCGAAAAAGCCATTTTTATGTGGTTCAGTGGTGCTCGTTCAAGAAACATTCCTATTAATGCGGCACTCATTCAAGAGAATGTGAGGTTTGTAAACTCTCTTGGGACCTCTCACAACTAGACAGCAAGCCGAAGAGCGTCCCGAAGTGCGATCTCAGCGTCTATATGGGGCAAAAGCAGGCTCAAAGATATGCTGCGTCTCTCCGCCAAAGTAAACAGAAAAGATCTAGATGGGTGATGCAAGGTTAGGAGCGCATACATTGTAAATGCAGATAACAGGATTACTTGATCACTGACCTGCACGACCCTGCCTAACTGCTGTGTCTGTGTATAGCAGAGTGGCAGATCACACTACAATAAATAATTGTGCCGTTCCTGTTTCAAGCTGAATAAAGCTGGATTTGCTAAAGTACTGAGACTAAGCCTCGTGTTTTGGGGTACAAGTCAGGGACTTATAGCGCGACCCTGATCTTTTATGATTTGCTTCTGTGGCGCTTCACTGCAGCACTGTGTGAGCCTCCTATTGCCCTGCCCTAGCAACGGACAAACAAGCTTCCACAGACGCTGCAATCGCGCTTCAGGATGCACTTCAGCGTGTCATTCACATTGGGTGGGGAGTGGGGGGATCTCAAAAGAGTTCAGAAACCTCACAATATGAAGAAAAATAAGGATGATTCGGCTTCTGATTGATAACTGTGCTGCCCACAACATGATACCACATTTAGATAATGTTCACATTGAATTCCTCCCACCCAATTGCACGGCAGCGCGTCAGCCATTGGGTTTGGGCATCATTCACACCCTGAAAGTGTATCATCACAAGGAAATGCTGAGAAAAATTCTCGTCAGCATAACTTGTAGGCAGGAGGAGATTAAAATTAACGCGAAAAAAGCTATTGAAATTGTTGCAAATGCCTGGACGCAAGTTAAAGAAAGCACTATTGCAACAAATACAGAATTTCATTACAACAAAATTTTCATTACAACGAAATATTTTTTAGGTCCCTGGGAGTTCGTTGTAACGGAATTTTACCTGTATACAGTATGTTGGAATGTTGCACACTATCTGAATGAACAGTCTGAAGTTAGCTTTGTTGTACTGAAACTTAGTAGTGAGAGGATTTGTTAAGCAGGGTATTATTGTGCTGTGTAGGGGTAACACTGTTTAATAAAACATATTTGTGATTTCTTATTATGTATTACACTGCTCAGTCTTTGCTTCATCTGATTTAATTGGAAGGATCCTAATTTACCAACAATAACATAGTGGGAAAAGACTATCCTGTCCTATTTAAAATTAAAAATAAATCCACATGAGAAAATCTCCAAAATTGAAGTACAGTAATCCCTCCTCGATCGTGGGGGTTGCGTTCCAGAACCCCCCGCGAAAGGTGAAAATCCGCGAAGTAGAAACCATATGTTTATATGGTTATTTTTATATTGTCATGCTTGGGTCACAGATTTGCACAGAAACACAGGAGGTTGTAGAGAGACAGGAACTTTATTCAAACACTGCAAATAAACATTTGTCTCTTTTTCAAAAGTTTAAACTGTGCTCCATTACAAGACAGAGATGACAGTTCCGTCTCACAATTAAAAGAATGCAAACATATCTTCCTCTTCAAAGGAGTGCGCGTCAGTAGCAGAGAATGTCAGAGAGAGAGAGAGAGAGAGAAAAAAGCAAGCAAAAATCATTAGGGCTGTTTGGCTTTTAAGTATGCGAAGCACCGCCGGACAAAGCAGCTGCAAGGATGTACAATGTAAAGGTAGTCTTTCAGCATTTTTTAGAGGAGCGTCCGTATCCTCTAGACCAGTGTGCGAACAGCCCCTCTGCTCACACCCACTCCGTCAGGAGCAGAGAATGTCAGAGAGAGAAAGAGAGACAGAGAAAAACAAACAATCAAAAATCAATACGTGCCCTTCGAGCTTTTAAGTATGTGAAGCACCGTGCGGGAAGCATGCCGCTTGACAAAGCAGCTGCACAGATGGGAGCAACGTGAAGGTAATCTTTCAGCATTTTTAGACGAGCGTCCGTATCGTCTAGGGGTGCGAACAGCCCCCCTGCTCACACCCCCTCCATCAGGAGCAAAGAATGTCAGAGCAAGAGAGAGAGAGAGAGAGAGAGAGAAAAGCAAACAATCAAAAATCAATATGTGCTGTTTGATCTTTTAAGTATGCGAAGCACCATGCAGGAAACATATTGCTTGATAAAGCAGCCATATGTAAGCCCAGCAAAGAAGAGAGCAATGTGAAGGTAATCTTTCAGCGTTTTTTGAAGAGCGGCCGTATCCTCTAGGGGTGCGAACAGCCCCCGTGCTCACAATATAGTTGAGGAGTTTTATTTAATACTAATACGCGCTCTGGTTGGGTAGCTTCTCAGCCATCTGCCAATAGCGTCCCTTGTATGAAATCAACTGGGCAAACCACCTGAGGAAGCATGTACCAGAAATTAAAAGACCCATTGTCCGCAGAATTCCGCGAACCAGCAAAAAATCTGCGATATATATTTAAATATGCTTACATATAAAATTTGCAATAGAGTGAAGCCGCGAAAGTCAAAGCGTGATATAGCGAGGGATTACTGTATTTGGCAAGAATTTGTTCATGCCCTTTAAGTATAAGACTGAACCTCTTTCAGTGTTCAGCCACTTTAATACCTACGAAATCTATGAATATCTATGAAAGAGTAATGCATATTGGGTTATCTAATTTCATTGTTGGGGCGGGGGGGGGGGGGTGGAGGATGAATTTTATATGAAGCCTGGTATTATGTATTTTAAGCTTAATTGTTCAATATCATATTTAGTATAATGTCATTTTATGAAACTAAGAAAAAAGAAAAGAAAAAATGGTGCTGGAGACCACTGTGTTGGTAATATTCAGTTCCAAGTAGTTATTCAGGCACCACATATTAAACCAGAAAAAACAACACATCTCTTATAGGTTGAAAAAATTAATAAAAACAGTACAACGTAAAATAAATAAAAGTTTGATGAAATACACAACTGGGGTAGGGGGTGGATGTGAGGCAGACTGATAAATCCCTTTGAATAGTAGATTGGCTTAAGTGAACAACAAAGGCATGCTATACAAAAAAGGATCACAGCAGGTTATTCTTTTATTTATATTATTATATCAGTTTTAGTATATTGTGTGCATAGTTATCTGTGTTATAATTATGTATATTTATTTGATGTATATACTATGCATTTTTTACATTTTTCACTATATTGCACCATGATTTTATATTCTGTACAGCTGCAGAAGGAAGTGAGTTTCCCTTTGTGATCAGTAGAGTTTGTTCTGACTATCTGTATATTAATCTATTTTTTTTAATTACTGCTTCGTGAATTTAAATAGGTATGCTAATGATAATGTTCTCTGTCTCATAGGCAGTAATCATAGTTACAAAGCAAATGGCTCTTTCATTTTTCATGCTCAGACATATGTCTACTAACTAGTCAAGTAGGACATCGGTGTCAGTATTCTTTGTGTTCCCAGAATTTTGAAAATATTAAATTAATTTTTAATGCATGCAGGTCCTTGTAGGTGCTATTTAAAGTAATATATACTACCTTCAACATACTTGAATATTCCTTCCAGACATGTTGTCAGCATTCTGCTGTCTTCAAATAAACCTGATTTATATGCAAGAGAGAAAGATTCCTATCTTGGCCAAAGTAATATTTGTAATCTTCTTCAAGTGTGATTGCATATACTTTACACTTCCGAAGAAGCAAGGAATATAATGTTATTTGTTTAATGTGTTTGCATTTACCAAGGGCAATGACTTTTATGTATTTAGTGTATATCCATTTTTAGTTTGTCATGTGCTGAGGTTTGTGAAATTTCACCAGACTGTCAGGTTGAGAGTGTCTTCGGGATCTGCAAGTCGCATATATTTTGCAGATGAACCCATTCAAAGTTATTGTAGTAAAGATATTATTCAATGACTTTAAATGATTAACCTTATTGTAAAAGGTGCTATATAGCGCCCGACCCGGCACAGACTGACACAGAGGCACGTGTAAAAACATACAAACACTTTTATTTTTCTTCAGCTAGAGGGCACGTCTTCCCCGTAATCCCTTTAGCCACAACACAGTCCCAAATAAAGCACTTAAGACCAAATACACAATCCAATCCTTCTTCTGGCATCACCACTCCTCCCAGGCAACCTCATCCTCTTCCTTCTGATTCTGGCTCCTGAGTGGTGGATGCTGGCTGTTTTTAGAGCCCACCTGGAAGTGCTCCAGGTGCTTGATCACATGTTGCTAATTGCACTTCCGGGCGGGGCTGTAGAGGTATCCAGGTTGGCTCCAGGATCCATGCAGCACCCCTTGGCGGCCAGCCAAGATCCCCACAGGGTTGTGGAGAACTCCATCTCCCATGGAGCCCTGCGGGAAACTGAGGCCAAGCGTCCCGGGGGAGGTACTGAGGCGCCCATGGCTGCTCCCCCAGAACATATGCAGCAGGGGCGTCCCGGCCAGGCATGGGAGGCGGCCGCCCATCACATTATGAATTTCATATGATTTAAAGACACAATAGATCACAAACATTTTTTCCTATTTGAAATTAAACTAAAGAATAGTGATTTGCTAAATATTCAATTGTAATTAATTAATTTATTCTTTGCTATGTTTCTTGTTAAAACTATGCAGTTATATGAGCAGAACTTTTGAGCACCCTTAATCAGTTACTGCAAATTCTATATCAGTTGTACTGCGCATGAGATAATATGACAGTAGCACTTTTAGTAGGCAATGACTAATTGACTAAGGATGTATTGTAGTCCTGTTTAAAATGAGTTCTGGTGAGATTTACAAAAAGTAGTGCTCAATAACATACCTTTAAAATTGTACAATGAAAGAAGCTACATTCTAACACCTTGTAAAGAACAGTTTATTTGGATACTCTCATGTCTGATACCTTAAAGATTATACCAGTGAATGTTTAAATAAAGTCAGATCTGATCTCTGATCATTTCTCAGAATTGGCATAATTATGTTTAGAGTTTATAAACAGCCCCCTAATGGTACTTTCTGTGAAAGGTCCATTTTAACATTGTGATTGATTTCTGAACATTAAATCATCTTTAGATTCACTTTCATATCACATTAAAGGAAAAACCTTACAGGGAGAATGCACACTGCACTGCTAAGATGTACTGTAAGTAACATTTTCTTTTTGACCTTTAAACATTAAAATCAAAGGAGAGTGTTACATCATCTTAAATTACCTCTCTCTTTGTTACCACTTTAAATTTGTTTCTGATTTAGTTATTTTAGATTACAGAATGGCTTGGTGTGGATGAGGGCTGAGTGTGACCTGTGATGTATTGGCAATCTTTCCAGATTTGCTCCTGCCTAACAGGCTCCACATGACTCTATACTTATGAGAGAATTATAAGAAACATGCGAACATGAGAAATTTAACAAACGAGAGGAGACCATTCAGTTCATCAAGCCCATTTGTTTAGCTAATAGCTAAGCTATCCCAATATCCAGATACTGCTTAAAGATTGTCGAGGTTTCTGCTTTGACTACATGTCTTGGTAGTTTGCTCCACAAAGTCTCACAACTCTTTGTGTAAAGAAGTTCTTCCTGGCTTCAGTCTTGAATGTACTCAACCATTAATTTCCACTGATATCCTGGAGTATATGATTCACTCTTAAGCTGAAAAAATGTTGCTAAACCTACTTTATCAATGCCTTTGAGGATTTTAAATACCTGGCTCTGGTCCCCACTCAGTCTCCTTTTCTCGAGACAAAGCAGGTTAGAAAATGGATGAAGAAAATTTTAGAAGCGTATTTAAAGATACATTTTAGTGTGGTGATTGTTGTGAATGTTATTTTGTACATTAATGCATGCTGTCTTTCCTTATATTTATCTTTTTTAGTGTTATTTTCAGGCAGCATCTCAATGTCTTTTTTTTGTTCACGTTTTTGGAGTGGTCACCATTATTTTGTGACTGTTTCAGCATGGTCATGGCCTTATTATTTATGGTTTCTATGCTGGTCAAATGGTCAAGTGATATGTTGATATACTGCTACATTGCCTAAAATTTCTGGATGAATAGGAATCTAATTGTGTGACACTTAGAGAGGTTATTAAGGAGTCATTATGTTCATTTTATCAATATTGTTTCCTGTTAATGTTTTCAGCTTTGGTTATTTGTTGCTTTTTCTAATTTTAAGCCTGTTTAGCAATTTCTTTCTCTCTAATCACTCCAGTCCTGTTTTCAGGTCTTTGCCATTGTGGCCTACCTTTTCACCCCATGAGTAAGAATATCCCTTTATTTACTCTTTTTTATTATTTTTGTGAGATTTAGGAGGAGTAGGAGTAAAATCAATTAAACATTTTTATTATTATAGTTTAATTATTTAAAAATTATTTACCCTGAGCCTTCGTTGAGTGTCATTAAGCATGGAGGCTTATAAAGCGAATGAAAGTATGGAATACATAGGTGTTTAACTAGAAATATTAAAAAGTGAATGTGATATGTGAAGGCTCTCTACCACCTATTTTCTTAGCAATATTTGCTAAGAGGTGACCAAGCAAGATGTATACTTTAAAATCCAAAGGGAGAGTAGAACATAAATCATGCACTACATTTAGGTGGCCATCTTATATGTGCAACATGCACTTTGAGAGTTGTCAGCACTGTTTGCACATATACTGTTTAAAATACACAAAGTGGGCTTACTGCAAACTATTTAATTAATGTTCCATTGTACTAAAAAAGAAAACCTGCTGCTGCAAAAACAAATGCTTAGATTTATTTTTTTTGGTGCCATTCTTCCATAGGGTGCAATGAACATAATGGCTACACTTTCTTTTTGTGATAACTTTAATTGATATTTTATCATTCGAAATATGAGTATCTAAACAACACATGCTCATTACTCCATCAATTCATTTCCTAATAAGTCTAATTTTTGTCTGCTTTGTTCTTTTCATATGCTATTGTTCCTGCAGAATCTTTTTATTTCATTGTTTGTATGCTAAGCACTTGTAACACTTCACCTGGCTTGGTTTTATGATATTTTTCTTTTTTGCCTGACAGTCCTCAGATTTTATTGGGGATGATTCTGCAGATAGGGTGGCATAGTGGTTAGTGCTGCTACCTTGCAGATTAAGCTTCCAGTGTTCCAATCCCATTCATGGTCATAATCAGTGTGGCCACCGGCAGGATTATAAGAACATTATGGATCTTGTGATCTTGGCTTTAGAGGCAGAGTTTCAAAGAAGAGGCCATATCTGAAACTGACAAATAAAAGTAAAGGTTAAAGTAGAGAAAAGAACACAGGCATTGGATTGTGAATGACTGGAAAAGAGAATTATGGCCAGCATCCTGGAGTCATTTTTTCACTGTTGCAGGTGACACTGGTAGATTTAAGGAAGCAGCCAAATAAAGACCTTTAAGCCATTTGTTTTTCAAACAACAGATGTAATTATCCTCTTATGCAATTATGCATCTGGGCCTTCCACTTCCAGAGCTGAACTTTATCTTGAAACCCAAGGAAGGACAGTTTACTGACTTTAATGAAACAAATAACTGTTTTCAGTTGTGCTAACACAATTGAAAGATTATAATTAATTCAATTAATTATTATAATTTATGTAATAATCAATTAAAATTTAAACATGATTAATTAAGGATAAGCTAAAGGAGACTAGCGAGTACATATATAAACCCTTGACACATATTTTTAGGAAGTCACTGTGCACTAGAGAGATTCTGAAGGACTGGAAAATGGCAACTATCATCCCATTGTATAAAAAGGGTGACAGAGCAGATCCAAGCAACTATAAGCCAGTAAGCTTAACATGCATCACAGGAAAATTAATTGAAGTAATTATTAAGGATAAGATTGAGCAACACCTGGCAAGGACAGGGGTTTTTCTGAACAGTCAGCATGGGTTCAGAAGAGGGAGGGCGTGTTTTACTAACATGCTGGAATTCTATGAGGACACAACAAAATGATACGATCAAAATGGAGCATATGATATTATTTATCTGGACTTTCAGAAAGCATTCGATAAGGTGCCACGTGAGAGGTTGGGCATAAAATTAAAAGAAGTGGGAGTTCAGGGTGATGTTTTTAGACGGGTGCAGAATTGGCTCAGACACAGGAATCAGAGGGTGATGGTGCGAGGAACCTCACCAGAACTGGCCGATGTTAAGAGTGGTGTTCCACAGGGGTCAGTGCTAGGGCTGATGCTATTTTTAATATATATAATGATTTAGATAGGAATATAAGTAATAAGCTGGTTAAGTTTGCAGATGATACCAAGATAGGTGGATTAGCAGATAATTTGGAATCCGTTATATCATTACAGAAGGCCTTGGATAGCATGCAGGCTTGGACAGATTTGTGGCAGATGAAATTTAATGTCAGCAAATGTAAAGTATTACACATAGGAAGTAAAAATGTTAGGTTTGAATACACAATGGGCGGTCAGAAAATCGAGAGTGCACCTTATGAGAAGGATTTAGGAGTCATAGTGGACTCTAAGCTATCAACTTCCCGACAGTATTCAGAAGCCATTAAGAAGGTTAACAGAATGGTAGGTTATATAGCACGATGTGTGGAGTACATGTCTAAGGAAGTTCTGCTCAACCTTTATAATGTACTGGTGAGGCCTCATCTTGAGTACTGTGTGCAGTTTTGGTCTCCAGGCTACAAAAAGGACATCGCAGCACTAGAAAAGGTCCAGAGCGACTAGGCTGATTCCAGGGCTACAGGGGTTGAATTATGAGGAAAGATTAAAAGAGCTGAGGCTTTACAGTTTAAGCAAAAGAAGGTTAAGAGGTGACATGATTGAAGTGTTTAAAATTATGAAGGGAATTAGTCCAGTGGATCGAGACTGTTATTTTAAAATGAGTTTATCAAGAACACAGGGACACAGTTGAAAACTTGTTAAGGGTAAATTTTGCACAAACATTAGGAAATGTTTCTTTATACAAAGAACGATAGACTCTTGGAATAAGCTACCAAGTAGTGTGGTAGACAGTAAGACGTTGGGGACTTTCAAAACTCAACTTGATGTTTTTTTGGAAGAAATAAATGGATAGTACTGGCGAGCTTTGTTGGGCTGAATGGCCTGTTCTCGTCTAGAGTGTTCTAATATTCTAAGGAATTTAAAGTTAGAACACTAAAGTAATGGTTGCTAATAAATGTGCTTTGTAGTCATATGAGAATGAAGAATTATAAACCAGCCATTTCAAATAGTAATAGCCACTTGCAACTTTGGTAATGTCTTGGCTATATTTTTAAATCAATGGTACCTTCATGATCAGTTTCTATCAAAAACATAAACATTAATGGGTGATTTCAAATTTTTGAACACCAGTGTACCTTATTCTAATTCTTAGTTACGTGTAATAATCTATGCATGAAACATCCCTTTCATTTGTATTCAGTCTGTAATATGTTAGAATTTTATGATGGCTGAATGTTTCTGCTTCCCAATTAAAGTATAGATTAGCTAAACTTGCCCCAATTCACTTTTTGAACAGCATACAAAAACAATCATAGAGTCCTATTTTTAAAGTTCAATAACATACTGTAATTCATATATTCATTTTTTCTTCAGTGAGAAATAAATTTAGTAAAGCCACACATTTACCGTTGTAACCTGGGTCAGGTTTCAAAAGGAATATATATAACTGCGAGTTTTGTGTAAATAAAGTTTATTGAAGTTGAGTATATATGTAGGTGTCCCCGGATTGATCGGGGGGGAGACACCATTGTAAGATAGTTAAACAAGAGATGTAAGATAGTTCGGAAGAGTCGCGGTACGAAGAGGAGAAGACGGGAGTGGTTAGAGAGAAAGAAAGAGAAAAGAGAGCTTCAGGCAAAACGCCGAGGCCAGAAGAAAGAAAGTTTCAGGCAAAACGCCGAGACCAGAAGAAAGAAAGTTTCAGGCAAAACGCCAAGACCAGAAGAAAGAGAGTTTTAGGCAGCACGCCAAAACAAGACGGAGAAAGAACTAGAAAGAGAGTTGCTGTTGAGGCAGCACGCCGAAGCAAGACTGACAGAACGAAAGAGAAAGTTGGAGTTGAGGCAGCACGCCAAAGCAAGACGGACAGAAAGAGAAAAGAGAGTCGCAGTTGAAGCAAAATGCCGATGCAAGATAGAGAGAAAGAAAGGAGGACTAAATGTAGCAAGCGGATAAACAAAAAGAAGAGTTGTTGGATAAAGAGAAAGACGGCAGGCAGGACACAAGTGCAGAAATGGTGATCAGTGAGTAAAGAGAGTGGTTGAGGAAAAGGGAGAAGGAAGAATATACAAAACAAGGTCGGTGTGTTTTTTTTTTTGTTTATTTGTTTTAAAGTGGCTTGAGTAAATTCTCAAGTGAAGGGGCCAGTTTCTGTTTTGTTTGTTTGGCCACTACGCACCCGAGCTACGTTTGGGGCCCCCAACGGAGTGAGTAATATTCATTGACTGGAAATATGTCCGGGTGAGCTCACCAATAGTGTCGGGACCAAAATATATATATCGGGTTATAAATAAGTTACTGCTTGTATTTTATGTATGGTGTATATATTGTAAATTATCAATTTAAAAAAAAACTGTTCACTTTCAATTTAGTAAAGAGAGGTTTTGTTTATATATTGGAGTAACTGATTTGATTATTGATTATAAGTGTGAAGGTGGGTGATAGTGTACCTTCCCACCATAGAGGTGGCGACACCATTGTAAAAGAGCTCAGGACCTTGCATACCGATAACGGAAGGGTGTTGCAAGGGGGTTACACCGTGTTAATTGTTTGCAAAGTTTTACTACTTCATATCTCTTAAATCTAGAATATTTACTAAGATATCTGTGGCATCATTAATTATTGTTTTTCTGTACTATATTAAAATCAAACAGAAAACTCTAATAATGAAAGTGATATATGGTCATTCCTAGGCAGGGATTGGAACACAGAACAATACTAATAGGTCCCTCCTCAGCTTAAGCTTCACAATATATTAGCTATTTAAAAAACACCATTACTAAGAGCACATTCTTGTATTATTGAGGGATAAGTGAGACTCAGCACGTTCATTACTAGATTGGTACTCTCACATTTTAAGATTAACACACACAGATGCACATACACACACACAGATCTCATTCACACAATTACATATGAGAAATGCCTAACTGCCAGTCCACTTACCATCCCATCCACTTGAATACGAATGAGTGATGTCTGCTATTCCTGTCACTCCTCAGCAATCTACATAGGGACTCACTATTTCTGGCACTAACAAAGTACGGATGTCCCTGATACACATGAAGGCTCATACACCTTTTGGTTCTATGCCACTTACCAACCTGTGATCTCTTACTTCTTACAGGGGTGTCGAACTCCAGGCCTGGAGGGCCACAGTGGCTACAGGTTTTCATTCTAACCCTTTTCCTAATCACTGACCAGTTTTCATTGCCAATTAACTCATTTTCCCTCCATTTTAATAGCCCTGTTTTTAAGGAGTCAGTCCTCTGAATTTATTCCTTTCTTCATTAAATGAGATCCAAACAGAAATGAGATGTGAAACAAGCCGACAGATGACCAGCTAAATTGGGATTTGAAACTCCAACCAATTTTCACTCCAACCAATCTCTTAATGAAAAGCTGATTTTTGCTGTTAATTAAACTTGTTATTTAATTCCACAGCTTGTTGCTGCTCCCATTCTGCCACGGCAGACATTTCTAAAACTGTTGATTTTCTGTTTTTTCTAAGAACATCATCAAAATGTTTTGGTGGCCTGAGAGATCAACCTTACTGAGAGCTTCACCTTTTGTTATTTTCAGATATTATGTGCTGAGCACAGGTGAGCTGGTCATTTGGCGGCTTGTTTTGTGTCTCATTATTGTTTGGCTGCTAATTAAGGAAAAAGAGACAACTAAGGGGTCTGAGTCAAGTTAATTAAAACTAAGGCAAAAGAAGTTAATTAGCAGCAAAAACATGTCACAAATGAAGAAGAAGGATAGAATGAAAACCTGCAGCCACTGCGGCCATCCAGGACCGGAGTTCGACATCTGTGTTCTAAAATACTTGTTCTTCTTATTGAGATAAGACCTCTCATCTTCGATAAACCCTGCAAAGATGAGCAAACAGCAGTCTCCCTTGAAACAGATCTCCTGATATTTACTTTATTACTTCAGTCACTCTAGATGCAAAGACATAATATAGAAACGTGAAAGCAATGTGGTATTTATTAATGTATAATAATACCTATACAAGAAAGTATAATAGAAACAATTACTACAACAATTATCAACGTGTCTCTTACCCATTTCAACCCAAATGCAAAACATAACTAACGTGTATTTTTTTGTTTTATATTTTAAGCCAAATGCAAAAGGTTATCAGGTTGTGTTTTGTAACACTGCAAACTAAATGCAACAAAATATCCTTTTAACATTATGTAATATAGTGACAAGTCAAGTAAAATGACACCTTCTATTGGCTAACTAAAAAAGATTACATTATGCAAGCTTTCGAGGCAACTCAGGCCCCTTCTTCAGGCAAAATAGTTGGCAGTGTAAAAAGTGTCATTTTACTTGACTTGTCATTACATTCATAATGGCTAACACAGTACAACACCCTAGTACTACAGACATTATGTAATACAAATACAGTAAATAATGGGTCCTATTTTAACACACTCATGTCTACAGAATCTTCCTCTGAGGTTTTAGAGTTCCAAAGTTATTAATGACATTCTCAATCCCTCATTTGATTGCAAGACTGTTCAGTGTTTTGTTACATCATTGAACATAAATAAATAATTTCTTATGACTTTAAGACTGCTGTCTTTAAAATGAAAACTCTAGAATAACTGAAATCTGGAATGAGAAGAGAAGCTGCTTTTGTGCTGTGATGGGCAATGGGCCACTATAAGTGAGGAGTTGATTTCCATATGCATTCCTGGCATCTGTAGCTCCATACACTTGTCGCTGCCTCTCTTGCCAATACTGTTACTAATGATATCTTTACAAAATCAGTGAATTTCTGCAAGAACATCCTTGTCTCCACACAAGTCCTGGGGCCAGGTCAAATGTTACTGCTTCTGCCCCTTGTCAAAAAAAAAGTTTGCAAAATATTGCATTTACAAGGAATGTTAAGACTAACTCCATTCTCCATGTTCCCCTGGCAAAAAATCAGATTGTGTAAAATTACTGGATAAATACAATATATCTAAAAAGACACCAACATTGTGGAAAGAAAAAACAGGTATTCTAGTGCTGATGACATAAGCAGTGTAATAATACCTGAAATGCAGAAAGTTTTAGAAGCACTACTGCTAAATTACAGTAGAAAACATAATCATACCAATTTAATGGTTCTAAATGAATATTTTTTTAGACATGGTGATGCTTTGCATTAACTTTAATATACAAAACAAGACCGTGAAGTTCTCTTTCAAAACCTGTCTTTATATTCTAAACTAAATCATCCTCCCTAATGTATTTATAAATAATAAGTATTTAAAATGGGAAAATGATGGAAATTTGTTAAAAAAAGAGAAAACGTTCCCATCTATTAGAAACACATAAACATAAGCTTATGACTTCCATTTAAATTATGTATCTGGTATTAAATGTTTTTAATGTTCATGACTTACTTATATTCATATTCTATTTAATGTTACATCTTGTAAGCTTTTGAGTTTTGTACTGTAATGAAAATAAATTATTTGTGTTTGCTTTTCTTAAGCTGCATGGTTCTCATTTAAATATTCCAGCAACTCTCTTATATTAGCTTTGAAATTACTTTACAGCACTGCACAGCTTTAATTATGATTCATTTTTATTATTATTTTGCTCTCTTAGTTAATAAATAATAGCAAAGTATTGATATAAAGGCTTAAATATACCCAAAGACAGAAAGCTAAAACAGTACTTTTCATAGGGATATGGAAGTTAAGAAAAGCACCAAAGGAAGCATCTGTAGAAGAGAGAGAGACAAAGAGAGAAGGGACAAGGCTTGTCTTTCAGGTGGCTTATTGTGACTTGGAAATCAGGCTGATGCGTGGCATGGCATCTTCAAAGTCCAGGTGGATTGTTGTCTCTGATGGAATGGAATCTCTCTATTTCTCTCACCCTCAGACAGAGTTTCACCTTGCCTGATGAAGGGGCCTTAGCTGCCTCAAAAGCTTGCATTTATAATCTATTTAGTTAGCCAATAAAAGGTGTCATTTCACCCCACTTTCTCCTGTCTCACCCTCAGACAGATTGTCATTTATGTGAAATAGTCGACATGAGGGTACATTGCCTGGGATTTTACACACAGATAAGTAATCTGGTAATGGACAGCCTATCCCAAAAGCTTTAATCATCGAAAATATGTGCAAGAATCTTATGTTGTCAGGGTTGTTTACTTTAGCTGTGTCTAATTCTCTTGGGATAGATATGATTCATCTGGTGTTAAAATCATAAACTGGCCAGTCATTCTAACCAAAGTTTAAAATGTAAGTTATACATAAAAGAAAGATATGTATAAACTTAGGATAATGAATTAGCACATTTTCACTGTGTTTCTCTATATCAAACATCTGTGAGGAAAGTTCCAGATTCACAGGTAAAATGAGCCTTCAATTTAATTAAAGACTACCTAGCTTATCTAAGCAAAACTTGCGGCAAAAATAGCAGTCT
This sequence comes from Erpetoichthys calabaricus, assembly GCF_900747795.2. Taxonomy (NCBI): domain Eukaryota; kingdom Metazoa; phylum Chordata; class Cladistia; order Polypteriformes; family Polypteridae; genus Erpetoichthys; species Erpetoichthys calabaricus. Next base: position 77,817,192 of record NC_041405.2, read on the forward strand.
GAATTGCGTATGTGGTATTAAATGTATTTATTCAAGACTTACTTATATTCATCTTCTGTTTTGTAAGGTTTTGAGGGTTATACTGCAATGAAAATAAATTATTTGTGTTAGTTTTTCTTGAGTTGCATGGCTCCCATTTAGATATTCTGACAACTCTCTTATTTTAGGTTTGAATTTGCTTTACAGTATTGTGCAGCTTTAATTATGATATTTTGCTCTCTTTGTTAATTTTCAGTCGTTAAATATGAAATAGATATTAAGATAGGTACACATGTAGTGAGTTTAGATACATGAATATAGTTGTTTTGTCACTTCCCCGAAATTATTATTAAGACTGCAGTAATTTCAGAACTGTGAAAAGTAATAACTTACATATACTGTATTACTAAACATGTGTCTACTAGAAAATGACTGCTATGTACATTTTTGTATAAAATTAAATCTAAGAACAATATAAATTTTAATCCTCTTCATCTACCAAAAAATTGTAGTTGGTTGACCACTGCAAAGAACAGTTTCAAAGTCAAAGTTAAAACAAAAACAACTTTAAAAATCTTTGCTGAACAAATCGATACTATAAAAACTTATTTAAACATTAGTTTTCACAACTAAGCAAAAAGACAAATGAATCAATACTTTTTTCATTTAAGTTTAAATAAAAATGTATGAGGATAAAATGATTGCAGTGGGTAGCATTTACATGCTGCCTCGCAGTTAGGAGACCCTCCGTGGAGTTTGCATGTTCTCCCTGTGTCTGCGTGGGTTTCCTCCCATAGTCCAAAGACATGCAGGTTAGGTGCATTGGCGATCCTAAATTGTCCCTAGTGTGTGCTCATTGTGTGTGTGTGTGTGTGTGTGTCCTGTGGTGGGTTGGCGCCCTGCCTGGGGATTTGTTCCTGCCTTGCGCCCTGTTTTGGCTGGGATTGGCTCCAGCTGACCCCCGTGACCCTGTGTTAGGATATAGCGGGTTGGATAATGGATGGATGGATGGATGGAAAAAATCCATAAGCTCATAGCCATCAAACAGGCTCAGCATTCAAACCCAAGATGCTGGATCTGCAAGGCACAAGCACTACCAATCGTGCCATAGTGACTTTCCCATTTTGAACTGGGGTTCCTGTTTTATCGAAAAGATATAAAAAAAGTTTGGAGAAAGTGGAAAAATATACAGCAGAGGAAGAAAAACAGAAAATCAAGACAGGGAGAAAATGACTAGGAGTGTTTCATCATTTCACACATCTCCACAGTCATTTGTCTTGTGAAATATACAGCACTGACCAAGTAAAACAGTAACAGTGAAGACCAGAGAAAACATCACATTGTTAGACAAAAACATACTGCCATCTTCTAGCAAACAGTGGAATTACAAAATGACTTTTTCAAGAATTACATATCTGCCACTACATATTCATGAAAGATGAACAGTGTAAAATAACTGAATAATACAACAATACAGCTTAAAATTATATACATATATAGTGATAAAAAGCAGACAACAGTCAGAAAAAGTATACTGAAAAATAGTAAAAAATAAAGAAAACACAGTTTACAGAGCGAGTTCAAAATGGAACTGACTAACAGGAAAATTACTGGGCTTACATATGGAGGAAAAAAGGAAGAGGTAGAGTCAAGATGGCCAGAACAGAAACTGATGTGGCAGCAGAGTGTATTCTCTGAATGGGAAATGACATCATCCATGTTGGCTGGAAGTGATGTCATCAGTGGGTAGATTGGTGGTGATGTTATCAAGAGGCCAGGTCTTTGGGTGAACTGCAAAAGAACAAGAGGTAAGAGGATTAAGTGAGAGTGCCAACTCCTGGTCTGGCTGACAAATACCGATATTTGAACCTGCAAACTGTCCCCCATGGCCATAGATATGTGCTCAACAAGGTATTGTCTCAAGGACAAAAAGTTTTTACATTGACCAGTAGATGAGAGATAACACTGAAACATGCAGAGGTTAAAAAGCCAAACAAGGTAAAACTTGCACTGGGAAGCCAAAGTCCAGTATGTATATCAAACGTGATTCTCAAAACCTTGCAATGTCCTAACTCCCCAAGTAAGATCTGCACTGACTAAATTGTCTACATATGATTTCTATTTTATCCAGAAACTTGGACACCCCGCTAGCATGATGCTATCCTAAATGATGCGTTGTATGTTACTTGTTAACACACGGACCTCATTGTTAACAAAAATACAGGTGCAGCAAAGTCAGAACTCCCAGAATGTCTGGCAGACATAACTCAAAACATGCCATAAAACAGCAGTTGCAATGACATCACAAAAACATTGCTAAAAATATTAACACAGTTAGGGACAATATTAAATCACAGAATAAGAACAGAATTTAAATTATAGAAGAACAAAATAAAAATATTCAATAGTGTCAGGTTTAAAGCAGGGACTAATCATTGAATGGATGACAGTCAATTGGAGGGCATATACACACACACATACACATAGGGACCTTCAGAGAGCATGCAAAGTCTGTGCAAAGAAGAAATTGTCACCCAAGCAGCAATAAAAATATGTTAATATCATTTAAGCATGAAAATGTTAAGATTTCAAATATTATTTTCCATATGAATAATCAAAAAAACTGAAAAAACATAATCATATAATTGTGTGTTTTATTTGTTAATTTAGTTATATTGCCAAAAATGGGAAAATGCTTTATTTTTGAATCTTAAAATACTTAAACTGGGATGGCTTTCTTGATTTCTGTATTTATATAAGAATCAAAACGCTGATGAAAATTGGTTTTGTTCAAAGCTTAAATTGGGTGGGCTGAAGGTAGCATCAAGGAAATTTGTAGGCCTGTTTTTTTGCAGTAGTCAGCGTTTAGCAGTTAACTTTTGACACCTTATTTTCTACAAACTTCAAATTTAGCATTTTTGTCTGAAATTTGATTATACAGAGTAGCTAAAGCATATTGCAAATGAATTACAAGAACTTGTGACTGGGAAAATGTCCAGTTGGAACCGGACTATTAGAAATGGAGATGCAAGTGCAGATTTTTGTTTGCTAGAGTATTTTTGGCCTTCATTTGTTTATCCCATATCTAGCTGCCAGCTATTTTTTTCTGATTTAGATAATCCACATTTTGTTTCATGTATTTAAGGAGAATGTTAACTGATAATTGTATTAGTGAGAGAAGTATTTCTTAAGCTTTGGAGGTGTTGATGGCTGGATGATGGATAAATGTGCACGCGGACGCGTTCTGGCCAGGTCCTAATGCAATTGTTTTAGCTCTAAGGAAATCACTCAGTTGATATTACATCAAGCTGGCACACAAAGCCAGATTGATTATCAATCATTCTGATGTATAGTCATCAAGTTTAGCATAGTCCCAAGCCAGGCTTCATACTAGAGCCCTAGGGGCTGGTGACGCAATTCATAAACTAAAGGATAAATTTAAAATAAATTGGTTTTTGACTCCTGTTTTAAGGCACACCCTGAATTATTTATTAAATCTACCCTGAAAAACCAATGAAAATCAAAGGAATGACTCTCTTAATAAAAGTCAATATTCTCTATCTGTAATTCAATATGGGGTTCAAAGGAATGAGCTGGCAGAGCCCCTATGGGAAAGGTTGTTTGTTTCATATTCTGTAACTGCATTAGTGTACAAAACCTGTTGTATAAATGGCTTAAGTCATTACATGAGCATACCTAAGGGCACTTCTTGTGGTCTCCACATTGCATATCTGCATATTAATAAGATAATATGCCTAATACAAAATACAAGTAATTCATACAATGTAACATAACACTCTCAAACCAGATTAATACAATACTACACATATGATGCTAGACCTTTATAAAGTCTGTATTAAATGCATACCAGGCAGATTATAATACCTTTCCAGTTTAAATGAATAATTAAAAAAATCAAGCAAGCAGTCTCAATAATTAAATTGCCAGTGAAGAAAAGTGATGACCATTCAGTCTTATCATTCAGCTCCATTTTGCACAATAAAACCTGAAATACTTAATAGATATGTAAGCCTGTAATATTTAATTTTCAATATGAATATAAAATATGTAATCTAAATGTCTATCCATCTATTCATAGACATCAGCGATTATGCCAGTATCAGCACTGGGTGCAATGCATGAATTAATTGTGTACGGAGCACTAGTAAAGCAGTCTGAGACAAGACAACAGGTCACTTTACACTGGCCAAATCGGATTAATCTGAAAGTCTTTGGGGTGTCTAAAAATGTAAGTTATCCATATTTTATAGTATATACGTATTGTATAGTACATAATACGGTACAAATATAACTATGTGCATAATTTGTGCTGCTTGGTTCTTCCCACATTGACCTAATGGATTGTTGCTCATTGTGCTGATCTTTTAGGTAGCTTTCTAAAAAAGGGCTAGGTGCCACACTAGAACATGTTTCATGTGACTGTAACAGGGTCATTTTTTTATAGGCTTTTCTATATTTGGCACTGAAGCTGCTTGTTTTAGTAATGCAATGCCAACTCATACTGTTGTTGGCTAAGCTTTGATATTATTCCAGACTGATGCAAATGAAAGTGCTACATACAATATATATATACATGTGGGTCTTGGGTTTATGGCAGTCTAGACTTGATTCTGCAGATACAAATAAGTGCATAAATCCCTAACTTCTTTTCAACTGAATTTAAATTATTTATTATCCAGCAACTTCCTTTTGTACTTATGAATGAAGTGAGCTACTTTTGACATGGATGAGTCATTTTGTGCTTTCATATGCAAGTGTTGCCAAATGTAACCGAAGTCACAATAAGCTCCATCACAGGTAAGTCAAGTTCAGCAACAAGCTGTTTTGCTGAGCAGCTGAAGCTGCAACTTGTAATTCCCAGCATCTCATAGCCATGTTGTCTCAGGAAGTACAGCTGCTGATAGGTGGAAATGACTTGCATTACGATCCCTCAGCAAATACAGCACACTTCTGCCAAAGAGTAGTAGTTCCTAGTGGGTTTTTGTACCATTATTATGCCTTTTTCAACTCTATGAGGTACTCAATCATTATCAAAAGCTGTAGGATGTTTAAGCAATAGGTTGTTATACTGCACATAAATGATGGTTCTATTTATTTTAAATTAGTTGTTTGCATTTTATGATATAAAGTACAGTAATGTTGCTTAATTATCAATTTCTAAATAAATTTTTAACATGTATCTGTAAAATATGTAATAAAAGATTATGCATTTTTGATGATTTTTTTCCATTAAAAGATATTTTGGGCTAAGATCTTGACTTATCTACAAAATCAGGTCAACAATTTCTGCAGGAATGGAACTTGTTCATAACTCAAGACCCACCAGATCAATGAGGGCAGTGGTCCATAACCAAACCAAGAAAAAAAAGGCAATGAACATCCAGCCACTCTTAAGAATGGGGACTGAAAACAATTTTCTAATGTTGCAGCCAGATTCTCTATTAATGCTCAGTGCCAGCAGCTCAAGAAGAATCAGGATATAGAAATAAGATTTCAAAGAATCAGCTAAATATGAAAAATGCCCTGCTTAATTGAATTAAGGCAGAGTGTGGAATAGTCCAGAAGGAAAATGTGAGCTGTGAGAGGAATCTAGACAGAGAATGGCTCAGAAATAGTCCCAAAACATGTGAAGAAAAAATGACAAAGAAACTTTTTAAAGTCTCAAATCAACATAATGCACATCCATAGTATAAAAACATTTGCACTTTCTCTTGGCAAAGGTGAAAAATCTGAGTCCTGTGGAAAATTGATATAAAAACAAAAGACTTTACAGAAAGTTTTGTTAAATGGGTGTTCCTCTACGGTGTAGAAAAATGATGGATGATTCTTTATGTGGAGTTACACCTCTTGTTGTATGCTTTCTCTCTGATAAGCTTAGACTGACATAACACTATACAACAGCTGTTTAGCTACTATTGATTTGCCCAGCATGAGTGACTTTAGATTTGTGTGTTGCTTTGCTCTATGATAGACTGGCAGTTCATCCAGAGATGTTTCCCACTTTATGCCAGATGCATTGTGTGTAAGGAACACTGATTTTTATTATATCTGTATAGACTCTTGCTTCTGAAGTGGATTAAAATGGTCACTTACTGTAAATGTGATGGATTTCCCGCACATGAGAACAGGTGCAAGCTAATGTTCTGCTTCTGGATTATGTACTTCTTACTGTTAAACATTTGCTTAAATATTTTTCTTTATGTAATTCCATAGGACAGAAGTATGCAAGAGCAATATCACCAGAAAAAATGAAAAATGCATATCTGCAGAATGAGATACGAACAAGATTCAAACCTAGAAGATGTGGCAGTATATCCCGAGATAAAGTAATGCATTCATGAAATAATGCAATCTTAATGGTAAAATAAGGCATTTAAATAAAAAAAATAATAAGTGGTGGGAATCGTCTTCCATAGAATTGAGAAAAAAAACACAGCCTCCTAAGCAGAATGATGATAAGAGTCTTTACAGTAGCCCTGTGCTGGACAAAATGGTGGTTAAGTTTTGGATCTGCAAGTACAGTACCATGAACAGAACATTTAAAAAATAAGATGCTGTGATTTAGGCAAGGAGCAATAAAAAAGCATGACAAACCTATAAGCATTGCTGTAAATCACAAAATCTTTTCCTATTCATGTCTTACAATTATATTTTTGCTTGTGTTGCATATCTTTTTATAAATCAAGGCATTTTCAAACCTGCTTAATTTAATTTGTGGGGTGTCAGAACATACCAGAACTGGGAAAAAACCTAGAAATAGCTTAAATGGGACACTAGTTCGTTGATTCAGACACACACACCTACATTTACATTCACACACATGTGCATCTTTGGGGATGTCAGAATAAAACCCATGCAGGTATATGGAGTTTAAATCCATGTCTTTTAGCCATAAAATGTATAGTCTTTAATTAGTCCATCATTAATAAGAATAAATTGAAATTAATTGAATCATAGCTCCAAATTACAAACCTACTGAATTTATTGACTTTTTCTTTGTCCCAGCTGTATTTTGGATACAGCCATCTTGATGGAGATTTTAAGACTAACATTAATATGGAAACGATGTTTTTCTGTAACTGCTAATCTCATTATAATTTTAATTTGCAAAAAGATTTGCACAGTCAAACAGTCCTAATTATTACTCAAGATTTCAATACAGCAATTGCAATTTTACTTCTTTAAATAAAAAAATTACCAATCATCACATACAGTAACTATATTTGATATGCTTCTACTTCCTACAATAAACACAGATATTAAAACCAAGAACAGTGTGATAGATTATAATTATAAATCAAAATTCATTGATATCATTACGTACATTAACCTTACTTTTAAGTTCAGTAAAAGAATTAAGTGGACATATGACAATAAGTTATTTTTTTAAAACAGACCTTCGATATTGTAGTAGCTATTTAAACAAAAGTAGTTCAATCATAAGAAACTCATCATCTTTAAACAATGGCAGCACTGCACATTTACAAAATTAAAATTCTAAACTCTAAAGCGAAGAAAGAAAACAACTAAATTATCATAGGCTGTCAGTGTTAAAGTGTTTAAGAAACCACCTTACCTGGGCCTGAACACAACCTTGTTGACTAATTAAATTAGTGGCTCAAAAACTTACTATTGCAGGATCACTTCTTCTTCAAACCACTTAATAATTTCACCTTAATGAAATAGCCAGAAATTCTGTCTTTGATTACTAAAATGGTCAATTTGTTCCACTCCCAGCCTATTCAGTAAAAAGTGCTTACCAAGAAGGAGGATGCTACACATTAACACATTATTAAGTTGTGATACGTCTTTACTTAAAGGGTTTGATTTCTGTAATGAAGCAATATCTATTTTTTTATGCAAACAAAAATCAAAAAAGTGATCATTTGGCATTGTAATCGAGACCCTGTCAATTCTAGGAAATGACTGTCAAATTAGCCAGTAGACCAATGGGAATGTATGAGAAATGAAGAGTGTAGAAAAATAGTTTATAGTTTTATGGCCTCACTGTTCCTTACTCTGAGCTCAGAAAGTCCTTCAAAAGAATCCCTCCCACCGGAAAACTACCAACACAAAGTGAGATGAACAAAACAGTGCTCACATGGCCACAAAGCACACAACCTTCTATTTCACCTTGGCAGACCAGAAATACATTGCCAAAAGCCACCACAGAAAATGATAACCAAATCAATTTAAGTAGAAAAGAGCATGGCAAATGAATAACAAACAGCAGAGATAAACTGTAATAAGGCATAGAGTGGGTACAGGTGCTTTGATACATTTGGCTCCTGAAGGCTTATCTGTCATGCAGTTGCATGGGGGCCAGCCAATATATACTGAGAAAAAAGCAACACAAAATAGTCATCTCACGGTGTCTTTAAAACAGGAGAGAGAGAGAGGTTAGGAGCACGCGCTGATACAGCAAATTGCAGCACCCACCACATTACGAACCAACTCGGGATCCCAAAATAGGACTCGAGTGTAGCCGTGCAATGGGTGACACCTCAGCACCACACACGTTCAGATGGAATGGAACCAGTGTGAGGTTTTTTATGGTGGCCGGAGTGCCAATTCTGCCACCAACCCCCAGGTTTCTCCCTGCAGGTTGGAGGGCCTACGTGCAGGGCTGGATGCAGATTAACATCATACCCAGGACTGAGGAGAAAAAGACTAGTCCATTATCAGAATTGGAAAGCTCAGATGAACAAATCAGTGGCTTTGTTTTTTTGAAAATTATAGTTTCAAAAGACAGTTTAATGATAACACAGTAAATGAAGGAGTTGGGTTAAAAGTAATAGACACAAGGTCATTTGAGCAAAGGAAACTAGTAGTTGCCATTATATAGGTAAAATGCCGGTGGCCAAACATTTATCAATGACTTCTTCATTTGGATCTTCAAATATCACATTTCCCAAAACGTGAGAAAGGTTAGGTTGTGCTGGGTGATGGATGAAATGACTGCTGTTCTACTTCAAAGGCTTTTTTCATAAAATGGTTTAATTGCCTTTTGTACGTATGTGGTAAAAAGGCTAATATCTGGAAACAGATGTATTCACTAGCCTTCGAAGAGTAAATTGGGTGATTTTTTGGCTTCAAAAAGAACTGTCTGGAAATCAGAATAGTTGATAAAAATGCATTATCAAAAGTCCTGGATGAGAAGAATTACTTTTAGGAGTGTATATCCTGTGGTATTTCTCAATAACCAGAGCAAAGAGATAGAAGACCAGGAACAATTGTTGGCCAGAGTTTTTTTTTTCCAAAAAGTGCATTGTATCTTCTCTCCCTGAATTTTCTTTGGCTCCTGTCTTCTAAATTTATGAATTCAGTTGAGTGACTTGTGACTCTACATTCTGGTGGTTTTCTAAAGTCATCAAAGCCCTGAAAATCCTTGGTGATCTTTTTTTTTTGTTGTTCACTTTTGATCTCAGTTACCGTATATCACAGTGAATCACTATGACCTCTCAACAGGAGTTTGTCACAGTGGGGAGTTTGTCCATCATGAATATATCTGTGTCCTTGTAAAAAGCGACCATTGCTGGTGACCCTAACGACAGATAACAAGTATGAAATATTTATATTAAAAATTTCTGAAGAACATAAGAAATTTAACAAAAATGAGAGGAGACCATTCAGTCCATCAAGCCTGTTTATTTAGCTTGCCCCTCTAACATACTAATGTGCCACCCAGGGTTCATACGTGCTATGTGTTGGACTTATTTTTAATATAGTTAATTAGTTCATGTTGAAAAGCAGATTCTCATTCCTTAAAGATGGTTATTGTTGGATTTAAACTTAAATTTGCCCAATAATTATAAACCAATTTTAAATGTAGTTTTTCTCATCCTAAACACCTTTCAAAATAGTAGACTAGCAACTATCATGTTGTATAGCTGATTGAGTGTGTTTTTACCCTGTTAAGGTTTATTTCATTGTTTTTACTTGTGTTTGGGTGGTGATCTCTAATAGTTTGCTTGTATCCTGGATGGACATAACATTGTGATATTATGTGGCATGCCATCCATTTCTTCTGTTAAATGAAATGTTTGTTTCATCTTCTACTTAGTCAAATAGTCTTATTGTTTGCAAGCTGAATCTTCAGTTATATTTATTTACAGTAAATTTTTTTTTAATAAGTATGTGTGTTTATGTATTTAAATTGTGCATGGTTATGTACTTTTCTGAATTAAACAGTATGAGTAAATTAATGTAAGTGCTGTAAGTTTACCCTCAGTGAAGAGCAGTTTACAAAAATACACTGAATTGAACTGACAACAGTGTGTCTGGTTTCATTGAGACTTGATCAAGTAATGATTTTAATGGGTAGATGCACTTGAGAATATTTTTGTATGATTATATTTTGTTGATTCAACCAGTTTTGCATTTTTATTTTGGCACACAGTACTGTCGCTAACAGGCTGCTATCCCAGATGCCCCCCTTTATGGTCTGAGGGTGGGGGAAGCAGTAGGTATTGAAATATTTTTCAATGTATGTTATAAAATCATAGCATGGAACATACAGCTTCCATTTAATTATTTCTAAAAATTATTTTGCAATTTATGTATATTTCTTTTACCTTTTAAGTTTTGCGATATCAAGAATTCACAACTGTCAATGATTAATCTAATGCAAACAGAACACTGTTCATTTTAGGCATGTTTTAAACCGAAGTACTTCAGATTAATTCAAATGTGCAATGACTGGTGAGGGAATGAAAAATAAGCAAACTGCTGTCAAATGCGTATTATCGTTATTATTATTTACCTCTCCTGTTGTAGTTTCTTCTATTATTATTGCCTTTTTCATTATTATTTGCATTTTTGTAGGTGGGCAGCTGATAAAGCATTGTAAAAATAAAGGCCATTTCCAGCTGATCTGATAAATATTTTTAATTTTTTAATTTAACATAATTATGCATATTATGTTGTTGCTTCCATTTACTAGCTATGCATGGCTTATTGCTTTTCACACATATTTTACGTTTGTTAATAAATTACTTCCCTGCACACAGTCAAAATACCAAAGGGAAATAGTAAGAACAAAATAATGGCATACAAGAAATATACCCTACCCAGTAACATTACAAAACAGAATGACACATAAAAGGGCACATCAAATAAACAGGAGTGCACAGAAATGTCTAATTCCTTAAGGTAGTGTGTGTCAATAGGTCAGAGAAGATTCCAGATGCCTTGTACAATATGCCTATAAGCTATGCTGTTGCTTATCTAGGCTTCTTTTGCTTGAGATGCTTTTAAGGTGATTAAGCATGACAGCTAAATTCTGTTTGCAGATCCTTTATCATTTTAGGACACTGCTGTCTTTAACAGTTTTTTTTTTTAATCTTAGTATATAGTGGGGGTTGGCTGTAACATCTGTATAAATGAATTGGCTGTGCAGTTGAGTTCTGGCTGTAACATCTGTATAAATGAATTGGCTGTGCAGTTCAGTTCTCTTGAAAGAAGAAAATGCAAGTTGCCTGAATTTTTAAAACTGGCTAACGTAAGTTCCGTTGTTTATGCTCTTAATTATTTAAAGTTCCTTGTCCTCTAAATCTCAGTCATTATTCATTGCAATTTTATTTATTATTAAAATTATTGGGCGGCACGGTGGCACAGTGGGAAGCGGTGCTGCCTCGCAGTAAGGAGACCTGGGTTCGCTTCCCAGGTCCTCCCTGCGTGGAGTTTGCATGTTCTCCCCGTGTCTGCGTGGGTTTCCTCCCACAGTCCAAAGACATGCAGGTTAGGTGGATTGGCAATTCTAAATTGTCCCTAGTGTGTGCTTGGTGTGTGGGTGTGTGGGTGCGTGTGTGTGTGTGTGTGTGTGTGCCCTGCGGTGGGCTGACTACATGACTACAGGGTCATGGGGGTCTGCTGGAGCCAATTCCAGCCAATATAGGGCACAAGGCAGGAAACAAACCCCGGGCAGGGTGCCAGCCCACCACAGGGCGCGTGCACACACACACACACCCACACACCAAATACACATTAGGGACAATTTAGAATCGCCAGTGCACCTAACCTGCATGTCTTGGGACTGTGGGAGGAAGCCGGAGTACCAAGAGGAAACACACGCAGACACAGGGAGAACATGCAAACTCCATGCAGGGAGGACCCAAGAAGCAAACCCAGGTCTCCTGCAAAAAATATGATATTTGATAATAAAAGGCAGTCGTTAGACAATCAGGATGTCCTAACTATTTATAACACCTAATAAAACCGCTTCTAAGCTTGCTGTAGTGCTATCTGCTAAGCTGTAAAGGTGAGAACAGGGTGTACTGGGGTGGTTGTAATCCTTAAATATGGCCTATGCTTTCTTTAAGGGTGTATGCAATTGAAGAAAACATCAGTCCATGGCTAACATTTTCAGTGGAGCAGGTTGTAAGTCCTAAGGAGCCAAAATTATTTGGTGAGCAGTAGAGATTTCAAATGTCTTTAATTTGGTAGCGGGCAGCATAATAGGATTATTGATAAAGTTTACATACTGAAATTGTTATATATCTGGTTTCATGGTATTAGGACTGAGCCAAAATCACAAAATTGTTTTTCTTTCCCTAATGGCTTTCTTTTGTTAAGGCTCTTTGAACACCAGGTCTTTCTTAGAGTGGTGAAAGTTCTGACCATATTCTGTGTGCATTCCCTTTTTTTATAGTGAAATAATACCAACACAGGTGCATATCCAAAGTAAAAAAAAGCAGGGCACTGAGAACAGGAATGGAAGAAAGGAGCGTTAGTAATAGTTCATAATTACTACATTAGTTACACTATTGTATAAATATGTAACAAACAGAGATGCAGTGTGCACGGCTAATCAGCATCTCTAGTCAGTATCAGTATTAAGTCTTCAGCCTGGATTTAAAAGCTGAGACAGAAGAGACATCTCTTATATAAGCTGGCAGATCATTTCACAGCTTTGGGGCACTTTTGCTAAAAGCTTGCACTCCCATTGTTATTTTAGTAATCATTAGAATTCTTAGTAGGCTGAAACCTTAGTTTTCTCTTGATTTTAGCTATACTGTATCTGTATGTCCTGTATCTTCTAGGTTTTAAGTATCTTTCTTGTTGCTACAATAATACTTGTTAAATTTGTTCTCTTTTACATTCACAGTGACACTGAAGTAGCAAGCATTCTTTGTGGTTATCTCTTCTGTTTAATCCAGCTCAAAGAGTTTTTTTAAGTCCTTGTACAGGGAAGTGAGGTCCTTTAGCAACATTTGAAAGTTTTTCTCTTTGTTTTATTCCTTCTGAACTCCTTTCTGACTGTTTCTATTTGTGCAAATATGAGTTAGGGGTGGTTTCATCAGTTGAATAGTGTACAGTTCCTGTAGCCATTGGTAACTTCTACACCTATGCGTAATTGGTGCACTGAATGATCTATCAGAGCTAACGAAGTCAACTTTTTGAAGCTCTTTTTCTTACTTAAACAAATGTGCTTTTTAAGAGGCACCCGAGGACCTGCTGTAAAACTTGAGAAGTCACTTTAACTTGATTAATGATTCGTATCAGGTGCAAGTTCTTGAGGAGAGAAGCTTAGGTACCAGGTGTTAGTAATTTGTATGTATCAACAAGAACATGATGTAAGTCCTTTACTCTCATCTGTACAGCTCATAAGAAATTTAGATCAGCTGTAGAAAGGGTACTTGAGAATTGTAAAACACAAGATTTTGTTCTTCTTGTCTGCTAAAATGAAGGTCTATTTTGCCAAAGTAAAAGACAAAGCTAGCTTGGCTCTACTCATTGCTCCATGATTTCTGTGAGATATGCAAAAATGTTCTGCATTTCCTGTCCATCATTTTGAGAATGCATGGCTGAATCTTTCTATTTTAGTCAAAGTTCATTATGTTATAGAGGAGGTAATAGGAATATATCATAAATATTGTAAAGTTTTTTTTTCATGTTTATCCATATTTTCTCAAACACCTTCAATAATTAAGTGGACATCAAAGTGTTTGCTACAGAGTACCTGGAATCAGCCATCTTTATTACCTGCTGGAAATAACTGTCGAGCATCAATGATTTGGGATATAGATGACCTTGCAATCATTTCTGTCAGTTTTTTTCTTTTTTTGAAGAGCTCTTTTGGATAACTGAATATAATGATAGATAGATAGATAGATAGATAGATAGATAGATAGATAGATAGATAGATAGATAGATAGATAGATAGATAGATAGATAGACAGATAGATAGATAGATAGATAGATAGATAGATAGATAGATAGATAGATAGATAGATAGATAGATAGATAGATAGATAGATAGATAGATAGATAGATAGATTTCTGAATCATATGCTATGTCCCTCAAGGCCCCATCACTTCAAACCATGGGTCTTTTGCCTGAATAAAGTAATTAAAGTTTAACACAGCATAACAATGTCAAATACCATAAGCCAATACAGGGTTGCAATTTGTGGGGGGAGTTGGCTGGGTTACCTCCTGTTCTTGTAGCATTTGGTGCAAAACAGGAGGTAATCCTAGAATACGCACCAGAACATCGGGTGCACGCACACATTCAAAAAAATATTGTTAATGAGAGTTGTAGAGTTGTCAGTTAACTTATCGTGTGCATCTTTAGGATGTGGAAGGAAAACTGGAGTACCTGGAGAATAAACATATGCAGAAATGAAGAGAAAATACAAACGTCATAGAAACAATGAGTGGCAGTGGGAATCAAACCCAGAATCCTGGATTCATGAGAAGTGAATTTTATTTTAAACCAAGTCTAGTAGTATAACGTTATATTTTAGTGTAATAAAATAGCTTCACATTATGAAAACATCAGAATTTTAATTGTTGTCAGTAACTCACCATATATTTTAGTGTCAATGGTATTGATTATCTGTCTCATCTTATTCAGCTAATAGCAGTAACTGCTTAAAAGATTCCAGAGAGCAAAGAAACTCCTTTAATATCTGAAAACAGATCTGAAAAACCATTAAAATGGAGCAGCATTTAAGAGATTCACTGACCCATAGTACATCAAGAAAATAGATTTTAATCTTTTGTATATGTTATGATTCAGATTTGACAAAATTAAAAAGAAAACCATTTTTTGTAAGCACAAGCATGTGAATGTGACTTTCTGTATATTTTAATAGTAGACTGAATTTAAGAACAACACTTGATGTTAAATCACCTAGCAAACTGATACACTGGAATGATGAAAAAGAAAAAGAAGGAACATATTGAGCAACTCAAATGCTTTGATTTGCTCACCTTATACTACATAGTCAGTTACCATTGCCTGATGGAATGAACTAGTACCGAAGGAACAGATAAGACACTACAGAACTATAAAAACACACATGAAATCAAACACATGTCCAAAGAAAATGATACAAAGGCACCAGAAAACAATTAATTATTAAAAATCAATTACACAGATCTGCTGAATAATCTGTTTGCTGAAAGTACTCAGTGTTAGTGTGTCAGAGAGTGATTTTGCAGTATTGTTCATAATGGCACTGAGTTTTGTTGTAATTCTCACCTTTGCTACTACCCACAGGGGGGTCCAGAGTGTGTCCTACAACTGAGCTTGCTCTTTTAATTAGCTTGTTGATTTTTTGGGTTTATCTTGAAGTGAAGTTACCAGCCCAGCACACCACAGAATAAACTGGCACTGGCCATCACAGAGTTGTAGAAGATATGAAAGATGTCATTACCCACATTATAGGAATGCAGTCACCTAAGAAAATAGAGCTTACTGCTGTTTTACTTATATAGTTCCTTTGTGTTACGTGATAAGATCAACCTATCATTGATGTTGACCACCAAGTACTTGAAGGAGTGCACCACATTTACATCCACTCTCTGAAAACTGACTGGACATAGGGGCTGTTTGGTGTGATGAAAGTCAATAATCTGTTTCTTGGTTTTGCTGATGTGAAGTTGCAGAAAATTATTTCTGCAACAAGAAACAAAGTCTGTCATCTGATCCCTGTACTCTGTCTTAACCCCTTTATCAATATACTCCATAAGTGCAGAATCATCTGAAAACTTCTGCGAGTAGCATGACCTGGTATTATACAGTATATATATATATATATATATATATATATATATATATATATATAGTTGGAGGTGTAAAGAGTGAAGAGAAAACTTGTGGTGCACCAGTGTTGCTGACATCCCTATCAGAAACACAGTTTTTGAGTCTAACAAACTGCATCCTGCCCGGCAGAGAGTCCATTATCCAGGTCACCTTAGGCTCATCCACCTGCATATATTTGAATTTACCCCTTAACAGGGATGGCTGGATGGTACTGAAGGCACAGGGTAAATAAAAAAAAAACATAATCTACCTTTATCCACGTGAGAATAAGTCTTGTGGAGCAGGTTGATGATTGCATTTTCCACTCCAGTCTTTGGTGGATAGGCAAATTGCACTGGTCCAGGTGGTCTACCACAAGAGGATTTATATTGTCCAGGACCAGCCTCTCAAAGGTCTTCACAATGTGAAGAGGTGCCTGCTTTCTTTGGAAAGAATGCAGGATGTTTTCCACAGATAAAAGTAGAGCTACCTATCTTCAAAAAACAAAGTGTCACTATCGTCACTATTCAGAACAAAATTTTTGAGACAAGAGAATCCCTGTAGAAAGAAAGCATCATTTAAGAAAAGGCAAACTGATAGCGAGAGGAAAGGTGAGACATTTTAAACAAGAAGTTGCAAAATTAAATCAATACGCCTGTACCTTAGCACTAAAAACTAGATTTAAGTCCTGGTTTTCTTCCCTTAAGTATCACCACCATAAAATTTGTTTTTTGGAAAGAAACCAATAGTCAGAATAGCTATCCAAAAAAGATTTTACACCTAATAATTTAATAATACTGAAGATAAATGTTCTTTAGGAAAGTTTTGCTCTTTGCAGCATATGTTAGTAAATATATGCTAGATAAGATTTAAAGTGAGTTTAGTGTAAACATAAATCAACTGAATTTTTAAGTCAAAGACAAGTCAAATTTATATCTGAAACACATTTAAGAACTGCACATGTTGACAAATATACTAGATATTCCAGGTTATTAAATTTATTCCACAGACTTGGAACTGCAACGAAAAAGCACCATCACCCTTAGATTTTAATTGGGACTGAGGGCAGCAAGACCTGAGAGTTTGGACATTGAGCAAGCCAACAGAGATCTAAGATATAATTTGGGGCCAGCCCATATAATTCTTTAAAAGCAAATGGAAAGAACTTAAACTTGATTTTGTATCTAACTTGAAACCAATGAAGAGATGGCGAAAAATACTGCCTTTCTAATAGGTTCCAATCAAAAGCCTGGAAGCTGCATTTGGAACTAGTTGTAGGTAAGAAGACTAACTAACCCTCAATATACAAAAAGTTACAATAGTCAAGTCAGGATGTAATGAAATATCTAAAACAATTTCTTGGTTTTTAAGAGAAAGAAATGCTTTCATTTAATAATTGATCCAAGTTGAATGAAGCTACTACTGACCATAGAGTTTGTTTAATTATTGATTAATAAAATTGTTTTAATAATCCTGGAGGTCTACTGCAGAACATTCACCTACTTTTTGTCATCCACTTAGTGCCACTGCAATGGGGACCTCTTGCCTGCCCAGCAGCCATCACTTTTGGTACTGTATATTTAATATATTCTAATAAACAAAGAGATTATAAATCTTTGGGACACCCAAAGGCCAACCCCATGTATTGTAAAGAAAACAAGGGGTTAAAACACATTAAAAAGCAAAAGAAAATTGTCATAAGGATGCGAGTCACAAAATACACTGCTCAAGATGGCGGAACTTCCAGTATTATTGGCTCCTGGTAGGAAGAGAGAGATCCAGGCACACGGACACTGGAAGTAATGTCAGAGATGTCATAGTCGTCGATCTTTCAGGATGCAGAGAGAGGAAGAGAAAAGGCATTTGAGGACAGCTCCCTGTGGCTTTACAGAGGGAAATTACAATTATCTGAGTCCTTAAACTGTCCCCCATGCACACACATTTGACAGGACCCCCTTCGTCCTGCACCTATTGGGTCAGGCATTCTGAACCGTAAGTTCATAAACCCAGAAAAGAACTTTGGTGTTGGTATGGAGAGAGCCTAGATGATGAAGGACTTTGAACTGAAAAGGTTGCAGATCTAAGAACCACCTGGTCATGCAAGGATTTGACTCCTTGTGAGGTGACATCCACTGCAGGGGAGCATGGTCAGTCACCAAAGCAAACTCACAACCTAGGAAAACAAAATAAACTCAACTGGTTTATAGCCCATTTAATTGCCAAAGCCCCCCTTTCCACCACTGCATACCTGGTTTCAAAATCAAGCAGTTTCCGGTTCAGGAACATGATGGGATGTTCAACACTGTTAACACTTTGGCTCAGCACAGCATAAAGGCTTATGTCTGACATGTCAGTATGCAAGATAAAATAAGAAGAAAAGTAAGGTGTGATTAATACTGGTGTTGACATAAGGGCCGGTTCTAAGCGGGAACGTGGCTTCTGTTTTAGCATCCCATATCACTGTGTTAGGAACCTTCTTCTTTGTATGGTCCAACAAGGGTGCTGCTCTCTCATAATAATGAGCAACAAACCAGCAGTAGTAGTCCTAAGAAAGTTTACACCTCCTTGTTTTTGGGACGGTGCCAATTCATTATGACATCTATTTTAGAGCATTGTTGACAAATGGTGCCCCTGCTCAACAAGTAGCCTGAATATTTGGCCTCAGCCATTTCAAAGAAACGCTTCTTCAGGTTGATGCGCAAGCCAGCTTCACTTGGAGCCAGAAGCAACTCGCAGAACTGCCGTTCATGTTCCTCTCAGGTGCCGAAATAGATGACATCATCCAGTTAGGTGGCACTATAAGCATTGTGGGGCTGAAGCACTCTATTCACCAAATGCTGGAAAGTTGCAGGAGCCCCATGCAGCCCGAACGGGAGAACACGATACTGAAAATGGCTGCTAAGGGTGCTGAATGCCTTGGAGGATTCTGTTAAAGGAATTTACTAGTACCCTTTGTCACATCAAGTGTGATCAAATATCGAGCCTTACCAAGTCACTTGAGGAGTTTGTCCACTCGCAGCATTGGATATGCATTGAATTGGGAGACTTGATTAAGTCAATGGAAGTCATTGTAAAAGCACCAACTCCCATTGAGCTTGGTTGGACCTGGACTATGGGACTAGACAAGAGACTAAAATTTTTCTCAGTAACACCAAGGTCTAGTATCCTCCTGATCTCAAGTTCTACTTCAGCTCTTTTTGATTCCGGCAGATGATACAGGTGTTCTCTGGAGATCACCCCAGGTTCAGTAAAGATGTTGTGCACAATCAGGGAAGCTCTCCTGGGTCGCTCATTCATCACTTTCAGGACAGACAAGATCGCTACTTTGAACTCTTGTCACGGAGATTGCGTCAAATTAGGACAGAAATTAAGGGTATTGTTTAAAGTGAAGTAAGAACAAGGCTGGCCAGAGTCAGTATTGGGGTCCCTGTCCTTCCATGGCTTCAGTGATTTCTCAAATCTATCACGTAACTGTGCAATATGTTCTAAAATGTTATGTAAATGAAGGGTAGTGCCTCTCCTTGCCATCCTTTTTTAAGAATGTCCAATGTCCATAGAGTTACTCAAATGGGGAGAAGCCCATACAGACTTGTGGAACATCCCAATAAGCAAAAAGTACGAGGGAGAGTAGCTGATCCCAGTTTCTCCCAACCTCTATGACCACCTTGTGAGGCATCTGTTTGAGCATCTGATTAAAGTGCTCTACTAAACCGTCAGTATGAGTATGGTATACTGAGGTTTTTAGAGTAACTTGGCAACTTCCCTGAACATTTCTGAGGTGAATAGTGTCCCTTGGTCTGTGAGGACTTCTTTAGGGATATCGACATGCATGAAGACTCCTACCAACTCTCGAGCAATATTTTTGGAATTGGCAAGACTCAGGGGAATTGCCTCATGGTACTGTGTAGCACAGTCAACTATTACAAAAATATAATTGTGACCGGGCGGCACAGTGGCGCAGTGGTAGCGCTGCTGCCTCGAAGTTAGGAGACCTGGGTTTGCTTCCCAGGTCCTCCCTGCGTGGAGTTTGCATGTTCTCCCTGTTTCTGCGTGGGTTTCCTCTGGGCGCTCCGGTTTCCTCCCACAGTCCAAAGACATGCAGATTAGGTGGATTGGTGATTCTAAATTGGCCCTAGTGTGTGCTTGGTGTGTGGGTGTGTTTGTGTGTGTCCTGCGGTGGGTTGGCACCCTGCCTGGGATTGGTTCCTGCCTTGTGCCCTGTGTTGGCTGGGATTGGCTCCAGCAGACCCCTGTGACCCTGTGTTCTGATTCAGCAGGTTAAAAAAATGGATGGATGGATGGATAATTGTGACCACGAGCAGAAGGATCAAGGGGTCCTACAGTATCGACCCCTATTCACTCATATGGGATGTCAGTGAGCGGGACAGGCACTAGAGGAGTGTGGTTTTTCTGAGGAATCTGCCGCAGTTGACATACTGGATAGGAAGCACAAAAGCAGCAAACCTCATTGTTTATACCCAGCCAATAAAATCAGAACTTATTCTGTTCTAAGGTCTTCTCAGTTCCCAGATGG
Source organism: Erpetoichthys calabaricus (assembly GCF_900747795.2). NCBI lineage: Eukaryota > Metazoa > Chordata > Cladistia > Polypteriformes > Polypteridae > Erpetoichthys > Erpetoichthys calabaricus. The sequence continues at coordinate 77,837,756 of NC_041405.2, forward strand.
GCACCTAGGAGGTGGGTGTGAGCTAGTTTGCAAACCGGCCACCACAAGGCTTGCGGGACCAGCAGCAACAATCTTACCTCGCCCTCATGCTCTGCCACATGGTATAAAAAATCATTATTAATCGCAAAGTGGGGCACCAGTGGCATGGGATAGGATGTCTGTTGGCTGGCGATCAGGATGACCACATTCTTGGCAAACTTTAGGGAACTGTCATTCCACTGTTCTCTCTTGAATGAGGTCAGTGTTTGCCTAAGTTCAAAATGTAAAGTAGCGAGCGAATCCAAAGTGACCTCAGTAGGTGGAGTGATGTTCTGCGACACTGCGTCTTCAGCCTCTGTAGAGTCATCTGTGTGAGACAGCACTACATTGCCCACATCACTCTGAGTTGCCACTCTGCTACTGTTTGCTGATGTGCCTTGGGAACTCTCTGTCTGTAATAAGGCCCAAAGGTTTACCCAGGATGGTTCGTGTCACTCCTTTTTTATGCTTGATCAGTCCTGCCCTAGTATTACTGGGTAGGGTGGGCTACGCATGATAGCCACCCTAAACTTTCAAGTTATCCCCTGTGTAAAGAGACAAAAAAGGACAAGAAAAAGGTTTGGTGTTCCACCCTGTATATTCAAAGTCCTATAAAAAGAACAAAGTGATGAATCAATCAAATTCAGTGCAGCCATGTAGACTCTTCATCCTGTGTCCAAGTCAAGATGGGACTAGTGAGGGAAAGTGGCTGGCTTTTATAGCTGCTGAGGAGGAAGGGGTGTGTCGAAGGGGCTGGATCTGGAAGTGAGATCAATGGCAGAGTGGGGTCTGGAAGCAGAGGTAAAGTTAGGCAGGCTTCTGTTTGGACGATCTGGATGAGAGAAAAGGCATTAGTCCACCCAGTCAACCCCTGCTTAACATGTTCAGCAAAGCCCATTGACTACCTCCCATGTGTTCATGTTTTGTTGTGCTGTGGGTAGACTTAGAAGTAGTGACACATTTTGATTCCCTGTGAAGATGTGCGATGTCACTCAAGGGCTGCTACTACCTCTTCCAGAGATTTTATTTCTAGCCTACGAATTAGTTGGGCAAGAAAACTGGGGACGGCATTCATTGACACCTTCTACAATGTTTTTAGGGTTTTTTGTTTCTGGTCTCAGCCAGAAACAGCTCAAAAGCCTGGGAGCACACTGGCTGCTCAAGGTCAAAGGACCACTCCCAACAGGCCCTTGCCTGCTGATCTGGGATGATGCTGTATCATAGCAGCCCTCTGCTTTCAGTTGGTTATACACTCTGGCAGCTTGCTCATCGAGATCATAATAGGCCCGCTGTGTCAGTCCTCTCAAAAATGGTGCCAGTACGTGTGTGCATTCCGCACACTCCCAGTGATGACGGCCAGCAGTGCGTTCAAATACTAGAAAGAAATTCTGAGTATAGCCATATTGGGGTCCAACGGAATTAATAACTGGGACAGACCCAACATTCATTCCTGTTGGATAGTGCCGTGGGTTTGATTACGTACCTCGGTCGCACCAAGCCATGTGCCCTTACTGGACGTTTTTACCCTGCATTTCTGCCATCACAGAATGTATTTGGTACAGAGTCCAGCCCCTCTCAAGGAGATTGGTTCCAGAGTCCAAGCTGTGTGTCGAGGTGAGTCCGACTATATCTAGCCGGAACCTCTCAACTTCGCGCACTAGCTCAGGCTCCTTCCCCTTCAGAGACGTGACATTCCACGTCCCAAGAGCCAGCTTCTGTAGACGAGGATCGGACCGCCAAGGTCCCCGCCTTCGGCCACCACCCAACTCACACTGCACCCGACCTCCTTGGCCCCTCCCATAGGTGGTGAGCCCATGGGAAGGGGGACCCACGTTGCCTCTTCGAGCCTGTACATTGGGGTTTACCCCGGTGGATGAGAGGGTAGCCTCCCTTCGCCTTCGGGTGGGGGGACAGGTCCTAACTGTTGTTTGTGCGTATGCACCGAACAGCAGTTCGGAGTACCCACCCTTTTTGGAGTCCCTGGAGGGTGTGCTAGAGGGTATACCTTCTGGGGACTCCCTCGTTCTGCTGGGAGACTTCAATGCTCACGTGGGCAATGACAGTGAGACCTGGAAGGGCGTGATTGGGAGGAATGGCCCACCCGATCTGAACCCGAGCGGTGTTTTGTTATTGGACTTCTGTGCTCGTCATGGATTGTCCATAACGAATACCATGTTCAAGCATAGGGGTGTTCATATGTGCACTTGGCACCAGGACACCCTAGGCCTCAGTTCGATGATCGACTTTGTGGTCGTGTCGTCGGACTTGCGGCCACATGTCTTGGACACTCGGGTGAAGAGAGGGGCGGAGCTGTCAACTGATCACCACCTGGTGGTGAGTTGGCTTCGATGGTGGGGGAGGATGCCGGTCAGGCGTGGTAGGCCCAAACGTGTTGTGAGGGTATGCTGGGAACGTCTGGCAGAGCCCCCTGTCAGAAGTAGCTTCAACTCCCACCTCCGGCAGAACTTCGACCACGTCCCGAGGGAGGTGGGGGACATTGAGTCCGAATGGGCCATGTTCCGTGCCTCTATTGTTGAGGCAGCTGACCAGAGCTGTGGCCGTAAGGTGGTCAGTGCCTGTCGTGGCGGCAATCCCCGAACCCGTTGGTGGACACCGGCGGTGAAGGATGCCGTCAAGCTGAAGAAGGAGTCCTACAGGACCCTTTTGTCCTGTGGGACCCTGGAGGCAGCTGATAGGTACCGGCAAGCCAAGCGGAATGCGGCTTTGGTGGTTGCTGAGGCAAAAACTCGGGCGTGGGAGGAGTTTGGGGAGGCCATGGAGAACGACTTTCGGACGGCTTCGAGGAGATTCTGGTCCACCATCCGGCGTCTCAGGAAGTGGAAGCAGTGCAGTGTCAACACTGTATATGGTGGGGATGGTGCGCTGCTGACCTCGACTCGGGACGTTGTGGGTCGGTGGGGGGAGTACTTCGAAGACCTCCTCAATCCCATTAACATGCCTTCCAATGAGGAAGCAGAGCCTGGGGACTCAGAGGTGGGCTCCCCCATCTCTGGGACTGAGGTCACCGAGGTGGTCAAAAAACTCTTTGGTGGCAGGGCCCCGGGGGTGGATGAGATACACCCGGAGTTCCTCAAGGCTCTGGATGTTGTAGGACTGTCTTGGCTGACACGCCTCTGCAACATCGCATGGACATCAGGGACAGTGCCTCTGGATTGGCAGACCGGGGTGGTGGTCCCCCTCTTTAAAAAGGGGGATCGGAGGGTGTTTTCCAACTACAGAGGGATCACACTCCTCAGCCTCCCTGGAAAAGTCTATTCAGGGGTCCTGGAGAGGAGGGTCCATCAGATAGTCGAGCCTCGGATTCAGGAGGAATAGTGTGGTTTTCGTCCTGGTCGCGGAACAGTGGACCAGCTCTATACCCTTAGCAGGGTCCTGGAGGGTGCATGGGAGTTTGCCAAACCAGTCTACATGTGTTTTGTGGACTTGGAAAAGGCATTCGACCATGTCCCTCGGGGAATCCTGTGTGGGGTACTCCGAGAGTATGGGGTACCGGCCCCCCTGATAAGGGCTGTTCGGTCCCTGTACGATCGTTGCCAGAGCCTGGTCCGCATTGCCGGCAGTAAGTCGAACCCGTTTCCAGTGAGAGTTGGACTCCGCCAGGGCTGCCCTTTGTCACCGATTCTGTTCATAACTTTTATGGACAGAATTTCTAGGCGCAGCCAGGGCGTTGAGGGAGTCCGGTTTGGTGGGCTCAGGATTGGGACACTGCTTTTTGCAGATGATGTTGTCCTGTTTGCTTCATCAGGCCGTGATCTTCAGCTCTCTCTGGATCGGTTCGCAGCTGAGTGTGAAGCGGCTGGGATGAGAATCAGCACCTCCAAATCCGAGACCATGGTCCTCAGCCGGAAAAGGGTGGAGTGCCCTCTCAGGGTTGGTAGCGAGATCCTGCCCCAAGGGGAGGAGTTCAAGTATCTCGGGGTCTTGTTCACGAGTGAGGGAAGAATGGAGCGTGAGATCGACAGGCGGATCGGTGCGGCATCCGCAGTAATGCGGGCTCTGCATCGGTCTGTCGTGGTGAAAAAGGAGCTGAGCCGCAAGGTGAAGCTCTCAATTTACCAGTCGATCTATGTTCCTACCCTCACCTATGGTCATGAGCTATGGGTAGTGACCGAAAGAACGAGATCGTGAATACAAGCGGCTGAAATGAGTTTCCTCCGCAGGGTGTCTGGGCTTTCCCTTAAAGATAGGGTGAGAAGCTCAGTCATCCGGGAGGGGCTCAGAGTAGACCCACTGCTCCTCCGCATCGAGAAGAGTCAGATGAGGTGGCTCGGGCATCTGATCAGGATGCCTCCTGGACGCCTCCCTGGTGAGGTGTTCCGGGCACGTCCAACCGGGAGGAGGCCCCGGGGAAGACCCAGGACACGCTGGAGGGACTATGTCTCTCGACTGGCCTGGGAACGCCTTGGGATTCTCCCGGAAGAGCTAGAAGAAGTGGCCGGGGAGAGGGAAGTCTGGGCATCTCTGCTCAAGCTGCTGCCCCCGCGACCCGACCTCGGATAAGCGGGAGACAATGGATGGATGGATGGAGAATGTAGTTGGAATAATTCATCCTGTTGCTCCACTCACCAAAGTTCAAGCATCCTGCTGACTATGCCACTATAATAAAGGAATAAAGAGATTATGAATCTCTGGGGCATCTGACCCCATATATTGTAAAGAAAACAGGGGTTTAAAACGTGTGTCACACACGAGCGATTCGGAGGCAGCCAACAAGGTAAGGCAAATATCACACGATACGGGGTTGTTGAACGGTACTAACGCTTTTTTCTCAGAAAAATAAACTGCCCTTACCTGTTCCAGCACCCAAAATGGCTTTGGCAATACTTCCGCTCCCGTTCCACATTTTGATAATGTTACTTCCTTTGTTCCCTTCAAAGACGTCACTTCCTTTGTTTCAATTTCCTGTCCCCATTTTGTTTGTATAAATAATCCCTGTGTCTCTGTAGTGGGTGTCAAATGTTTGTTTCTGAAACGTTTGAATGTTTTGCTTTAACCTGTCCAACGGACATTATACGGGGCATTTCCCCAACTCTTCAAAATGATTTGGAGTGTTTCATTTCTCCACACGTGTTAAAAAGCAAAAGAAAAAATGGCATAAAGGTGCAAATCTCAAAATAGACTGTTCAAGATGGCAGAACTTCCAGTATTATTGGCTCCTGGCAGGAAGAGGTGGATCCAGGCAGGTGGATCCTGGAAGTGATGTCAGAGATGCCATGGTCTTCAGTCTACTAGTCTGCAGAGAGAGAGAAAGAAAAAAGGTATCAGTTGACAGTGCCCTCTGGCTTTCCAGCGGGAAATTACAATTATCTGAGCCCTTTAACTTTCCCCCATGTGCATGCATATGACAATATGTAAAGTCAGTGTGTATGTTTTGTATGTATATGCAGTATATAGTGACAGCTAACTAGCTGACAGTTATTCAGTTCCTGACAGCTAATATAATTTCACATTCTTATTTTTTTCCTTCAAAGTTAACACACTAGACAGCAAATGGCTCACTGCAGAATCAAAGAAGAGAGAGCCCAAAGGGAATAGCAAAAGTATGAATCAGAAATAAGCAAACATAAACTGATGTGCATCACTCTGCATTTCTAAGGAGAATTTTGTACTCTCATCTTTATGGGTGGCTTAAGCACTTGCCTTCAAAACTCAAAAGTCAGTTCCCTTGCAAGTTCAGTTCCCATTGTTTCTGGCCAAAGCTCATCCCCTTGATTATTTTGATTAGTCTATTGTAGAAATAAACAGACATAAAAATAAAGGCATGATTACTACAATATAATACTGTATTTAGATTTCCTTTAGGTTTCATTTATTTCATTCATTTTTGAAAGTTTGCTGTAAAGATAATATCATTAAACTATTGTGTTGCTCATTTATGAATGTGAAAGAGGCTTTTTAAATCACGATTCTGAAATGTCTGTATTTTGTATAAAATCTAAATTAATAAATAATAAGAGCAAATTGTTTCTGAAGCAAGGGAAAAGCCTAGATATTAGAAGAAAGCAATATAAATAGTGATAAGATATCCTAAGAGATAGTTGTTTGTTTCTTTCTGTTGACTTCTTCTTAATTGTATTATTTAGGTGATGTGCTACAGTAGATCAATGATGATGAGTGCTTCTAAGCATAAAGCAAAATACATAAATAATTAATGTTATGAAACTGTGGGCATAGTATATATGCACAAGCACTGCATAAACTATTCATAAATTCACTTAATACACTCTATGAGCATCTTAAAACCCATTTGGTCTGTATTCTCATGCTTAATTATTGCTTAATGTTATTATTAATTGTTTGTGTGTATTTTCATGAGCTCTTTGCTTTCCTGTATAAAGATAAAAGAGGAAAGTCTCAGCAGATGTCTGTTATGACTGAACTTTTTATTTATTGAAAACTGTTTCTGATAGACCTCTATCATAGAGATAAAAGAACACCTTCAACCCAGTCTGTTCGGAAAGGATCAATTTCTGCCATCATTTGTTTTGTCAAACAGGACAAAAGCCTTCTTTTTTATTACTTTTCTGGGGTTCACACCTTTTAGGCTGAAGTTAAGTTTCTTCTCCAGTTAATTGAAAAATATCAACACTTGACAGCTGAAATGTGGAAGCCAAGTTACACTAAGGTCAGACTCCAACATGTAATATCTAATACAATCTGACTTCAGGCTATTTAAACAATAAATCCAATTTACATGCCACAGACTTGTACTTGTCATGGTCAAACCTTTTATTCTTTCATTTTTGTGTATTTGTTTTCAAAAGGTCAACATATTTAAATCTGGTTTATTCACAAAAGCTTCTGTGTCTCTGCCTTATCAGAGCAACCTCTGCTGACTCTCTGATAGGTTATTTGTAAATACAGTGTCTACATGCAAACAATTGTTAATAAGTTGAGTTAAAATCAGCCTGAGACAAACCTTTAGCTAAAACAATGGATTCTCAAACAGATTGATTCTGTAGCTTGTATTTGCACATACAGTAATTTATGTTATTGTCTAACCTTTATTTATTGGTTTAGTTTTTTGCTTAATATTTATACTGTATATACTTTGACAGTTCTTAGAGACAAGCTGTACTATATTAAAAGAATGTAACTCTTGCCTTTATTAGTAAAGATGTAGACATAAATAGGATTCCAACTTACTAGGCAATACCTGAATCAGGATAACAATTACAATGACAGAGAATTCTGTTTGATGTAGAATTGTACAACTAGACAGCAGAAATTCCTTATTGAGTAGAATAACTTTAATAATTTTAGTTTATCATCTAACAATCCACAGTCATTCACGTTGATGCTAAACATTTTACCGTGCACTTCTTTGAAAGTAAATGGTGAAAATACACCAAAACAGAGGGGGACAGCTTTTGAATTTAACAGACATTTCTAAAGCTCTGAGATGGCAACACTAACCACTGCACTACCATGTCACCCACTAGATGTAATCATTTACTGAAAGATAACTGTTATATAGTTGTCTAGTTATTGAGAACAGTTATGTTAATAGTATAAAGATATAGCACAAACATGAACTACTCTGTACAGTAGCTTAATCTCAGTTATTTAAATGATTTTCCATTATCTTTTCAGTACCTCTTGAAGTGATAGAATGACTATTGCTCTGCAGAATCCTCATACGATTATTACCTCTTGCACCCCTGTATTTCATATGGAGTTTTTCTTGGGTATTTTTCACAAGATTTCACTAAATGGGAGCAAAACTGAATGGGGTGAGGAGTACATGAGATAAGCAGATTTGTGTTTCCTATTAAATAAAATTAGACTATGAGTTTTAATTCATTCTTTATTGGCATGGCACTAGATCATGGTCGGACATGCAAGTAAAAGTTCTGCTGTACATTTGCATTGCTTTTGACATGATGTTTTTCACATAGTCTCTGATTTCTTCCAAAAACTTTTGTTGTTTTATTAGGTCATCCAGGTTGTGAGCTTTGCCTTTTGAAACATTGTGAGGTGCCAAATTAAAAACTTAAGACTGGCTATTAAGATAAAATATTACACTGTGTCTTATGTTCAACTTAGAAAGGTTTGCAATCATTTTAATAGAAAGACTGGAGCCATTCAAACTTCCATGGCAAAAGTAATGTCAACGCAGACTGATAGCCCTTTCAGATTTAAATGCAGAAAAGAGATACCACTGTTCAGAATTATTCATAGGGTTAACTGAAGATAAATATTCTGCTTTTAGATAGATAGATAGATAGATAGATAGATAGATAGATAGATAGATAGATAGATAGATAGATAGATAGATAGATAGATAGATAGATAGATAGATAGATAGATAGATAGATAGATAGATAGATAGATAGATAGATACTTTATTAATCCCAAGGGGAAATTCACATACTCCAGCAGCAACATACTGATAAAAAACAATATTAAATTAAAGAGTGATAAAAATGCAGATAAAACAGACAATAACTTTGTATAATGTTAATGTTTACCCCCCCCCCCCAACCCCCCCGGGTGGAATTGAAGGGGAGGAACGATCTACTCAGTCTGTCAGTGGAGCAGGGCATTGACAGCAGTCTGTCGCTGAAGCTGCTCCTCTGTCTGGAGATGATACTGTTCAGTGGGTGCAGTGGATTCTCCATGATTGACAGGAGCCTGCTCAGCACCTGTCACTCCTCCACAGATGTCAAACTGTCCTGCTCCGTGTCTAAAATAGAGCCTGCCTTCCTCACCAGTTTGTCCAGGTGTGAGGCATCCTTTTTCTTTATGCTGCCTACCCAGCACACCACTGCGTAGAAGAGCCATCTGATAGAACATACGCAGCATCTTATTGCAGATGTTGAAGGACGCCAGCCTTCTAAGGAAGTATAGTCGGCTCTGTCCTCTCTTGCACAGAGCATCAGTATTACTTTACTAATCTGTCATTAAATACAGTTTCATTGTAAAATGTTTACATATCCAGTGTATTTAGAAAAATTATAATGATACCAAACCTGAAGGTGATTATATTTAAAATTAAAATTAAAAAACAGTCAAACACTCCTTATGATAATGTCCATTAGCTTTTCCTCTTTATTTGGACCCTGTGCACCATAAACCATTGGACCCTTTTCATTATTGTCTTTAATCTACTATATGTTAGTATTGGAGCTTTTTCTTATTGCATTTTGTCTGCCACCATGTAAGAATTTGGTTAACAACTTCAAGACCTATAAGAACTTGTGATGGTTTATATGTGATATATAAGTCTTCCCATACAATCATAAGGCGCAACCATGTACTACTAAGTAACATGTACTTGTGCCAAAATCTAACTTCTCTTAGTTCGTTGAGTCTCCCATCATAAAAATTTTACTTAATTGAAGGTAGAGCGTATAGTGGAAAACTAACCTAAATAAAGCCACTGGTGAAGTTTTTACAAATATGTAAGCCAGTTTTTTTTTGCATGCCATACATTCAAAGCATAGTTCCTTTCTGTCCTGTGAGTACATCATTATTATCAGACCTTTATTAAGTTATTTTCTGAGTTGTATTCTTAATACTTTTTCAAAATAAATTAATAAATTCAGAATTAGGATACCTTTGTAAATGTTACAGGATTATACCCATGAGTGCCATGTAAGTATTACCTATACATGTTAAACTTTATGTTCACATAATTTTAGAAAACAGCATAAGTCTTACATATAAGGCAGGGTTACTGCCTCAGAACACATAACTTAGATTCCCAGGAATATATTTTTTTCTTCTATGTTTTTAATTGGTGTTTTTTGTTTATCATGATCAGCAGGCACATTAAAAAAGAAAAGAGAATATGCAACTGAGTCTGCAGGTTTTTTAGCAGCATTACCATAAAATGCACAAAACAGCATCTGGTGCAAAAAGATCTAACAGGCCCTAACACTAGTCTGTAATGATGAGTGTAACACTGGAGTTTTGTTTTAGATAGAGTTTCACAAAATTGCCCCAAAACTTTTCATTTGTGAAATACTAAAATGAGCTTTTTAGGGCTTTTTAAAGTAGCTTTGGTTGAAATCATGAAATATCGCCCCCTAACAGTTATTCTGCAGTTAAAACTGCTGTTACCTTCCTCAGACATCCTCCAAAGGTACTGCTTCATGCAACATTCATATCCACACATAACAGTCTCAGTGTGAGTGAGTACTGGTGTGTGACCTTCAGTAAACGGGTCTCCCATTCAGAGATACTTCCTTCCTTTAACCCACTGTGGTCAAGATGATGGCTGGTTGCCTCCAACCTTGAACAAAAAATAGCAATCTTAGGAGTGAATAGACATTTGAAAGAGATGTATCATTTTGTAAGTAGGTAAGCAATTAACTGAGCAAAGATAAGAAATGTAATCTTTGCTTCTGCCAAATTCATGGCATAAATATTCTAAACATAGTTAATTCATGTTTAATTTAAATGTTATATACATTTCAGATTTCTTACTGGAAAGGTTACTGATGATGATAAAATATTTCCTTGTTGTTTTGCTTGTGTGAATTAACAATGTAAATAAGTCTTCCTACTGTAAAAATAACACATCTCATAGATCAACAAGAAACTAAAATTATAATCTCCACATTCTTCCATACTCTAATAAATATTGCTAAATGTAGTTTTGAAAGCTATTCTACAAAAGACAGGTATAGCAGTGCCATGTATCTGAATTATTTATGTCCAAGGAAACAGATGCAGCAGTTCAGAATGTTTCTGTCAGAATGCAATACATCAAATGATACAGGAGCATAAACAACATAATAGTGCTTCCAAAGTATCTTAAAAGGATATTTTTACAAAACAATCTCTCAGAGTTGGCCATTAAATGAAACCTTATAACATGAGTTATCATTTTTTGTAAGGAGATATCTTTTATGCACTGAACCCAAATATATTCCACTGTTAACACCACTATAAGTAATGTTAACTCTCCACTGTAACATTTGGGTTTCTTTGCTAGTATGATTGAAGGTTGACTCATTTTATGGTGATGGCCTTCACAAAAGTTACCCATTTGCAGTGTATTAATCTATATACAGTATAGGATATTGATAACTTCCTTTGAAAAGAATAACCCAGATTGTAGTAAAGTAGCAGTCAAAAAATTTAGATGGACAGAAATTTTAAGTTTGAAATTAACCAAAAATGAATGAAAGGCAGACATTGAACGTTCTCCATGGCACAAAAAATATAAATCGACAGAAGCGGCACTCTGGTTACTAGAGTCTTGAGATGTTTGTCAATGAAATGATGCTGCAAGTGAAGCAGTTCAAATGTGACCTTTAAAATTTGGAAATTTCATAGAATAAAAAATACCAAACGTTTTTATTAGCTGCTTACTAAAAAGCTATTTTTCTTGCATAGCATAGTGTAAAGAGTCATACAATTGTGTAAAAAAATGGAAAAAAAACTGACATACAGTGGAACCTTGGTTCCATCCATCCATTTTCCAACCCGCTGAATCCGAACACAGGGTCATGGGGGTCTGCTGGAGCCAATCCCAGCCAACACAGGGCACAAGGCAGGGAACCAATCCTGGGCAGGGTGCCAACCCACCGCAGGACACACACAAACACAACCACACACCAAGCACACCCTAGGGCCAATTTAGAATCGCCAATCCACCTAACCTGCATGTCTTTGGACTGTGGGAGGAAACCGGAGCGCCCGGAGGAAACCCACGCAGACACGGGGAGAACATGCAAACTCCACGCAGGGAGGACCCGGGAATCGAACCCAGGTCCCCAGGTGTCCCAACTGCGAGGCAGCAGCGCTACCCACTGCGCCACCGTGCCGCCCGGAACCTTGGTTCATGACCATAATTCAATCCAAAACTCTGGTCGTAACCCGATTTGGTCATGAACCGAAGTAATTTCCCCCATAGGATTGTATGTAAGTACAATTAATCCGTTCCAGACCATACGAACTGTATGTAAATATATATTTTTTTTAAGTTTTTAAGCACAAATATAGTTAATTAAACCATAGAATGCATAGCGTAATAGTAAACTAAATGTAAAAACATTGAATAACACTGAGAAAACCTTGAACAACACAGAAAACTAACACTGCAATAGTTCGCGCTATAGCGCTACTAACCACTGGCTAAAAACACTTTTTTTTAATGAGTTTTAAGCACAGGGAAAAAAATGAACATTTGAAAAAATCCGTAATTTAATAAACCACCAAGAAAAGTAACATTACAACAATGCACGCTACGAACCGATCGCTGTAAACAGAAGTGAAAACAAAATCAAGCCCAGTGCATTTTTTAACTGCCTTCTCTACCTTATGCGTCCAGCTCTCTCTCTCTCGCTGCCTGTGTGTGTGTATCTCTCTCTCTCTCGTGCTGCCTGTGTGCGCGTCTCTCTCTCTCTCTCGCGCTGCCTCTGTGTGTGTGTGTCTCTCTCTCGCGCTGCCTGTGTGTGTGTCTCTCTCTCTCACGCTGCTTCTGTGTGTGTGTGTGTCTCTCTCTCGCGTGTCTGTGTGTGTGTCTGTCTCTCTCGTGTGTCTCTCTCGTGTGTGTGTCGCGCTCTCTCTCTTGCTCGCTGCACAGGAAATGCACAGGGAGAGACTGAACACGTACAAACTGAAAGGGAAACTGGCTTGTTCGTATACCGAGTGTGTGGTCGTGAACAGATACAAAAGTTTGGCGAACTTTTTGGTCATAAACCGATTTGTACGTGTACCGAGACGTTCGTGAACCAAGGTTCCACTGTACTATAAATACTGGAAAGAAATAAGGAGAAAAAAGAAGTGAATAGTTTGGTCTAGATAATAAATAGGGAATGAACTAAACTAGAAATGGACAAGTATGATTATAACTGGTATTATAACTGCCTTTATCCAAAATAGAGAAAAATTTGATAATAAAGAAAAGTAGAGTTATTGTTTAATGAAAGTTCTATTTAAGGCTTATTTATCTTCATTTCTCTTAGTTTGGACATACAATCATACTTGAGGCATGTTCAACAAGTTAAGTACGCTAAACACGGTAAGGAAACTGTATGCCTATTTGCAAACACATCTAACAGTTCATGCCAGCAGTAAGACTATTTCCTAACTGGCTTAATTAAGAGTCTGCTTTACAGATAAAACAAAGAAAGTTCTATTTCTTGTTAAGTTACAGGGGGTAAAAGACTATACCATATTCTATGTAGTTATTAAAAACTGAAATTCTATTATTGAAATTAAATAAATACTTAAATAAGTTTAACTTTAACATTACTTTGTAAGATTTGCTATCCATATTACTAACCGAGAATGGTAAACCGGATGGCATGGACCCAGGTACACGGCGGTGGACGCAGGAGACATACTGCGCAGGCACAGACAGCTCACCTAACGGAAATACGAAATAAAGCAACGAGCACAGACAATACGGAACCCTAACCGTCCACAGTACACCATAGTCAAACCCAACATACCCTGAGATGGTACATAAGCCCAAGAGCACCTACAACGCGCGTTTAACACACCGCAGACACACACCCCAGAGATCCGGACTCCACAGCATATGTGAATCATCACATTACAGTAATACAATAATATGAGTACTCACAGACAAATGCAAGAGGCCTCGGCGTCTCGCCCCACAGTCAAATCTCACAAACTACGGAGTCCTGAGACGTCCACAAACCACAGCATGGTCAAACCCACCACGCCTCACGGCTCAAAAGCAAAGGAGCTCAACTAACGTACATAAGCGCCTACAACACATCACGGCTCAAAAACAAAGGAGCTCAACTAACGTAAATAAGAAATGAGGCAACGCGCCCATAGGTGACGACACAGACACACAAAAAAGAGGATCCAGCCCCCCGCCCCAGAGTGAAACGTGAAAAAAGCAGATAAGAGATTATGAAAGCAGTGGAATTCCAAAGTCTCCAACAAACGATGGCGCGATACGCATGCAGGAGAAAGGTACAGAATATGAAAGCAGTAAAATCCAAAAGTATTGTAGCGTCCCAGCCAGGTTGAGGGCTGTTTGGTTTTAAGTGACTGTTAGGTCCGATGGAGGGAGGGCGGAGTACAGCATGGAAGACTGATAGCGGGGTATTGATTGATGCGGTATGGGGGGGCGTTGGAGAGGGTGCTAGAAAGTTGTGTTTGGGGTTAGGAAGTCTGCGATTATTCAAGTAAGACTTTTGTAACACTTTATCATGTCATTCGCTACAGTATCAAAGAAAAGATAGAAAAGATCGCATTACCGCAAACAAAAGGTGATTAATCATCAGAGCCAGGTGTAATTGAAAAAACTAGCAGGACAAATCAGGGTCAGAAATAAAAGGCAAAGAGTAAACAACAAATTCTTTTCGCATTTGCATCATTCAATGCACAAAACAGCGATTTACACAATAATGGACCATACGCTATGAGAATCTGTGGTCCCGGAACAGTTAAAGCAACAACAAGTTAAATCTCAAAGAATACACAATTCGGTCAGGTGTATATTGATGATCACGGAGAAGCGATGCAAATTTTAACAGGCAAAAAAGAAAGGTTATGTATATATTCCGCAAATAACATTACACACCAGAGGAGATCGTGATATGCCATTCGTATTAAAATGTTTACAGTTTACCGTCAGAATAGCATTTGCTATGACAATCGATAAATGACTGGGACAAACATTACAAAAAGTCAGAGTATTTATTAGAGAAACAGAAACAATATTCACTTACGGGCATTGTCACAATGTGATTCCAAACAAAATTGTTTTTAATGAAGCTTTAAAGTAAAAGTGCAAATAATGAAATTGAAACAATTCCAAAGAAAAAAAAAATGTACATTGTATATCAGATTAACCAAACACGGGGGTTGGCGAGCGAGGCGAGCAGGGGGCCAAGCCCCCTAGTTACAGATATCATTCAAAGTTAAAAAAGCAAGCACAAAGATTAATTCAACGCTAGCATACTGACTGCTGTGCACAGCCACTTTTTATAAGAAGAAAAAAATAACATAATCTTCTCAAGATTTCCACATCCCATAACCATCAACAGGTTTGTAATCTGTAAACAATATGGCCATGACCAGTTTACTAGTGAACTATTAGAAAATTGGTGGCAATCGCAGCAAATAATTCCATCAAAGTCATGCCTGTGGCACAGCATGCCTTGGGTCCGTGGTAGAACAACAAGGTAAATTTTATTTTGTTTTTAGTATAGAAGCAAGGATACTCTGTATAGGAAGTGCATAGAAAAGCCATGGAATGGATTAATTATGCACACGTGGGTTGGTGATTGCGTTCATCTTCTTAATTTTGATGATAGCCCTAATGGAAGGCAGGGTCGTTAATGCCTTGCAGTAGCAAAGGACAGGTGAGATATTATGGACTTGGTATGTTCCTCCATGTACTAATGGGAGGTGGCAAAAGAAGAGCCCAAGGTCCAAGTTCTGGGATGAAATGTGTACATGCTGACAGACAGCATGATGTAGCTTTGCCTGTCAAAAGGGGAACTGTAGTGAGCTGCATGCAGGTATGAGTGCAAGGACAGAGTTAATAGAGCAAGCTTAGAAGATGCCTTGTTTGTAAAGGGGTGAAGTATGTAATGGGGCCTGTTAATGGATGATGTCCTGGGAAACACTTATGGATTGCTGGTCTATGGATGGGACTTAAATTTTTCTATGCGTTTTATGGATATTATGGACATTAATTATTTATTGTTCATTCTTTCACACTGTTTATATGGATGTTTATTTATTGATGGCTTTTACCTGCATCACCCAATGACTCTGGTTTTCTTTCTTTTGTTTTCCAATAAATGCTCAATTATTTCCTCACGTACTTGCAATTATTTATTCACCTGCTCTATTCTATCCTCGATTACAAACCACCAATGGCCACAATATGAAGGTGTGCCTATAGCTACACTGTTGGGGCA
Organism: Erpetoichthys calabaricus; assembly: GCF_900747795.2. Classification (NCBI taxonomy): domain Eukaryota; kingdom Metazoa; phylum Chordata; class Cladistia; order Polypteriformes; family Polypteridae; genus Erpetoichthys; species Erpetoichthys calabaricus. Next base: position 77,853,661 of record NC_041405.2, read on the forward strand.
TCACAGTGCTATCAATGGTGTCACCATCATAATGTTAAAAAAAATAAGAAATATAATAATTAAAATTATAAAAATATAGTGAAAAAGAAATCCACAACACATTTATAAAAAGCACATGTAGAGCAGCTGTATATTTTTTTCTTTTACAGAAATAGCAGGGTGAACACACACATACACACATACACACACACACACACAAGGGCTAATTTAACAACACCATATCATACACACACAAAAAGAACATATAAACTCCGCACAGGGAACACCAGCGATGTGAAACCTGGTCTCCTTGTTGTGTGGCAGCCGCTCTACCACTGCGTCACCATGCTGCCCAAATAAAGACATCAAGTTCAAAAATATAAAATTACTAGGTGGCTTTGCCCCCTGCTCACTTTGCTCGCCAACCCCCAGGCCTGTGCTATGTGCTAGCCAATTTGCGGTTCTGCTGCTCACGTATGGAGTTGCAGATGTACAACTTAAACAGATTGTTATTTTCTCTTCTGCACAATCACCACCAACTGTTTCAGCATAGTCTATTGATACGCATTTAACCAATTTGTCATGTAACCAATCGACATTTTTGGCATTAATTCGTTTGACTTCAAAGTTTCCTATTGCTGTTTATTTTAGTGTTTTGTACATTTTATTAATAAAAATGTTTTTGGAATTACCTTCCTTAATCATTTTAACTCGGCTTGTTTCTGTTTATTATTTTGTAAACCTCTTTTATTGGTTTGTGCTTCCCAGCGCTGCAGGTGAGCAGCTAACAGGGTTGCTATCTTTTGCCTTACTTAAGGCAAACTGCTGAAGCACTGAGTCATTTCTTGATGTTGTTACTTCCCTTTTTGCTCTTGAACTGTTTTGTCTTTGTGCATTTAACTTTTTCAGTTTTGCCTTTTTGTGAATTCCGAGTTTGGTAAATTTTGCCTTTTGTATTTTGCCCTTCACGTATTTCATCTTTTCTAATGATTTTCATCTTTGTTAATCTGGACTTTCTATTATTTTGGCGTCTTTTATTTATTTGAGAATTTGTGAAGTTTTTGGCGCTTTCGTGATCTGGGCCTTAAAGTGATTTTGACTTGCAACAATTTAAGTCTTGTTCATTGTTGAATTATCTTTAATAAATCAATTAAATATAAGTGTTTTTGGTATTCATGGTTTCCCTTTTCCTCTAAGATCATAATATAGACATGTTTATACTAACTAAATTATGCATTATTATAATTTTTTCATAGTTTTAGTTTTATTTATGTGACCTTCCTCCTTCATCACTCCAGTCTGTTTAAAGCTGTATGTCCATCAAAGCAATATTCATGTATTCATATGTTATGCATGTTGATTCTCCAATGCATTTTGTTTGACTTGGTAATCAAAGAAAAATTAGGTTCTAGTAGATTATAAATGTTCTTTTAAATACAAGGAAAAAGCAAGTAGTATTTTGACAGATTTTAAAGAACACTGTTCACATTTGTCTGCTTCTAAATATCATGACCCGCTTTGTGATTTTAATTACTTTTGACAGTTCCTTGTCTCTTAAGATCTTTTGAATATTATTTTCAGGACTTTGAAGACCAAGAAGTCTATTAGTTATTTTTTATTTCAGCTCCTTTTTTTAAGTTTTTAAAATAGGTTACATTCTCCCACTGTTGTATATTGTTTTCTTGTAAGTGCCACCATTTTGAGGACTTTTGAGGAACTGCTATGCTGTTGTTAGACCAGGAATGTATTTATACTTCTTTAAAAAAAAAAAACTTTACCATTTATTCTTGTTAGTTTCCATTCAGCTCTGCTCAAGTGTCCCCTTCTTTGGCTCTGAATTCCCACACTGCTTCCTTCATTAGCTTCATTTTCTTAAATCACAACTTCACAGCTATGGCCGTTGGTTTTTATTTTGATTTTACCACTTAAGCTGATTTCCTTTCAATCCTAAACTGCTGCCCACCAGTGCAGTAAATTACTAAAGTGTAATTATTGAAAAAGTGAAATTAATTACATGAATCTTCTCGTTTTTTCCCCTTAACAAATTCATTAATGAGGGAACAGCAACACAACCAGCTTCCATGTGATGCAGAAATGTACCTTTTCTTTGACTTTTGAAATGAGTTAGTTTGACTATTGGTCTTAACAAGTGTGTTTTGACAAACAAATCAATTGAGATTAATTGATGAACATTTTAAAAGCATATGCAAACATTTTCAGTACTTTGTAGAAAAACCATCACATGTGTTCTGTTTGACACATGAATAAAACATGTTCTCGGTCATACAGCTCTTTGATGAAGATGTTGGTCAATCTTGTGATCTTAGGTTGCCTTTTTGTTAATTGCACAGAAATGTAAATTATTTTTGTATTAATTTGTGACCCATCAAAGGCCAACCACAGTTTTCAGCAGAATGGAACATAAAGTTAAATTTTAAGAGCAGATAAAAAATGTGACAACTTAAAATGAACAACACTTTCAGAATACATCCATTGCTTTTATGTGAAGCTCTGGATCATGCACGTAGTTAGGTGTATTGGTTATTAATTTATTATTAAGAAAGGTTTTATTCCTCTGATCATAATTTTAGAGGTGTGTTGAACCTTACTACAGTAATGGCTCATGCCCTAAAAAAGTGAAATATTGTCCCAGAATAGTTTAAAAAGGATTGTGAAAATTATTATTTTTTTTTTTGCTTTACATATCAACAAATCAAACATGCTAGATCCAAAGTTTTATACACTTTAAAATAAATGATTACTGCAAACTGTAAAAATATTCATTCTGTGTTTTAATTTTCCTGTGTTATATTGTCTTAAGTTGAGTTCCAATTATTGCAAGACTCAATGTAGCATTACTTTGTTAAAATATAATCTTCTCAACAGTAGTGTTCTACTTACTAGACAAAATTAAACACTTTAAGATATGAAAATGATTTTCCTTTTCATGATTTAGTTTCATGATTATACTTCTTCCTGTGAAATTTTACACAATAAGTGGATAGCTTAAAAACTTTGATGAAATCATCATCCTTTTTTAGCTTAATTATAATACTACTAAAAAACATGCATCATTGATTTACTTTCTGAAGAATTTGAATGTTATCACATAAGTAGTTTTTTACTAAAAATATGGATAAAACGTATATATATATATATATATATATATATATATATATATTTTTTTTTTTTTTTACAGATTATTTTCTAAACACAGTACAATTCAGGATATTAAGCTACTACCTGCTTTCCAGTATGGACGAAACCCTGTGAATACATGAACCCATTAAGGAACCTTAACCTTTTACCATCATCAACGGAAATGCTGTTCAGTCAGGTTACTATGAACAGATTAAAATCCTGTCCCTAGAGGAAAACAGCTAATGCATTAAGAAGACAAAAGCTCAATTTTCCTAAATCCCAAAGCACTTACTTATCTCAGATTTATCATATGGAAGCATTTTAACTCGAGTAATTGTCTTTCTATGAATCAACCATTTTTCATGCACTGACAATGATCTTTGAGGCAACATTCTCCATAAGTTACAGCAACACTTAATTAAAGGCTTTCCTTGATTATAATGAAGTGGCATGAATTGTGAAATGTCCAAAAGGGGCATTAAAGTGATCATATGGAAAGAAAATGCAAAGGAAAAACAAACAAGTGCAGATTTTACTGGTTTTAATTCTCATATACCAATATCCATAATTTTTTATTTTATATAGTGCATTTCAAGATGAACAGTCAAACAATCGAAGATTGCTGTAAATAAAAACTAACACTATACAGCATTCCAGATTAATATGTTTATGAAACAAAGAAAAAAAATCATGTAGAAATACTGTAAGGCAAATCCTATAAATGTTCTGTCGCCAAATCATTATATTAATAATTGATATTGAAAGTAAATACTGTATTAGCTGATTGACTTTTATCAGGTATAGTTTTCCTATAGAAGAGCTAACAGCCATCACAAAAGTTTTTAAAGTAAGTAAAGAGTTCAGTTAGAAATAATTTACTATGGCAATAGCAACTTTAAAAAGAAAAATGGTGCAATTTGAACAAAATGATCAGAAAATTAGTAAATCTATTCATCTATCCACAAAACTAGCCAGATTATGTCATCAATGTGTGATTTTGTGAGTGCCTAAATATGGAAACAAAACAAAATACAATTCCCAAATTATGCAGAATTGTAAAAATGAAAACTATTAGCTAGATATATTCAGATTCACATCTTTGTTCTGGATCCCAGCTTTATCAGGAGTGCTGAACATCTTGTACTTTAGATATACCCAAGAGCCACTAAAACATTGACTACACCTCTAAGATCAACCAGCCTCAGAGACTGTTACTTGGAGTAAAGATCTCTTATCTGGCTTCTTTATCTTTATTTCCAACATCAAAGTAGATGTAAATTTCATGGCAATAGCTTATTTCCTTCATCCTAAATGAAACATAGGGTGTCAGCAAAGCACTGCCATTTGGTCTGCATTCTGACCATTTTCTTAACTTTGCAGCAGGTATCTCTATTGACAATACTTTTATCTAGCATGGATTTTTCCATGTCTTCTTTGGCTGGCCACTATGCTTTTTGCGCAGCTTTGTTTCAGTCCAGAACCTTTTCTTCAATTGTGTCTTTTCCCTTTCTCAGAGTATGTCCAATCCAATTTCATTTTCAGGTTCTGATCTGATTCACAATCTCTAGTTTGCCCTGTTTGATACCATAGCCCTTTATCTGTAATCATTTCAGGCAGTAGATGGTGCATATACAAGAGAGACAATAATCAATGAAGGCTTGGAACCATTTGATGATGTTCCCGGACACCTTCCAAATGACATAAAGAAGCAGCAATATCACACTTCTAAAGATTATGCACAGTTTTGCTTTCTGTGGTTTTTGGTTGCTCTTTCACATGAGGTATAGCTGCTGTAAGGCTTAGCTGGCTTTCTTAATCCTTTGGAAGACATGTTTTGCTTCTCCTTAGTTGTTTGCACCCACGTTTCTTAAACAGGTTCGCTATCAAGTGTGTTATGGTCTTTGTTGTCAATACTAATGCCCAATGACTTGGTCCTTTTCAAGACATCTAGGACTTCTAGTTTTGACAATATATCACAGATACCAACATACGTATATATATCATTTGAAAACTCTAGACCTTCAAGTCTGATGGTTTGGCCCCACCATATTATGTGTCTGGTTAACACTGTTCATTACCACATCCATGACAATTAGTAAGATAATATGTAGTAAAATGCAGCCTTCACTCACCCCAGTCCTTATCCGAACATGCATCTTTTGTGCTTGTCATGGATAATCTCAGTGTAATTATTGTATGAAGCTGACTGTTTTCTTGGGCAGTCCATATCTCCTTTCTACAAAACCTCTTCTGTTGACCGAGTTGAACAATTATTCAAAGTTTACGAATGCAGCATTCAGGTAACATGACCACTCCATGCACTGTTACTGGATTACCCTCCGTGCACTAATCTTTTTGGCACACAAATGGTTTGGACAAAATTAAGTTTGCAGGCATGATATGTGATATGTAACTTCACTTTGTTAAGTATCACATGGATGTCGAATTTGCTTGGGATGAACAGATGGTGATTCCTCAACAGTTAAGGTAGTTTAATACATCACCCTTCTTCAAGACCTTCACTAATACACCATTCCTCCATTTATCTGAGCATCTCTCTGTTGGTCCTTATTTTCTTGAACAGAATATGCAGCAGGTTAGCTGTGATTTTTAGATTAGCTTTCAAGATTGCTCAAAGTGATATTATTGATTCTAGCTGCTTTCCCTCTATACATCTGTTACACTGATCTCTGACACAATTGGAACATATGTACTGTACATGTTTATTTTGGTATTTGGCTGACATATATCCCTATTCCCAGTACTGCTGTCTTCTTCAGCATGTGTTCAGTTTAAGACCTTTGGGAAATGCTCCTTCCACTTCTTTTGTTGTTTTTCTCTGGTCAGTTCCTCAGTTATTTCCTTGAGGGATTTCTGATGATGGTGTATAGCTCCTTTAGATCTTTTATTACCTTTGTCTTCTGCCTTCCAAGACAGTTCTTCAACCCAGATCTTTAGGTCATTTTGAGCACCTTCAAATCTTTCATTGTATACACAGCTCTAGTACAACATGAAGTTAGGGCTATCTCCACCTTTCTTTACTGACTGTCTGCCAGGTCTCTTTAAATAATCATCCATTTTTATTTTCCTCCTGTATTCCAAAGACTATTACACTGAACTTGATAAAAAATATTGATCTTCAGTCATGTCTTTTCAATGGTTACAATTTCTTCTTCCAACAGCACCTGGAACCAGTTCTCCATTTCTACTCTGCTCATCTGACATAGTCTTTGATGAGTTTGCTAACATTGTAGCACATCTGTCTCAATCCAGCAACCTTTTACTTTTGCAGTGATAAAATAGTGGTTGGTTCTTACTGTACATCCTGCAGCGATCTTCTTCACTTTCACGATTTTGCCCAACGGAAGTGGAGAAAAACTTTTCTATCATATGATCAGGTGATACCCATGTCACTCTGGTGCCTCCTCTTACTAGATCATGGTTCATGCAGAAGTCAACGCAGAGATCACTGTTTTTGTTACTATTGCCAAGCCAGTGGGTTGCTATCACCTGTTTCTTCTATCATTGTCACTTCCAACCTTGCTATTTGATCTTGATATGTGAGATCAAAGAAGAAAGAACAAAGTCTGAGATGCACAATCATGTATTTCATCAAAACAAAGTGGAAATGCCAAAATCGTAGTTAAAAGTCCGAAACTTGAAAAGTTGAAACTGCTGGCTCATTCTGTTTTTTGAAGTGGCGTTGAAGGTTCTCCAAACTATCTGTGCTGATGCTTTGCCTTTTTCTTTTAGCAAAAAGATAGAAACATCTTGTAAATAATAATAAATCCTCTGTTATTATTATTAATTCATAGAGTCTCCTGTGTTGGGGTGGGAGGTGCATCAGGATCCTCCAAGGTTTGTTTTTTATCTTCACATTATGCCTGCATAGGCCATTCGCCTCCTTCTCTTATACTGATGTGAAACTCGAAGATCATCCTGCATATTTGGTGAAAAGCAGAGATAACTCACTATCTATGCTGTATATGTTTCATAAAAATACAATTTTGAGAGCCTATTTACTTATCTGTTCTACCACTAATTAAGCCCCACAAAGTCTGTAATGCAAATGATCAGCATTATATACCGGGGGGGTGGTCCCATCCAATGTTGGCTGTTACAGGTCTGGGGGTATTGCAATAGCCTCGCAAAGCAATATGGAGTGCTGAGGAAAAAAATTTCTCCTAAACTGGCTGAATTATCAGTAAATAATTTGACAGACAAGGGCGAATGAGGCAATTTCTCTGCAAATAATCCTTTGACGAAATTTGCTGATCAATACCACTTGGTTCCTGATAGAACTCAGCCTTTGCATAGCAATATTGACAATCTCCCAAGGTGCAGATATCAGACATCCAGGCTTTTCTGTGGTATACTTGGTTACAGATAAAGCCCTTGGCATCTGCTCAGATCATCTTACGATATTTCATATTGTGGCGGACAGCCACGTCAACGAGCACCTGGCGCACTTCCAGGGGTTCTATAAAAGGAGGCTACAGCCACCAGAGTTGGGAGGAGAAGGAGGGCGAAGCTGCCTGGGAGGAGTAGTGGAGGAAGAAGAGTGTGGTTTAAGGTGATTTACTTTGGGTGTTGTTTTGGGACTGTGTTGGACCTGTGAGACACGGGGAAGAGGTGCCCCACGGCTCTCTGTCTCTGTTGTCAGTCTGTGTTGGGTCGACGCCTATATAGCGCCTTTGCCACAATATCCATATCAAAATTATCCATACTGGGAAAACTGTGATAAAAGATAACACTACAATCAGCATCTACACAAATACTAATGGTCGAACTCTTGCAATATGGAGTGTTTTCTTGGCCTGTAGTCAGAGTTACTTATAGCTACAGGTTTGCAACATTTGAGTCAAACATATGAATAAATTAAAAGTAATTTAGAATGCTTGAATAATGGAAGATTCAAAGATTGACCGAATCTATTAAATTTAAAGAAACTGAATTGATTTCTTTACATTTTTTCTCTACTACCTACACATGTTATTCACTCAGCCGTTTCTGTTAAACTGAGGCCACAGAATCGCTTTTAGTTAATGAGGCCATTCTTGGTGTCTTATGAATAAAATTAGCATTAAAGGTATGAGTTACAGGTCTGGGTAAAGTTCAAAAGATTTTCCTTTCAGGAAGGAATGAATTAGTGTTCCTAAATGCAATATCAATTGCATTTATGATTTATATAGTGCGTATCCAAAAGCTGATTTATTTTTATTTGAAGAGCAACAGTAACACAATAGCTAACATTACAGTGGAACATCTATAGTTGTGTTTTTATTAATCCATCATTTAGATACAAAATTACATTTTAATAACATATAGTATTTGTTATTGTAAAAGTGTAAAAAATAATGAATTTCCTAAAATGGGCATTAACTATCATTGAATTCATGAATGTGTATAATATAATAATGGACTTTGCATAACTGCCAACTTTAATATAGTATAAACAAACATAGACCATTTAAAAAAATATAATGCAAATAGTACAGATATACACAAATATAAATTATCACACGAAAAACTTTCAAAGAATTGTAACATCTTTTAGATGAGAAAATCTTGTGAAAACAATTATTAATTGGCCACACATTGCGATTATAGAGATGCACATTCTCCCTTGTCTCCTCTTTTTAACCAGTCAAAGAAATTCATATTAAATTAATAGTCAAGTCTAACTTAGCCAAGCATGTCTCAGTGTGAATTAGTGATGGTTTCCTTTCATATCCTGTGCTGGCTCCTTGTCTGATATTGTTTCCTACCATATGCCCTATGTTGTTAGGATAGGCTGTAGCTCCCAACACCCAAATTAAACTGAATTAAGTGATTTGATAATGGATTAATAGAATTAATCATTCATGAAAGAGTTGCAAAATATCACTTTTTAAGTAAAATATGGAGTAGATTAGATGTCTCTTTGATCTGATACTTTAAGATGTCATTCTGAAGATACAGTAAATCATGGTCCTGTAGGTAACTGTCAAAATACAACATTTACCTCGATAAATTAGAGAAAAAATAATATAGAAAAACATTCATGTTTAAGAGCATGGGGTCTAGGCTAATTAAGCAATTAACTTCCTATCACGGTTAAAATCATGCATAACAATTCTGAGCAGATCCAGTTGTTCACTATGTTGCTTACTTAGAAGCCATGTCAGTGAGTTTGTGAGAGGAAATGTGCAGAAGCTTAGGTGGCAAAGACTGTTTGAGTTAGTAAGTGTTTACAAAGAACACTAAGATGATGTTAACATGGAGGTTATTAGGAAAGAGAAAAATGACTACAATGGGACTGTGCAGATTTCATCACCATATTGTATGTAATTTGAAAAGCAAGTAAAGACACACAAGCATCTTGAGAAAATTTGGTGACAAATGATAACATAAAGCAAGAACATGAATTTTCTTCCAGAATAGCCCATTGAGAACTTAACAGAAGGGGATACTATGATTGGATTGTTTGTGCATAAAGGCCTTACTGCAACAACAAACAAACTGCTGCAGAGAAAATGCTGAAAAGAATACTAGCAGTGGTCTACTGGCCTGTGCAAAGCACCCTGTGGTCAGATGAGACACTTTTCATCTTGGTCCTTAACAAGGGAACAAGCACTTATAGTGAAAAAGTCTAATCACCCTTTTGGTTGGATGAAGACAAGCTGTGTCAGACATTTCTCACCTTCCATAAAATTTTATTTCCAATATTTAAGTGAAAAACTAATGGCGGATTTGTGGGAAAAATGATAAAAAGTAAAATAAGTCAATGGTTTGGTTTTGTAACTGTTCAGATTCTTTATAATGAGGGTTGTAACTGTGTTCAATTTCTGATGGCGCTAATCAGAAGAAGTGGTGGACTGAAGTGCTTATTCTCTACCTTGAATAGTTTTAGTGACTCTGTGATACTGCATTTTCTTGGACGCTTTAGGTTTCCTAACTTACATAGCAGGCAAGGCAAATATCCAAGAACACAAAGCAGCTCTGAAAGATCACATTCTCTTCATGGGGAAGAATTTCTATCCCTATGGTACTGGAATCTTCCAGGATGATGGTTACTGTTGACAGATGGTCAACAATTATTTTGAAGAATGTAACAACAATGTATCCATATTCTTTGTCCATTCTTTGCATACTTACCATACAGTTGCAGAATCAATACCAAAGCACGCTAAGGCTGTTCTGTTGACTCAGGCTGTGACTATTTTATTAAAACAATTGATGTGTGTGTTTCCTTTATGTTATTATTTGACTATCATTAATTTTCCTTGGTATAAATTCTACATCTCTCTCTTTTTTAACATATTCTTGGCTAAGATTCTGAAAACAAAATAGATTACCCTAGAATTATTTCACTACATTCTACAAAGATTTGTATACCATTTTCTTATCACATGAAATTTTTCAAAAGAATCTACCAATTTACATAAGATGAATACCTTTTAGGGGCGGCACGGTGGCGAAATGGGTAGCGCTGCTGCCTCACAGTTAGGAGACCTGGGTTCGCTTCCCGGGTCCACCCTGCGTGGAGTTTGCATGTTCTCCCTGTGTCTGCGTGGGTTTCCTCCGAGTACTCCGGTTTCCTCCCACAGTCCAAAGACATGCAGGTTAGGTGCATTGGCGATCCTAAATTGTCCCTAGTGTGTGGGTGTGTGTCTGCGCGCCCTGCGGTGTGCTGGCGCCCTGCCCAGGGTTTGTTTCCTGCCTTGCGCCCTGTGTTGGCTGAGATTGGCTCCAGCAGACCCCCGTGACCCTGTAGTTAGGATATAGCGGGTTGGATAATGGATGAATGCCTTTTTATGTGTACAAATAATATGTTGCCTAAACAAGTCAAAAAAAGTTTTAAATGTAATTAAGTTGTGTGGGAAATTAGTTGATTGCCTACTAGTTCTGCAGTATGGTAGAGAAAAAAAATTATTTCAAAGATCTGATTTTAGAGTTCAAGTATGGGATGTGACACAGAACCTTTTCAGAAATAATACTAATATACAACCAGCAACTGGCTATCTGTCAAATCCTGGATGATAAACAACATCGTTTAAGGAAGCTACTGAAAGATTAATCAAGACTTTTAAAGATACTATAATATGTTGGAGTTTTTCCATCTTGGAATTCAGTTTGTGTTATCCTTGAAATAATAATAATAATAAGTTGCATTTATAGAGCGACTTTCAAAAACCCAAGGTTGCTTTACATACAGATAAAAAAAAAAATTTACACATATGACAAAAGTTCGTAGAAGAGGAAAGTTTTCAGTTGAGATTTAAAGATGGAGAAAGATGAGCAATCTCAGAGAGACTGATGAAGAGAGTTCCACAGTTGAGGGGCCATAACACTGAAGGACCTGTCTCCCAAGGTGGAGAGTCTGGTGTGTGGGACAGTAAGGAGATTACTGCTTGAGGACCTGATGAGAGTGACAAGGAGTGTAAGGAGCTAGTAGCTGAGAGAGGTAGAGGGGGGCAAGGTTATTTAGGGCTTTGAAGGTGAGAAGCAGAATCTTGAATTTAATCCTTGATAGAACCGGTAACCAGTGAAGCTGGGACAGAACAGGGGAGATGTGAGCAAAACGCTTTGTGTGAGTGAGGACTCTGAAAAAGTTCCTCTCACCAAGACATTTTGCTCCCGATATTTAAGCCAATTTTTCACATTTGTATTTGAAGATTATGTTCATGGATTACATATTTTTAAATCATTCTGTCATAAGGATCTTATGTGGAAGTGGCAAAGAAAAACCCATGGCTGAACAAATCTATAAATTTGCAAACAAAATGTTTTGTAGATTTTTCTTACAGAGTACTGTATATGTGTATCATAAAGTCTTGGGGTCTGGAGGCAAAATTACACTTTTTAGACTGAATGACAAGTTGTATGTATGGTTCTGTTAAAGATTGCACTAGTACAGTGTCCATTTTAGGACATCCTCCTCCCTCCGAAAAAACTCCATCCTTCCTACTACCTTCGACAAAATATTCCTCCTCCCTGCGAGGAATCCCCAGTCACCCCTCCTCCCTCCTCCCTCCTCCATCCGCTCTCAGTTCTCCGATGTCCGTTTTCCGCCATCCACCCCTATCTCCGTCATCCGCCTTCGGCTCTCCATCAAACCCCACACTCCCCCCGCCCCCTCATCGACATTTTCGTTAATGAAGTGACGTAATACTTCAGCTCCACCTTCTTCACAAGTTCATTAACCAAATTATTTGTCAATTATATTTCACAGTAAGAATTTACAGCACGACTCAAACGTGGGAACAAAAGTAAATGACGTTAATTGTTGAGTGTCTTTTAATATTGTTTAAGCATACATATTAACACATGTGCAATTAAACGTGTGCATTTACGGTGTGATTTTTCAGGCTTAAAAGCTCGCCTTTTATTAAAAAGGTAAATGCAAACTTTTTTCATTCTGAAGGGCACAAACCACGCAAAAATGTCGGTACACCAGATAAATAAGCGCAACATATTATCAGTTGTATTGTATGCTTACAATACATATAGAAATGTGTTAATCATTAACTAATAGTATGGGATGGTGTTTTTCAACTCAGCTACAGATGCAGATGGAAACCAGAACTGCTTTGAAAAATGCGAACGCCTTAGGACCGATATGGAATAAGGTAGCACAGCGCCTTGATTTAAACGATTCCATGTCTTGGTGGGTTTGCGTTGCTTGTTGTCAATATCTTTACACCTGTTTTTAAGGCTTATTGACTGAAAGGGGCTTTCGTGAAAAAAGTTAGGGCTTTGCTACAGGATACACCCTCCACAAGTTAAGGAAGTTAAAAATAAAGGTATATATTTCTGTTTTATTTAAACCTTTTAAGTTTGTATGCGGGCGGCATGGTTAATGAACTTGTGAAGAAGGTGGAGCTGAAGTATTACGTCACTTCATTAACGAAAATGTCGATGAGGGGGCGGGGGGAGTGTGGGGTTTGATGGAGAGCTGAAGGCGGATGACGGAGATAGGAGGGTGGATGGCGGAAAACGGACAGCGGAGAACTGAGAGCGGATGGAGGAGGGAGGAGAGAGGAGGGAGGAGGGAGGAGGGAGGAGGGGTGACTGGGGATTCCTTGCAGGGAGGAGGAATATTTTGTCGAAGGTAGTAGGAAGGATGGAGTTTTTTCGGAGGGAGGAGGATGTCCTAAAATGGACACTGTACACACGAGCCAAGTCACACCATCACACAAATCATGTATGTTTGTGGTTGCATCATTTTATGGAGATTGTTCTCAGCAAAAGTGACTGGCAGTATTATTGGAACTGATGGAAAGTTATATGTGGTACAGTAAGAAAAATGCAGGATAAAACCTTCACCTTTCTATAAAAAATGAAAATTGCTTTTCAACATAATAATAATCCAAAGCATACTGACAGAGTAGCACAGCAGTGACTAAAAATTATGAAAGTCGATATCTGACATTCACCTTTCATCAAACAGCTTCACACAGCCTGAAAAATTTTGCAGGGAGCAATTGAGTAAATAATGCTCCATCATAATGTGTAAGCGACTTCTAAAATATTGTTGGTTGTTACAGCTGTCAGGAGTGATTCAATAAAATAGTGAGCCAGGTGGGTTGAATAGTTGACTTTTTTGCTGATTTGTACATACTGTATATTTTAATATACATCTAAACTAGCAATTATAATACAAAGGTTCCACTTTTTTTATAAATCCAGTTACTTGTATGTGAGAAGCAATTAAAATTATAAAGAAGAGAACAACTTGATATGCACAATTTACCCAAGGTTCAATGAGCTGTTCTTTTAGGAATTTAATAACATTCTTTTGAATAACAAAAAAGTGAAAATACTAGGGTGACAGTCACAACAATCCTCAGTAACATACTCCCTGCATTTCAGCTTCACTTAGCAATATGAAAATAAGTATTTGGTACTAGCTATGCCAATTATAAATTTATCCAATAAAGAGAAGAAAATCACAAATGCACTTGCAACAAATTTTGCTAAAGCAAAACATTTAAATCTGTCTCAGTTTTGTATGTTTTCTTTCAGTTTTGTGGTAATGATCTGTTTACATAACTACATAAGCCTTCTACTAAATAAAACCTCAGAGAGATTACATAAGGTTACCTACATGAAACATGAGCAGAGAAATACATATACTAATATGCTAAACATTTTACACTTAATCATTGTGACAAAAAATTATTGAGAATTTCAGCATGACGTATTGGAAATTAGAGGGCACCAATTGAATTTTGTGATGTCCCAAAAACAGATACAACTTATGAAATGGCAAAAAAAACAAAAAAAACGCATCAATCGTAGTACCAGTACAAATACTTAGGAAAAAACATTAGACATAAAAGAAAAATATATAGAGCATTCATTTATTATTATATTGTATACTTATTTTTATTTATTTTATTCTGTTTTATATTAGGGTGGCGCAGTGGTAGCGCTGCTGCCTCGCGGTTAGGAGACCTGGGTTTGCTTCCCGGGTCCTCCCTGCGTGGAATTTGCATGTTCTCCCCGTGTCTGCGTGGGTTTCCTCCCACTGTCCAAAGACATGCAGGTTAGGTGGATTGGTGATTCTAAATTGACCCTAGTGTGTGCTTGGTGTGTGTGTGTATGTGTGTGTGCCCTGCGGTGGGCTGGCGCCCTGCCCGAGGTTTGTTTCCTGCCTTGCGCCATGTGTTGGCTGGGATTGGCTCCAGCAGACCCCAGTGACCCTGTAGTTAGGATATAGCGGGTTGGATGATGGATGGATATTGTTTGGTTTCTAATTAAGGAGAAAAGAAATAATTAAGGGGCCTGAGTCTTAAGTTGTGCATCAATTAAAATTAAGGCAAAGGTACAGAAACTATAATAAAATAAAATACATTAATAATAGTAAAACAAATCTCATACCAAATGAAAAGTCTGAGAATAAAAAAAAAAGTTTTAAGCTGAAATTTAAAATTTGGCAATATTGAAGCCATCCTTAACATGAAGGTGCAGGATTTTCCAAAGCCTAGGGGCAATCACTGAAAAAGCATGGTCTCCACAATACTTCAGTCTAGATCATGACACAACCAGAAGAAATTGGTCTGAGGATCTAAGTGATCTTGACAGTCTGCAAAAGTGAAATATGTGAAATTTCACTGTGAAATATGGTGGTGCTTATAAATCCCAATTAAGCAATTAAAGACAAAGAAAAGAATCTTATAATTAGTTCTTACTGGAAACCACTGGAGAGGTGTCAATATTGGTGATATATAATCAAACTTGCATGTGCTTCTTAACAGTTGGGAAGCAGCATTTTGAACCATCTGCAAGCGGGCAATGTAGGCCTAGGCACATAGCATCAAAAGGACAAATAATAGGATATAAATTAACTCTTTATTCAGATTCTGTAATTTAAGGAACCCAAGCCTCGATGTGCTTAATACAGTTTATTAAGTGCTTTATAAAATTATTAGTATGTTTTGGAACATATAAATTTAAGTGTCATCTGCATAGCAATGATACAAAATGCCATATTTGTTAAAAGATAGGCCCCAAAGGAACATGTATAAAGAAAACATAATTTTCCAAGAATGGATCACTGAGGGACCCCACATGTAAAATAAATGCTAAAGGATGAAGTCTCACCACAATTGACAGAAAAGGTTCTACCTGTAAGATATGATCTAAATTAATACCAGTGCACTGCTCAAAGTGAGAACTAAGGATGTTATGGTCAACTGTATCAAACACTGCACTGAGATCTAAAAACACAAGACTGACTGAATTTCAAGAAATTTCCTGCTGTTTATGAATTTATGCTTTTCATAGTAAATCATTATGCACTTTTAGAAGTGCAATTTAATACCATGAAGGGCTTTAAAGCCATACTGAAACATTTCATAAACACCTTGATGGGCCAAAAATGCCTGCGTTAAGGAAAGAGCAACTGTCTCCAATAGTTTAGAGGGTAAAGGCAATTTAGAAACTGGCCTAAAATTGGGAATATTAGAGGAGTTCAAATCTGGCTTTTTAATCAGAGGCTGCTCTATTGCATGTTAAAGAACAGCTGGAACATTCCAAGAAGAAAGGCTGCTGCTGACAACAGCTAAAACACTAAGAACAACAGTGTTAAAACCCTCTTTAAAAAAGATGTGAGTGAATAACATCTGAAGGACAATGTGTGAGTCTGAGGTAACCAGTTATATCAATTATAAAAGACACAGACATCGGCTCAAACAGATTGAAAAACGTCAGAGCAGGTGGAAGGAAATGATGGGTCGGAAGAAGTTGTTGAAATATGCTTTCTAATATAATCAATCTTTTTATCAAAAAATCTCAAAAAAGTTTCACAAGATGCAAAGGTCACATCAAAGTAATCTGAGGGAAGATGATTTATAACTATACAGTATTTATAAAATTAAATATAATTTGAGATCCATGATGGTTCTCCAGAGTAATATCAGAAATATATTTAGTTTAAAATGATACCTGAAGCTTATCTTATATCCTCTTGCACTTTTATCCTCTTGTTCTTCTACTTGCTAAAGGCACGTGTTTTATTGTTTAACCAAGGCTCAGGTTTTGATTTACCGCGCTTCGTCTTCAATGAAGCAATAGAGTCTAAAATATTTTGACAAAATAAATTAAATTTAGAGGTTGCTTCTTCTGTGTTCAGATGAGAACAAGAGCCATCCATGTTTTTAAAAAGAGGATTTATTTTTAGAAATAGTGGAAAAAAAGTAAATAGATTTAATTGTGTGAGAATAGTGAACTTGGGTTTTCAAATTAACTTTTGCCAAAAATTCAAACACTGCCATATTTTGGTGTAATTCCTGGTAAAAAATAAAAGAACTCTGGAGTAAAATCCTTATTTAATTTTGGTGGTTGATATGTCAATGCACACGATATTCCTTTAGGTCAATCTAATTCAAAGCTAGAGTTCAAAAAGAGTTCAAACTAGAGTAAACATTGGTCAGTATTTCCTGGTAATGAAAAACTTTTTTATATACTGACACACACTACCCCCAACCCCTGATCAGTAGTTCTTAGAGAATTAAAAAAGGCACAGCCAAGGGAAACCATCTCAGAGAAAGGGCCTAACTCACCGACAAAATCAGCCAAGTTTCACTCACAAGAAAGAAATCCAAATTCACCATAAATGTCTTATTTGCTAATGATCTGACCTTGGCTAAAGCTGTATTCCTGACCACTTACAAGGTGCGTCACAGTGGGTGAAGATTCTGAAACTTCACTCCACATTTCCATAGGTGTATATTGAACCATTTGATCCAAACTGGTTAACAGGGACATTTAAAGCACAGGAAAGCTGTAATGAATGTAGAGAGACAAAATGATCAATAGTCAGAACATAATCTGTTAAGAAATCATGAGAAGCAATCACAGGAATAGATACCAGAAACGTTCTGAGCTTCACTGCCAAACTACTCCATCTTCCTTGTTGTGTATGTATGCTGTATGTGCTGCCTTTGTAACAACATAGCTTTAAACCAGTGGAGACAGGCTAGAACTCCTGATAGCAACTGTGAAGGAAAAGTTGTCTGCATTTTCTCCAAATCAAAATTATGAAGAAGACCAATGATTGAATATTAAGAAAGTCTTTGTGATAGTAGATCTGAAGAGATTTGGTACTTTCACTATGAAGACATATAGTTAGTATGGAGAAGAACAAAACTGAAACTGATATACCGGGTAACCAAAAGCAAGCCACACACACTGACGTCATCTTTCTGTTGATGGAGCTTGTGTACCTATTGGTGCCATCTTACACTTGATCGATTGCTACAACCTGTGTTTGACTTGTCACAGTGTGATCCTGCAGCATTTCATTGTGAAGGATGATCAGTTTGCTGTAAACTGCTACTGATGCACTCTTAGGCATATTTGTTATGAACTTAAAGTAATGTGCGCTTTAGTTGTATTGTAATCACACACTGCCCTCCCTCTTTTGAAAATCCAGTGCCCCCTGCTAAATTTGTTCTGGTATCATCCTTTCATAACGTCAAATTATTCATGTATTGCAGTTTTCACTGCCACTGATAGATGAAGCATGTATGTCAAAAGAGTCCTTTTTACAATATATT
Source organism: Erpetoichthys calabaricus (assembly GCF_900747795.2). Lineage (NCBI taxonomy): Eukaryota > Metazoa > Chordata > Cladistia > Polypteriformes > Polypteridae > Erpetoichthys > Erpetoichthys calabaricus. Next base: position 77,871,825 of record NC_041405.2, read on the forward strand.
TTTATTTTGTCAACTAACTTAATGATATCAATGCTGATTTGGAGGCTTATTTTTCAGGGTCATTCTAAAACATCTGGCCAATGCACACAACTACTTGGTAGGTCGCTTCTTCAGCTTGCCAAATATCCAAGACTTCATAGGACAGTTCATGCTCTGCAGTTCTCATAACAACATAAGTCACTGATTGACATAACTCTAAATCTCTAAGAAACCTATCAGCTAGGTGAATGATCTCATCGTAAACTGAGCAACTGACATATCTGTTCAAATTGAAAATGTGATGTGCTACAGTACCAGTATTTCCAAAATTTGTGACGCTATTTCACTGTTTCATTGCACACAATTATAGAAGAAATGTCTAATGATAATGATGCCACAATTCTTGTTTTGACAATGTGGCACACTGGACTGATGTAGCAATTCTTGTTCAAACTTGAAGGTGTCTGTTTGCCGTTGTGTTGGAGAAAATGTTTTTATAATACTTTAGCATCTTGGACTCTCAAGCCCACAAGGTTTTTCTAACTATGTTAAATAAGCAAGTATTGTTCTAAGAGATGCAGCTGTGTTGATATTTTCCTTCAAAGGATGCCATAAGATTACCATTGCAACAAAGGAGCTTTTTTCTCCTTTTGTCTATCTGATTTAAAGTATGCTGACACTTCTCTAGGAAGCAGTCTCATATAATCTGTTTTTCATAATAAGACTATCCTACCTTACTTTTTAAGCAAAACATCTTGCCTATAATTTGTGTGCTAACAGCTATATGCTAAAGATTCTTTCGTATATTCATATCTACTGTATAAAAGCATTGTCTGAAAAAATATTGTTACCATTATATGTGATTGCAAGGCAAGAAAAAATATTGCTTGGTATACTCCATCTACTTCATGAAGATTTCCCATCTTGCTAGACAAGAGTCCATGAATATACTGTATAATGACTAAATTAATAAATTCTTACATGTAATTGGGTGGATGGATGTAATTGGGCATTTTTTGGTGAGGGATTATTAGAAGGGAATTTTCTATAAAACAGATGTGAAATTGGTTGCGGGATCTGTGCCATGAAAGTAATAGTGCCTGCTCTGTAATGAATGGGTGGTAACAATTTTTATTACTTCTTGGTGGCTGAATTCTCAGGCACTGGAAGACACTTGTTTTATAAGAAATATTAATGAAATGGCATGCTCAGAATACTGTAATGCATATTAAAACGGTGTGTCAATTTTGATCCTATGTATCTTACAAGACATGATATCTTTTTGAAGCTAGACATACCTGTATAGCAATGCAGTAGATCATATAAAAGGGTAACGTGTAAAAAAGCTTCATTAATATATTTCTTGCAATTGAAACAATGTACTTCCACACATGACTCATCCTCAAAATCCTTTTAAAAATAATATATAATAAGACATTTGTAACCCTGTCAGAAACAGCCTTCACTCAAAATGTATGTCTAATTTGTTTTTTTTGACATTCTGTTACAGCACAACATACCAGCTTAGAGGTCTCTCCAAAGGGCAGAGAGCCCCAAGTCATTGGTAATGATTGACAAATTTAGTTTTTATAGTGATTTGTAGTCTTCCTTGCATAGTATGTATATATCAATGGGTGTCGCCTCTTTCTTAGCTCATTTAGCTGTAGTAATATGACTGAAAGAGATAGACTGGTTTTAACAGAGAGATATATATTTTAGGAAACGGGCAAGAAGGAGCACAAATTTGGAAAAGTAGCTAAGTAAGACATGAGCAAGTGAATCACTGTGTCAAATACTACAGAGTGTTTAGAAGATGCTTCATTCCTTCAACGCCTCTGCTAATAACCCATTCAAGTCTTGTGATCTAGTAGGCTAGAAAAAGAAAACTATAAACATAAAATACATTTTCTTAGACACTTGCAGGAATTCTTGTTATTAATTATTAAAATACACAGTATCTCAAAGCTAAACAAGTAAAAAAGTAACTAGTCAATTTGTCAATATAAATTTGACAAAACCAAAATTTGCTAATTGTGGAAAGGCAGGATCACTGCAAGTAAATTTTTTCAAACTAAAGTGTCTGTGAGAGGAAAACAAAAACTCTTTAATGGGGACAGGGTCAAAGCTAGAAGCAATTAAAGTGCTATGTTGCTCAGTTCAGCTTTCCTAAATATTAAGTAAAATCTTTTTTTCTATTCTCACACAAGGAGTTTCTCATTTCTGTAAAATAATGATTTTCCTTAGAGAAAGACCCTTATTATTTATGAACTCTAGATTGCAGATAACATTTAAAACACTAAATTGCCCTTCTGATGTAAATGCCAGATCCCCTAATACTTAATATACTGGAATATTCCCATGCTTCACATATGTAAGATACTATGTATTACCCACAGTTATGTTTCTCTCAACTATGCATTGTAGGTGCCAAGGTGGATGGACAAGCATCGCTGGGTTAGTTACTAGTGCCTTTCCTGGCCGGGAGGCTATAGTGGATGGACAGGGCTTGATTGTGTATCTGGAACAATTCCTTCTCCGGTATTGTAGAATGCAGCTTTCCTTAGGTGGATTTCTTATGTGCACACCCATAAGGTGACACTGGAGTTGTAGTTCCACTGGGCAGCCCTACTGGATGTGCTGGGAGCCACCAGAGGGTGCTACAGAAACAAGGAGTCCTTATTTTAAGGAGGTTCCACCAGACCCGGAAATACTACCTGACTTCAGTATGGTAAAATCAGAAGTACTCCTTGGTTAGGCATAAAAGAACCATCTCTATGTCATTCAGGTGAGTCAGAGTCAGGGAGGCACTCACCTGGAGGAGTGGAGGGAGGGAAAAGAGCAAAATTTTATCTGAGGTCATGGAAGTGGCTCTTGTTCATTTGTGAAGATGCTGTGTTTAATAAACAAAATCCTTTATTTGAACCTGGGACTGTATCAGGTGTGTTGGTGTCTGGGGTTTTGGGCTCAGTGGCGCCTCCTACTGGTTACAACATAACTTGTGTAATTCACACACCTCTGCTTGCATGTTCTTGTCAATTGTCTCAGTGTTATTTATACAAAATTTAAACACTAGCTCATTCTTTACACTCTCATGAAGAAGGTGGCTCCTTGTTTCTCAGCATCCACGTTTCTATATTTTTTTTATTACTAAACTCCACGTTTTCCAATGAATCTTTCTTCCATTGTTGTTTCCACTGAATCCTTAACATTTTTGTTCTTCTAAAGAAACCCTAAAATTTTCCTGTTTGTTTTTTCAATCAAATACTAAAGTTCTTCCTTATTTTAATATTAACTCTAAGCATTTTATATTTTTATATATTTTTTACTTATTATTTAGCTTTCCAATACTTGTTTTCCAATTAAACCCAACAAAAAAGTATTTTTATAATTTAACATTAAAATATATATATATATGTGCAGAAAAACCATGGAATTAAAATTTACATTCTGTTCTTTTAAAATCTGAATTGCGAGTATAGAATATACTGTAGAATTAGTAGTTAAAAAATGTAAGCACTCTACTATATACTGTATCATTATGATTAAAAATGGACAATGAATAAGTTTAAAAAAAACATCAAAACATTGTTGGTTCAAATCATAAATACGAATGCATTTCTTCATCTTCTGTGTTATTATATTGCTGCTGTATGGTTATTGTATGATTATTATTCTATATTTTAAAACATTAGAACAATGTTCTCAGTTTAACAAACTTTAACTTCTGGGTGTTCTATTGTAAAGTGTGTGACAACATGGTCCCAAATGCATTTTCACAAATCCCTAAATCATTTGGCATGGTATGTGTGGCTATGGCTCAAACACAGTGGACTCATTTGTGGACTTGCAAGATGTACTACATTAATCAATACCTGCAAGACTTCTGGGATCTACACTCCAGTTAGTGGTTCCTGAGAGGTATATCCCTGAGCTCCTCCAATATTTTCATGGTAGCCTTTTTGGTGGACACCTTTGTAGGCTAAAGATGCTGTTAAGATTACTTGAGGTGGTATGGTGGCTCTTTGTGAGAAAAGGATGTGTGGGATCATTTGAAGGGGTTCTAGACATTCCAGATGAAAGTCCCACCTGGAGAGTTACAATTAACCATGGTGTCCCAACCAGGAGAAATGTTGGGAGAGAATTTAATGGGACCTTGTCTTCTACTTCCACCAAGAAAACAGTCTCAGTGTTTGTTGTGGATTACTTTTCAGTGTAGATGGAACTATTTGCCATAATGGATGTCAAAGATAAGAAGATCTGCTTCATCCAGAAGAATTACATATTCACCTGTTTTTCACAAAGCACATAATATCTGATAGAGGTCTGCAGTTCACTAGTAGCTGTAAGAATCTGTATCTTGTCTAGGATGTAAAGCAGAAACTGACCAAAGCCTGTCATCCCCAGACCAATTTGACAGAAAGGGTGAACTGGACCTTTAAAACTATGCTGGCCTCCTTTGTGGTTGACCATCATCAAGACTAGGTTAAGTGGCTCCCGGAGCTGTGGTAGTGCATAAAGCTGCCAGTGTGACACTTGCCTTGATAATGCTAGGACATCAGCTAAAGGGCACACTTGACTGTCTGATAATAGCAGTTGCCTTCCCAGACACACCCCAATGCTATACACTCATTCTGGAAAAATTTTGGAGAAACATTCAAAAGAGACTGGTGGGTGCGACTGTCAGACATAGCAGAAACTACAATGCCCGGTGTAGTAAAGTGCACTGCTGAACAGGTGATCTAGCCTGTATTAGGACTCCATCTCTCTGATCCAACTAAAATATATTCCTCAAAGCTTGCACCTAACTGGGCAGGATCAGCTGTTACCTTAAAGCAGCTAGGACTGAACAACAAAAGCATATAGAACAGTAGGGAACCAGATACTAAAATAAATACAGTGAATGTGGTAAACCTTAAGCCTTATTTAAGGTCTGAGAGAGGCTAGGAATAGGGGATTATGTAGCACTGACACATAATTTGTTATGCTAGTTTGTCTTCTGTCTCTCTGTTGTGTCATCCTAAATGCAAACTGAAGCATATCTATTTTTGGAAGGAATGAAACAGGCATTTTGGGCAGACTACAACAACAACATTTATTTATATAGCACATTTTCATACAAATAATGTAGCTCAAAGTGCTTTACATGATGAAGAAAGAGAAAAAAAGACAAAATAAGAATTAAAATAAGAGAACACTAATTAACATAGAATAAAAGTAAGGTCCGATGGCCAGGGAGGACAGAAAAAAACAAAAAATTCCAGACGGCTGGAGAAAAAATAAAATCTGCCGGGGTTCCAGGCCATGAGACCACCCAGCCCCCTTTAGGCATTCTACCTAACATAAATAAATCAATCAGTCCTCATTGTTTTCAGGGTTCTCATGGAAGGACTTGATGATGATGGTCACGTGGACTTCTGGTCTTTAATCCATCAATGTAGGGATATCACGGTGCTTTGATTAGGTGGTGGTTGGCACAGATTGTTTCCTATTGGCAAGCTATTCCAGATTTTAGGTGCATAACAGGAGAAGGCTGCACTCACCACTTCTTTTAAGTTTAGCTCTTGGAATTCTAAGCAGACACTCATTTGAAGATTTAAGGTTATGATTTGAAGTGTAAGGTGTCAGATATTCCAAAATATAAGATGGAGCAAGATTATTTAAGGCTTTATAAACCATAAGCAGTATTTTAAAGTCAATTCTGAATGACACAGGTAACCAGTGTAGTGACATCAAAACTGGAGAAATGTGCTCGGATTTTCTTGTCCTAGTTAGGATTCTAGCAGCTGCATTCTGCACTACTTGCAATCGATTTATGTCTTTTTTATGGTAGTCCTGAGAGGAGTGCATTACAGTAATCTAGTCGACTAAAAACAAAAGCATGAATTAATTTTTCAGCATCTTGCAATGTTATAAGAGATCTAACTTTTGCTATAGTTCTTAAGTGAAAAAGTGCTGTCCTAGTGATCTGATTAATATCTGATTTAAAATTCAGGTCACAGTCAACAGTTACCCCTAAATTCTTTACCTCTGTCTTGACTTTTAATCCTAATGAATCAAGTTTATTTCTAATAACCTCATTATATACATTATTGCCAAACACTAAAATTTCAGTTTTCTCTTTATTGAGTTTGAGAAAATTACTACTCATCCATCAGAAACACAAGTAAGACATTGTGTCAGTGAATCAACAGAGTTACTACAATAGCAAAACTACTTGTGTTGATTTCATAGTGATAGACACTAACCTACAATTAAAATGAGAAGCATGAAAAAGAAAATGAGAAGCAACAATACACAACTATAAACTTTATAGTGGATTTAACAAATGTGGAGTATTTAAGACCAGAGAGGAGAGATCCACACTTGGAAATTGAATTCCTTTTCGTTTTGGTGATGACCACCACAAAGCATTACCTGGCATGGCTATTGCTGGGCTGCAGTTGAACAGTAAGAAAAGAATGGAGTCTAGAAAGTCTAGTAACTCCAGAGACTACCATTTTAAGTCAGAAGTGACCAACTTTGAAGACATTGTGTGTTGTCTATTATCTAAGATGTCTAATTTTTTTCTGTTCATGTGATTTGTGCACTGTATTTGTTGAAGGTGTGGGTGTACATATACAAAATATTCCCATTTATTTTTTGTGTCTTGGATGTACTTTTTAATTTGATTTTGTTCACTGCTCTGCCTATTATACTGGGTCATCTTCTTTATATTAATTTATACATCTTATTTAATTTGTTAATAGCGCAAGAAAATGCCTGTGGGCAATTTAAGGTTGACTAGATGTCTGAATCGAATGCATCACCAAAAGGGTGGTGAATTATAGTAGTATCATCCTGAATAAAGTGAAACATTATAACTCTGTGTAATGAAGAAAATAGAAAAACCTGAAGTCAGCATTCCAGTTGTTTCAGTTTAGTAAAAAACAAGTATAAACTCATTTGAAATGGCATCACATTTTTGTGTTAAGACCTGGAATGGGAAATACACAGACCACATCAATACGATGTGGGGAAATAACACACAAGATTGCACATTGTGGACGGAGTAAGCTACAACTCAAGAGCATAGCACTGGAAGGCAATTCACTCTCATTTACAGATTTGATTCTCATTTGATTCTCTTCCCTCTTTTTTACCCTTAAAGTTTTACTGTGGCTGTTGGCCTTCCACTGTTTCTCTGGGGGGTTTGAATTGAATTAAGTTTTGTTAAGTTTGATTTGTTTGTATGGAATGTTATTTGCTTTTAATAATTTCAATAAAAAAAAACAATAAATGCAAATCTGAGAATAAACTGTTGGCTTTCATTGTTTGTGCTACATTAAATTTTGACACACATCCAACACCTCGGTTTTGAATATTATGCCTTGTAGAAAAAAAAAATCACGATATTGTTCAAATTCATTAATTTTATTCTTGATACTTCTAATATTAAGACAAGCAATTTTGAATGTATTGCTGATTTTTTTTGGATTCTTAACTGTTAGTTAAAAAATTTTGGGCTAGAAATTTTGAAATGCTTATTAATAATGCTGCTCGTTCTTCTAACTGAGGTTAAAAATCTAGCAGGATTTCCTGTCCTTTATTCTTCTGGAACATTGAGAGTCCATTTCTGTATATATTTTTTTCTTTCAGTTTCATTTTATTATGCAGTAGTTGTTATTTTTTCATGGTATGATTTTGTTTGATGCACTGCAGTTTTGTTTCTTAAGTGTGCTCCTATTTTGAGACTCAGATTAGAGTGTTTATAAATTTTGATTACATGAATCATGAGTGATGACATCATTGCAAGAAATGGTATAATGGTCAGCACCGCAAACTTTGTATTTGTATGAGATTGTGGATAACAAACAAACATACTTCGTGAGTGTTTCTGTTGTTGGTCCTAAGATTCTGAATCTTGTGTTATGAATTTTAACCTTGTTTAAGGTTTTGATGCACATCTTTCTGTGATATCCCAGTACTGATGTTCAGCCTTACCTGGATTAATGCGTGACAGAGAAGACCACCTCATCGGTTGTGCTCATCAGCCTAGGATCTACATCTTTAAATTTGAGTTGCAGGAAATAGCAGCCTGCCCTGACCTAAGTCATTTTTCCTAAGGTAGACAATGACAACTGAAAATAACCCTGCTCAAGCCAAGAGGATATCCATCATACCAGGGAGTTGTCTGACCTGTGCACCAGTAAGAAAACATACCATCTTTCTTAGACTCTCTGCCTTTGGAGAACTTTTGGAAAGTCTCAATCTCTCTAATAATTGAGTCCCTCATGATCTCCACAGTTACCACCTGGGGCCTCATGCATAATGCTGTGCGTAGAATTCGCACTAAAACATGGTGTATGGACAAAAGTTGGAATGCGCATACACATAAAAAAATTCAAATGCACAAGCCAACTTCTACACACTTCCTCTAAATCCAGGTCTGCGTGAAATGTACACACCTGACGCCCCACCCCGTCTCCTCCCAGAATTATGCCTCTTTGAATATGCAAATCAATATAAATGTTCCCTTAGGTACAGCGTTCTGTGAAAAGACAATAGCAAAAACACAGGAAAAAAGAAGAATTTCAGTGGATGCCAAGTGGAGGTAATGAAAAAATACTATTTGTTGGTTTAAGCAGTTGTATAAACAACAAAGCAGAGCTGATTGAAAGTTCAAGATCAAAAAGTTGCACAGTGCCCGAAATAAAAAAGAAGTTGTCAGATATCAAAGTGGCCATGAAAAGGCGAGTTGTAGCCCATGATCTGAGTGTCATACGGAAGCTTATTAGGGTAAAGAGAAAAGAAAAAAAATAGGGACACACAATTCCCACTTTAATCACATAGTTTATTTTGTCATTAAAGTAGAACGTGACAAAACTTCATCTTAAAATCTTAAAATCTTTTGATTACTAGTTTCTCAAATCCCATCGTTAATAAAGTAGCACGTTAAATGCTTTGTATTCTATGTACACTATGTGTGTGAATCACTACTTACATCGTATTAAACGGGAATTCTTTTAGGCCAAAAGGACAGAGAATAAATTATATTAATGATATTACAGCTCTATGAACAATTTAAATACTAAGATGTATGCTTGATATCATTTTTATGATGAAATGAATTAAAGCATGTATTAAACATAAGGCCACAGTGGCGCAGGGTTAGTGATGAGCTGGCGCCCTGTCCAGAGATTGTCCCTGCCTCCCACAAGATGCTTGCTATGCCGTGCTTGACCTCGATGAAATAATTTACTGTCTCTTTCAAACGTACTAACCCCCTGTCCTTCCTGTTCTTTCTCCAAGTAACCAATCGCCACACAATCAACTCTTTAATAAAAGTCAAGCCATCTGTAAGCTTAGAACGCAGATTCTTTAAACCTTTTAAGGAATATTAAAATATATTCACATTACATGTTTAATTATTCCATCCATCTATGCGTCCGGGGTCGCAGCAGTCCCAGCAAGCATACAGTGCAAGGCAGGAACAATCCCTGAACGGGGTGCCAGATCATCGCTAGCACTGTCCACTGTGTCCAGACGTTTAATTAATAACAGTATACATTATTTAAATTAAGTTAAAAATGTAAATGTATAATGTAATATATATACTTTACTGCATTTCATCTTAAAAATTATATCAAGAGAAGATAGCGCCTGGAAATCTAAATCAACTTAGAAACCAGTCATCATCATCTGTAAATACACGCTCTTTTCTTGTAATTGTATTGTACAATGAGATTCAATATACAAATCCTCCATAAACGTATTTTTCTATAAAATGGAAAAATAATAGCAACAACAACAATAGATAGATAGATAGATAGATAGATAGATAGATAGATAGATAGATAGATAGATAGATAGATAGATAGATAGATAGATAGATAGATACTTTATTAATCCCGATGGGAAATTCACATAATAATATGATTAAAAAACAGTGAAAAATATATAATATGAAAGCATAAGTGGCTCAGGTTGTGCAAAATTACAACTGTAATGCAAGCTTACAGTGAGGTAATTGTACTTAAAAGTACAAACAGTTGTATCGGGAGCACTTGATGAACTGATTGAGTGCGTTTAGAGCTCTTGGGATGAAACTGTTTCTGAACCGCGAGGTTCGTGCAGAAAAGGCTTTGAAGTGTTTGCCAAATGGGAGAAGTTCAAATAGACTGTGCACATGGCTGAGGCAGTGTGTGCTAGATACTGTACCCTGATCATTTTCTCCGCTCTTGACACAATATGCCATAGATCTTTCTATATACTGTATGTAAGTCTTCTGGAAGCAGGGTTCCTTGAAGCTACCCTCTGAAAAGCCCAATATCATACAGTCATTATACTGGCCTCAGTTATAAAGTTTGGCTTGTAAACTAATTTGTTTTTTAAATTAAGAAATGGAATACAGTTTTAAGAGAACCAGAGTAGTTATTTAAAGCCTGCAGGCCCCCTCTAAGCACTATAATACTTTCACCCACCTTTTCCCCTCTGCTGTAGTACTCTTTCCCTTTGACTGCCTGCTGTGTGTCTTTTGCTCTCACTCTCCTACTAATGTGAATGCTCCATGACTCGAGGACAATGTAACTTATTTATCTAGCATTTTTTTACTTTAATTCCTTCTCGCTAGGGAAATGTTCTTACTTCTTTAGTATTAGTAGCTGTGATGTTGGTTATTTACTTAATGTCCTGCCAGCTTCAACCGCTGCTTGTGCTGCTCTCCCAGCATGTGCAGCAAAACTGATCACATGTCCTTCTTTAGCCTCCATCAAACACTCAGTTTCATTATTCTTGTGCAGCTGCAAAATACAGCAAAAAAAACCTTATAAAGTGAAGAAAAGCTGTAAAAAAAATTGTGTGGCACCTTAGCGGAGTACAAATAACAAAATTTGAGGAGCAAACACTGTATTTTAATTAACCTTCACACAGAAGTAACATGCAGAAGTGAACACTCAGTCCTATCCACCAGACAAAGATGATGTCAGCATGTAGTACCATGCCCTATAGGAATATGTTAACAAATGCCAAAGATGACCAGGTCAGGTAATTGGTGACTCCAACTTGTCCCTTGTGTAAATGTGAGTGTGGTTGTGTAAGAAGAACCCTGAAATGGTCTGCTGTCCTCTTCAGGACTGTTGTGTGCCTTATGTCTAATATTGCCTCTCACTTAGCTTAAGCAGATTTAAGAATGTGATGTTATATTATGATTGGCTCCAGCAGACCCCTGTGACCCTGTAGTTAGGATATAGCGGGTTGGATAACGGATGGATGGATGTTTTGTTAATATAAGTAATTTTATCTAAATATAGCATAGCCCAGCCTCAACCACAATACAAAAAGGTGGAAGGAATAAGGAAGCGATAGACTGCAGATTATTTATGTCAACGAGTTATAGTGCTGGATAAAGGCTCAAGTCACAGACAACATGCCAGATTGAAAGCATCCAATTGTGAGATTTTCAGCTAGCTTTTATTGAGTACTTCTGAGGTTGTATTTATAATCAGATAAATCAGCAAAAAATGTACATATGGTTTATTTTCTGCATGTAATATTCTGTCAGTGGAGTAACCAGTAAAAATTTAGAAAAAAGGTTTAAACAGGTTAAAATTCAAAAGTGGGTGGCGCAGTGGGTAGCGCTGCTGCCTCGCAGTTAGGAGACCTTCCCGGGTCCTCCCTGTGTGGAGTTTGCATGTTCTCTCCATGTCTGTATGGGTTTCCTCCGAGTACTCCGGTTTCCTCCCACAGTCCAAAGACATGCAGGTTAGGTGCATTGGTGATTCTAAATTGTCCCTAGTGTGTGCTTGGTGTGTGTGTGTGTATGTGTGCGTGTGTGTGTGTGTGTGTGTGTGTGTGTGCACGCCCTGCAGTGGGCTGGCGCCCTGCCCGGGGTTTGTTTCCTGCCTTGCTCCCTGTGTTGGCTGGGATTGACCCCAGTGACCCTGTAGTTAGGATATAGCGGGTTGGATAATGGATGGATGGGAAAATTCAAAAGTGCATCCACATTACTTATATAGCACATGATCATGACCTGCATAATTGAATAAGCTTTCTAGTAAATGAATATGCTCCATTAAAGTATTACTATTTTTTTAACACGACTCAAGTAAGCAATTTAGACAATTGTGTTTCTTTTCTATTTTTATTTTGTTGAAGACTTTTTTTAAAAGTAATTACATGGCTAATTTCATGTTATTTTTAACGTGCACCCAGATGTCAGATAAACAAAAGACCTTTGTTTAATTTCAAATGCAAATTCTTTGACTATATCACTTGAGGTTTTAATCATTGCAGTGTTAACTGGTTTATCTAACTATGGTAAGTGCATCATATTCTTTTGTTTACTTGATTGCTTCTATGTGCAGTGCTGCATTTTATTTTTGGTTTTAATATACTATGTTCTCATTATAAACAGTGCTTGTGATAAAAACAATTATACCTTAAAACTGCTGCAATCCTTTTGTATGCTTCACTGGTGGCACTTCTTGTTAAAGTGCTGTGCAGTCTGGTTATAATCCTAATTAATATAATGTTTAAAAAATTCAAAGTTACACTGTGTATGTTATAGTGCACATGTACATTTTATTGTAAAGAACAAAAAGATTTTGTGTAAGGTTTGGTATGTGTGGCTGTGTTCCCATTTCCAAATCCAGAAGCAAATAAAGCATCTGACAAAGGAAAGACATTGGATTTTATTCCAGCAAGTTGTTGCAGTATCAAGAGATTGCGGTTTATGATGAATGCCTTTTGTGCAATGAAAAGTACTTCCATTGAGCCTTCTCTGAATTTAGGACATAATCATATTCTATATCTAGCAGTGCCACTATTCAGGTTATAAAATTTGGTTTGCAGCACATAGTTATTAAAGTTGCTGTCATTCAGTTGAGTTATTAACCAGAATATAGGACTTTGTTGATACAGAAGATCCAATATCATGATTTTAAAGGAGAATTCCCTGGCTGGCAAGTCAACATTTCAAGTCCCTTGTAAGGCACTTAATTAAATGCTAGAAAAGTTCTTCAATTTCTAATTCTCAAAGAATCCCTGGAAATCAGTTTTTCCACCTCTGCGGGTCAAAGCTTCTAAAAAAACGTCTTTAAATCAATTTTAATAGACGCTGGGGCATCAAGACCAACTAAAGTCACCTACTATGCCCCTGGCCGAAAGAGAAAGAAAATGAAATTCAATCAATTCTTTATTTAAGAAGAAAACCAGGTGGGAATACCTTTTAATTTGCAGTAATGTCCTGAAAAGGAAGCCCAACAATTGCAGCCTCAAACACAACAAGCAGGAAAGAAGTGTCATGATAATCTTACAAAAAGAGACAACATTAAGAATAAAACACAAATGTCATTTACAAGTATGAATGGAAACTTAGATAACAAGAAGAAAAGAGATTTAAAGAAGCAGACATTTATCAAACTGTACTATTCAAAACGAGAATGAATATGTTGTTATTTCTTGGAAGGTTCCCAAGTAAGTGATAAAAAGCCCTCCGTTAATTTAGTCAGTTGTTTTATAATGAACAGAATAAAATAGCAATAAAAGTGAGTCTCTACTTGCTACTGTATATGCTATTTGAACACTCTAGTATTTGAGCCTACCTATGAACATATACAGTATATGGCAGATCAACCAGAATGTGCCAAGAGTAAATACCAAGTTCTTCTCTTACAAGAAACGCATATTCATATTTTCTTTGCTACTTCCCTTATTACAGTGCTAGCTGACAATGATAGAATACTAGGCTTGAATGGCTGTCTGGGCACAAACTTTGCATGACTTTGTCTCCATGGCTCACCCCCCAGAATCCCCTTCAAGTACTTTGGTTTTCTTCAACATTATACAGTGGCCCTAAATCAGCCAAGTATGAGGGATTGTGGGTATGCGTACATGTGCCTGCTGAGGAATAGGCTTCTCTGCAGGGCTGGTTCCTATTTTGCATTTAGTGCTGCATGTATCTGTGATCTTATATTTAGATTAAATGGTTTGAAACGGGAGCAAATAAGTACATTTTGTTTATAACAGTTGGACACATGATTTAAATTAGGCTTTTAACAGAATGCCATTCCTACTGCTCAATAGATAAGTAGAGTATATCCTTAGGCCTATAGATTTCGAGTGTTACATTTGTGACATCTTCACATGCATAAATAAAACAATGCAGGAACTTTACTCTATCTGAGTTAATAGTATCCTAATTGACATTGTTCAAGCAATCATTAAATATTTAGTCTACCAGAAGACAGAACATGAAAATATACTCATATAAAAGAGAAACCATACTGTTACACAATCATAAGAAAAGGGTTGCAGAGGGATGAAAGTAAGTTGATGAATAAAGTTTCTAAGCCCCACTGCTTAACTGAAAAAGCGAATGCCAATGCTGAGGTTATGGAACAAAAGAAAGAAAGTTGTTTGAAACCAACTTTATTAATTAGGCAAATCTATATTTTTTCCTCACTATAAAGAGAAAAAAGAAATAAAAAGTAAAGCATTACAGCATAAAAGCAAAGCAACAAATATCAATTATCAATTTACATTTTAAAAATAGAATAAAACTCATTTCCACTGCAACATCCGCCTTTTGACAAATAACCTCTTTGCAAAAGGATCCAAATTAAAAGTTAAATTTACACAATTTATATTCCAAATACATTCTGTACATTTTTATCACTTTTAAACACATAAACACTGTAAATAAATGCAGAACTCTATTTGTCATGGGGGAAGCACGATGGCGCAGTCGTAGCGCTGCTGCCTCGCAGTAAGGAGACCTGGGTTCTCTTCCTAGGTCCTCCCTCCGTGGAGTTTGCATGTTCTCCCCGTGTCTGTGTGGGTTCCTCCGGGTGCTACAGTTTCCTCCCACAGTCCAAAGACATGCAGGTTAGGTGGATTGCCGATTCTAAATTGGCCCGAGTGTGTGCTTGGTGTGTGTGTCCTGCGGTGGGTTGGCGCCCTGCCCGGGTTTTTTCCTGCCTTATGCCCTGTGTTGGCTGGGATTGGCTCCAGCAGACCCCCGTGACCCTGTGTTTGGATTCAGCGGGTTGGAAAATGGATGGATGGATGAATATTTGTCATAGGGCAAAATAAGACCACTAAAAAGAGAACATTGAAGTTGTATTCTAAGACAGAAGACATAACAGTCTCACTTCTCCTTGAATGAAAATGCTTTTATCTGGAACTATAGGATCAAACAGTGAGATATAAGGATTAATGACAGCAATGACATGCAGCACAGTCTGTTGCAAATAACCAGTTCTCTATTGAATTGCAGAAAATGAAAACTTGCCCAAGCTAACATCATTCTCCCTAATGAATCTCCCTACCAGGCAGTATCCTGTTTTTTTTTTGCATTTTTCTTTTTTTACGTAAGTTTTACTGAAGTGTATTAGTGTAGATAAGAGCAGTAATAAAGCTGAAACTCCCAACAAAAGAAAAGTTAAATGACACAATGAAAGTAAGTATAGGACTCTGTCTTAATGACAGCCTTGAACAGTTGGAAAGGAAAATGTATAGGCCACATTGATAGAGAGTACACATCCCAGTCTGTAAGCCCTGGGGGAAGAGGCGAATAAGGAGAGTGGTAGCAAAAGTCTCTTTAGGAGAATTAGCTGATTTCCAGTGAGAAGCTAGTGCCACATTGGTAATTGTTGTACACTGAGAGAATAACCTCTGCTAGAGTGGAGGTAGCGATGGAAGAGGAAGGTTCAACAGAACATAGATCTGAGAATGAAAAGGCATGTTGATTTAAAGGGTACTTGAGAGAAATTTTGAAGCAGAAATAAAAAAATGAAGAATCCAGTAGTCATTTCCAGAATATATGTAAAAATGTGCCAGGGATGTTTGCCTACAGCAATAGCAGCTTGAATCTGAAGCCAGAGCCATGGCAAAATACTTGTGGGGGGTCAAATAAAGATGATGAATAAACCTGAATTTAATGTTTTGAAGATTGGTGCTTCTAGTGGAGGCTCAAATGTTCTTGAAAATTGATATCCAGGAAAGAGAGATTGAGGAGAAGAGATCATAGGGCCAAACTGATCAAATGGGTGAGGGACAGTAAGATGTCTTCTGCAAATGTGCTTGATGCATGATACAAGTGCTTGGTACATTGCTTGATGATGAAACATTACAACAGAAAAAATTTAAGTTGAAGATGGAATGAACAGAACTCAAGACCACCAAAATATTCCTGAGAACTGTGAAGTCTTGAGAGGTTCAAGGAGAAAAGGAAATAGGGTTGCATTGAAATGTAAAGCTGGGTTATTAAAGGTCAGGGTATGGGAACTCCATGATTGGCTGGCATGGGCAGAATTAGCTGGGTGGCTGGGTTGAGCATGGCCCACCTTAGCAGAGTCACTATGTTATTAAAATAATTCTTACATTTTTTCTTAAATTTTTTTAAAGCCAAAACTGATAGAAACAAATCCATCCTCCCCTAAGGAACTCTCTCTTGCATATTGCCTATCCTTAAAACTCAGGAGATCCATCATTCTGGATGGGCCAACAGCAGCAGTTCCCATCCTATCAGACTGCTAGGTCTGTCTATTAAAGATTATTTTATAAGAAGAATTACTCCTTTAAATTTAAAAAAGATTTATACATATTCTTGTGAATGCACAAAAAATTATTTTTTTATTATTTCTATGATGTTTTTTGGAAAGGCTCCTTTCTAGCAGTTATGATTATGTTTAATTAAAATTAAAATTTTATTATATTATTATTATATTTAATTTATATTAAAAAGTATTATTCATTTAATTTAAAATCTTTTTTATATTTTATTAAAATAGTTCTCATAACCAATACTTAACTGTTCTCCTTAAATAAGAATTCATTTGATTTTATATTGGAAATTCATATTGACAAATTCCCTCCTTAAGATTTGGTTTGGGTGATGGGTGTAACAGAATCATTCTGTATAACTATGGATTAGTAAACTGTTTCAAATATAGCTTGAGAGAGGTTATTTCGATTTGTATATTTTCTATAATGTTTTTTCCTCTTTCACATATTCAATAACCAAACATGTCTGCAAACAGATACTCAGTAGTCACTAAAAAACTTAAACTTAAACTTGAAATGTCAGCAGAGTCATGCATACTTATGACTGAGTGTGCTGCCTATACAATCTCACACATCAAACAAAGCAAAATATTTATTATATAATATTATATACAGTATATATTTATGATGAAGTAAATGCACTCTCACTTTCAAAATAATTCATCCAATGTATACATTTTCTAACTTATTTAAAAATTAAGAAAGTGGTACTTGTGTAATTTTTCATAATTTCCAAGATTAGATGTGTTAATGAGGGATTCACTTTATATTATAACTTTAAATTGCAAAAAAAGTTTATGATATTTGACTTGCGAACCCGAGTCATCTCTAAATGTTGATTGCAATATATAGGTTGTTTTCTTTATTAATTACAATGGTACAAGGTGTTATATCTTATTCATAGTAGATCTTTTGTTCCACTGTTTGATCCTTTGAAATGGCCACCTGTCAAGTGTTTTGCAGGGTTTAATTGCTTCAAGTTTTATGGGTGTTATATCAGATAATAAAGGGAGTAAGATAAAAATTCCATGGGAAGAAAATGCACTTTACACATATTTCATATAATAATGTTTTCATTTATATTAATTTGTACAGCTTAAATGGTTTCTGACTATTAGAATAAGGGTAAACAGGATATGTCAACTGTATTACCAGATATGAATATACCTGTGTTATTATGGACCCTAGTAAATGAAAGGTGTTTAAATGGAAATAACTTAGAAAAGGGATAATCAAATATCTTTGACCTTTTGCCAAATACTTATGGAACAAAGTATTTGGGCACACATCACACACTTTAATGGGCACACTTCCTCATTCACTCCTGGACACTCTAATCTAATCATCCATTCATTCTTAATACACACATGTTTAAATCAGTTCAAATGTGCCAGATTTACATCTATGCAAAATATGAAATCACACACAGTAGTGCCCCTCCTCGAACCGCCACCTTATCGTGGTAGAGGGGTTTGCGTGTCCCAATGATCCTAGGAGCTCTGTTGTCCGGGGCTTTATGCCCCTGGTAGGGCCACCCAAGGCAAACTGGTCCTAGGTGAGGGATGAGACAAAGTGCGGTTCAACAGACCTCCTATGACGAATAAAAAATTTGGACGGCGTTTTCCCTCGCCCGGACACGGGTCACCGGGGCCCCCCTCTGGAGCCAGACCTGGAGGTGGGGCTCGTTGGCAAGCGCCTGGTGGCCGGGCTTGCACCCATGGGGCTCGGCCGGGCACAGCCCGAAGAGGCAACGTGGGTCCCCCTTCTCATGGGCTCACCACCTATGGGAGGGGCCAAGGAGGTCGGGTGCAGTGTGAGTTGGGTGGTGGCCGAAGGCGGGGACCTTGGCGGTCCGATCCTCGGCTACAGAAGCTGGCTCTTGGGATGTGGAATGTCACCTCTCTGAAGGGGAAGGAGCCTGAGCTAGTGCGTGAGGTTGAGAGGTTCTGGCTAGATATAGTCGGGCTCACCTCAACGCACAGCTTGGACTCTGGAACCAATCTCCTTGAGAGGGGCTGGACTCTCTACCACTCTGGAGTTGCCCCCGGTGAGAGGTGCAGAGCGGGTGTGGGTATACTTATTGCCCCCCGACTTGGAGCCTGTACATTGGGGTTTACCCCGGTAGACGAGAGGGTAGCCTCCCTCCGCCTTCGGGTGGGGGGACGGGTCCTAACTGTTGTTTGTGCATATGCACCGAACAGCAGTTCAGAGTACCCACCCTTTTTGGAGTCCCTGGAGGGTGTGCTAGAGGGCATACCTTCTGGGGACTCCCTCGTACTGCTGGGGGACTTCAATGCTCACGTGGGCAATGAGAGTGAGACCTGGAAGGGCGTTATTGGGAGGAATGGCCCCCCCGATCAGAACCCGAGTGGTGTTTTGTTATTGGACTTCTGTGCTCGTCACGGATTGTCCATAACAAACACCATGTTCAAGCATAGGGGTGTTCATATGTGCACTTGGCACCATGACACCCTAGGCCTCAGTTCGATGATCGGCCACATGTCCTGGACACTCGGGTGAAGAGAGGGGCGGAGCTATCAACTGATCACCACCTGGTGGTGAGTTGGCTTCGATGGTGGGGGAGGATGCCGGTCAGGCCTGGTAGGCCCAAACGTGTTGTGAGGGTCTGCTGGGAACGTCTGGCAGAGCCCCCTGTCAGAAGTAGCTTCAACTCCCACCTCCGGCAGAACTTCGACCATGTCCTGAGGGAGGTGGGGGACATTGAGTCCGAATGGGCCATGTTCCGTGTCTCTATTGTTGAGGCGGCTGACCGGAGCTGTGGCCGTAAGGTGGTCGGTGCCTGTCGTGGCGGCAATCCCCGAACCCGTTGGTGGACACCGGCGGTGAGGGATGCCGTCAAGCTGAAGAAGGAGTCCTACCTGTCCCTTTTGTGGAACTCTGGAGGCAGCTAATAGGTACCAGCAGGCCAAGCGGAATGCAGCTTCGGTGGTTCCTGAGGCAAAAACTCGGGCATGGGAGGAGTTTGGGGAGGCCATGGAGAACGACTTTCGGACGGCTTCGAGGAGATTCTGGTCCACCGTCCGGCGTCTCAGGAGGGGGAAGCAGTGCAGTGTCAACACTGTATATGGTGGTGATGGTGCGCTGCTGACCTCGACTTGGGATGTTGTGAGTCGGTCGGGGGAGTACTTCGAAGACCTCCTCAATCCCAATAACATGCCTTCCAATGAGGAAGCAGAGCCTGGGGACTCGGAGGTGGGCTTCCCCATCTCTGGGACTGAGGTCACCGAGGTGGTCAAAAAACTCCTTGGTGGCAGGGCCCCGGGGGTGGATGAGATACGCCCGGAGTTCCTCAAGGCTCTGGATGTTGTAGGGCTGTCTTGGTTGACACGTCTCTACAACATCGCATGGACATCAGGGACAGTGCCTCTGGATTGGCAGACCGGGGTGGTGGTCCCCCTCTTTAAGAAGGGGGACCGGAGGGTGTATTCCAACTACAGAGGGATCACACTCCTCAGCCTCCCTGGAAAAGTCTATTCGGGGGTTCTGGAGAGGAGGGTCCATCGGATAGTCGAACCTCGGATTCAGGAGGAACAGTGTGGTTTTCGTCCTGGTCGCGGAACAGTGGACCAGCTCTACACCCTTAACAGAGTCCTGGAGGGTGCATGGGAGTTCGCCCAACCAGTCTATATGTGTTTTGTGGACTTGGAAAAGGCGTTCAACCGTGTTCCTCGGGGGATCCTGTGGGGGGTGCTCCGGGAGTATGGAGTACCGGACCCCCTGATAAGGGCGGTTCGGTCCCTGTACAACCGGTGTCAGAGCTTGGTCCGCATTGCCGGCAGTAAGTCGAACCCGTTTCCAGTGAGAGTTGGACTCCGCCAGGGCTGCCTTTTGTCACCGATTCTGTTCATAACTTTTATGGACAGAATTTCTAGGCGCAGCTAGGGTGTTGAGGGGGTCCGGTTTGGTGGACTCAGGATTGGGTCACTGCTTTTTGCAGATGATGTTGTCCTGTTTGCTTCATCAGGCCGTGATCTTCAGCTCTCTCTGGATCAGTTCGCAGCTGAGTGTGAAGCGGCTGGGATGGTAATCACCACCTCCAAATCCGAGACCATGGTCCTCAGCCGGAGAAGGGTGGAGTGCCCTCTTAGGGTTGGTAGCGAGATCCTGCCCCAAGTGGAGGAGTTCAAGTATCTCGGGGTCTTGTTCACGAGTGAGGGAAGAATGGAGCGTGAGATCGACAGGCGGATCGGTGCGGCGTCCGCAGTGATGCGGGCTCTGCATCGGTCTGTCGTGGTGAAAAAGGAGCTGAGCCATAAGGCAAAGCTCTCAATTTACCGGTCGATCTATGTTCCTACCCTCACCTATGGTCATGAGCTATGGGTAGTGACCGAAAGAACGAGATCGCGAATACAAGCGGCTGAAAATGAGTTTCCTCCGCAGGGTGTCTGGGCTCTCCCTTAAAGATAGGGTGAGAAGCTCAGTCATCCGGGAGGGGCTCAGAGTAGAGCCGCTGCTCCTCCGCATCCAGAGGAGTCAGATGAGGTGGCTCGGGCATCTGATCAGGATGCCTCCTGGACGCCTCCCTGGGGAGGTGTTCCGGGCACGTCCCAACGGGAGGAGGCCCCGGGGAAGACCCAGGACACGCTGGAGGGACTATGTCTCCCGGCTGGCCTGGGAACGCCTCGGGATTCTCGCGGAAGAGCTAGAAGAAGTGGCCAGGGAGAGGGAAGTCTGGGCATCTCTGCTCAAGCTGCTGCCCCCGCGATCCGACCTCGGATAAGCGGAAGAGTATGGATGGATGGATGGACACAGTAGTGTTTTGCCCATTTTGGGTGCTAGGGCATCACCCCAGCACAAAATAAGAATAATAAACTTAATTGAAACTGAATATTAAGTTTTTGTAAAATGAATACATTTGGATTCTTTAATGTTTAATGAGGTGTTTGTCACAAATTATGCCTTTTTTTTTATAAATTATACATTTATAAATTACAGACAGAATCTATACTACTTTATCTGTCTGTGCCATGTGATGGGACTTCTTCATATAGTGCCCTGAAGTAGATTATTTCCACTTTTCATTTGCCAATCAACAAGCATAGAAAAGTATTAGGTTAGGTGGTAAAGAGAACACCCTTTTCCAATTACGTGGCATGGGTGTGTGTGAGTGTGTGCGTGTGTGTGTCTGTGTGTAGCACCACTATCTTCAGAAACATGGCACATTCAATTTTAACCACCACAGTCTGAGGCCTGATGTAGGAAAATCATGAAAGCTATTTGTGATCATAACAGAAAAAGTTAACCCATTCACCAGCTTAACAACAATTAGTAATAAGTACTTTCCTCCAAGCTGCATGGATACTAGCTAAGCACAATAAAACCTTCAGTGATGGACTTCCTGGACAGTCATTTTATTGGAGCTTGCTAGTGATGAATCAAGTTATACTGTTTTTGAAAGTGTGAACAGGTAACTCTCTCAAGTTCATATACTGGAGGGGAACATTCAAAGTTGGGTAATAGGTGGTCTAAATTAGGCTGATTATATATCCATAGCTATTAAGAAAATCGACAGACAACACTGACAAGGTGCAACAGGCAATTTATTTATAATATTTTGAAGGAGAAGAATTCAGAAAGGAAGAGCGATCATTCACGTTCCTTCCAGTTTTTGGTGTTAACAGTGAGAACACTAACATCTAATCTGCTGGGAAGTCAGACAAACAGAAGGAAGCTTTCCGATATATCAAACCATATGTAGACAATTAAAATAAAATTTTTGATTCATGATCTCTGTTCATTTCAGGGACCCCCCTCTTTCATAATGCATCCAAACTTATTTAAATTCAGGAAAAAAAGAGTTTCATGATAGATAGTTCCCAGAGGTAAAGCATGAAAATTAGAGAGTGTTTTTTAGGCATGGAATGGAAGGTCCAAAAGATTTATTGGACAATCTCAGAGCTCCCTTGTTTTTGGGTTCCACGTGCTAGAAAATGATATAGATACTAGAAAATGGTAATGTGTACATGAATGGAGAGAATGCAGGATGAGCATTCACAAACATCTTGAATGGATCTGTCAACTTGGGATCTAAGTCTAAAAGTGAGGAAAGCACTATGATATTCCTTCCAATGATTTGTAAAAGCAAAGTTGCTTACCCTTGCAGAACTAGTTCACGGCAAGTACAATCAAGCTTGGAACAAGTAATAATCAGAGTGTGAGGTTCACCCTTTTAAATCGACACTTGTTACTAAAGCTGACAGAGAGATAAAAGAGTGCAAGCCAGTGGTTCTCAATGTTTAGTCCTCAGAGTCCCCTGTGGCTGGAGATTTTTGTCCCAGTCCATTTCCTGTCTTAATTGAACTCCCACCTTATAAAAGCAAGATGTTATTTCCCAGTTTCTGTAAATGACAAACTGATTATTAGGCCTGGGTAAAAATATTGTTTTTTCGATTAATCGGTATTTTTCCTTTAAACGATTTGATAAAGATTCTTAAAATGTCACGATTGATCTTTTAAATCTCTAACCTGTTTACTTACTATATGTAGATTTTTGCTTATCTTCGTTTTGGCGTCAAATCCAGTAGATTTCACTAATGCGCCTGTTAAGACTTTCTATGGGAAAAGAGCTTTATTACTTCATATAAAATGTTGTGTCTTCCTCAATTTAAATAAGTGTCTTTGTCAGTTGAATCAGATGTGTCGACTCACTATGGATTCAAACAGTGTGTCATAAAAGAAAAGCTGGATAAAAGCTATGTATATAAACTGTGCAACTCAAAAGTTAAGTATTGTTGTAATACAACAAATTTGAAAATGCCAAAGTCACCCATAAACAATCTCAATCGACATGCAAATGAGTTAATCCTAAATCTACAATGAAGACAGCGTTTAGCTCCAAGCGTCCATTTAATTTGCCTCATGCCCAATAAAATAACAGAATCTACAGCAGTTTTTATCTGTAAAGACAAGAGACCCTACACTGTTGTTGAAAACAAGGGATTTTGACAAAGGATACAGGTTTTGTAACTGCAGTATTCTATATCAACCAGAAAGCAAATAAAAATCACATATTACTACATTAAAAATGACTGGGCATCTGTGACGGATGATTTGCAGATAAGAGCGCCACATGGCAGTCTGTGATGATTGCTGGTTCGCTCCATGATTTCATTCAGCTTCTGGGAGCTCTGAACCCATCACTGTCAGTAATCTCACCGATGAGCTAGACAGTGAGGCACAACAAAGCAAGGGGATGGTGCAAAAAGTGCAAAAGTGCTTTTATTAAAACAACAAACAAAAACAAAACAGTGTTCAAATAAATAGTGCAGTGTCTCAAAAATACGTCATTAAATAAATAATCCATAAAAACGATTGATAGGTGGAGGTTAAATTCCAACAGAAAAAAAATCCTTTAAAAAAAAACAACGAGGTTAAAACAACAGCTGGAAACAGTCTCTTTAAAAACACAAAGCACGGTGCCTTCTTTTACTGGTGACTCCCCTGCTTCTCCCATCCAGGCTATGCACCAGGGAAGTCACCCTACATGCAGCTGACCTTCTTCTGCTCAACTGGTCTGGTGGCCTCCTGATCCCTGGCTTTGTTCAGCCCCTGCCAGGCCGAGACTTGGCTTTCTCCCAACAGCCAGGATGCTCACGCTGGGGATTCTACTCCAAATCTCTGACTCCCGCTGAGCCAACTTTCTCCCGGTCACTCCTGCTCCCAACAAGCGCTCAGCAGGAGCGACCACTACCGTCGGCCCTCAGGTGCAGGCCTAACACCCCACTCGGGCTCGCCTCTCCCAGCTGCCTGCATACATCTGTTCACTCACGCACCAGCATTCTCCTCGCTGTTTCCTGCCACCTTCCTCACACTCATAACCTGTCTTTTTTTCTTCTTTTCCTTCTTTTTTTTCATCCCTAGCCTCCTGGCACTTCTATTTATTACGGGGACATGGATCAGATGTGGCAATTAGCAGCTCCCGGCGCCAATCACGGATGCAGACGAATCCTCATCTGTGCACTTAAGTGAGGACCATCCGCATCATGATTCACGTGGGAACCGCTCCAACCACACATACCACGCCCCCTCTCTAAGCCAGCAACTATTTATTTAAAAAGTGGCCTTTTATACATGAGCTGTGGACCTGCTACACCACACAGTCACACTAGTAGTATCCTTGCTGCATATATGCACAGCTGCTGCGATAGTTAGCTGTTATTCCAAAAACCTTTCTAGCATTTGCAATGCTCTGTTCCATTACATGACCACATCAGTTGTGCGTTGGCAAGTCCAATAAACGTTGCTTTCTATTTAAGCACATGGCTAGCTGTACTGCTACGGTGGAAAAAGTTTTCAACATGCCTCACCGATGCCGAGCAGGCTGGCAATTTTTGGAATTTACAGAGCAGCCTGTGATACCTAAGTGAGTGTGTGTGCAAAGCAGGTGAAGTGAAGTAGCACCATAATTTGTACCGCATATTTGTGAGTCACAATGTCTGGTTCTTTGTCTTTTATGTTCCATTCATCCAGTGCCGCTGTCAATGAGTATCAGGTGTAGAACCTCATTTTATAACACTTCCTTTTTGTCCGAGGAGGAACTGTGAGGACACATAATCAAGATGGATTAACGTGATTGCCACACGTGAGCAACTGAAGATATGTGTAACTTGTAAAATTATGCAAACACACAGTCTGTATCTTTAATTTTGACTAATTCATGATTATTTTAAATGTCCAATAGGGGAATAAATTTGGCAAACAGTTTAGCTGAAGGACGTCTATATGGATTTTTATAACACGTAAATAGGTTACTGAACAAACTTATTATTTAAGAAGCAATATTTGATTATTTATAATAATATAATTTGCAAAGTGATATAGATGTTTTAAAAAGTAGATATCATTACATCGTATTAAAACAAGGAGTCCCCATAATATTTGTGGACTATGATGTAGGGATACATATATTAGTTAAATTATGGTGAATTTTGAATGAGTGCAGTTATGTGAAAAAGTTTTTTTTTTGTTTTTTTAAGAGCAGTGATATTTTGTTACACATCTTGCAAGTACTGATGTTAACTGTTCATTTCTAATCAAGTATTGCTTCTTAAATGCTTATGCATATGTTATGAAGTCACTGTGTAGACACCTGTCAAATACAACGTTACTGAAATTTGTCACGTTATATTCATTTTCTCTATGCATGGTTAAGTAATCTCTAAAAAAAAGATACCACTTCAAATATATCACTGCATGCTAATTTAATCAACATAAAATCTTATTTAAGCAAAAGAAGATTAAGAGGAGACATGATTGAAGTGTTTAAAATTATGAAGGGAATTAGTACAGTGGATCAAGACTGTTATTTTAAAAAGAGTTCATCAAGAACATGGGGGACACAGTTGGAAACTTATTAAGGGTAAATTGTGCACAAAGAGTAGGAAGTTTTTCGTTACACAGAGAACCATAGACACTTGGAACAAGCAACCAAGTATTGTGGTAGACAGGTGGATTTTAGGGACTTTCAAAACTAGACTTGATGTGTTTTTAGAAGAATTAAGTGGATACGATTGGCAAGCTTTGTTGGGCTGAATGGCCTGATCTCATCTAGATTGTTCTAATGTTATAATGATATTGAATCGAATCGGGACATTGTAAATCGAAATCGAATTGGGACATCAGTGTCGATACCCAGACCTACTACTTATGCTATATTTTTAATCAATAAATGCAATTAAGGTACAATATAATAAATATACAATTTGAAAGCAAGCTTCACAGAAAAAGTACATTTAAAAAAGTAGGCATTTAAAGATACAGAAAAAAATACAAATATGTTTACATTTCCAGTAAGTGTAAGTCTGACACTATTGCCTCCAAGGATGGACTTAACTTCCTTTAGATGCACTAGAAACACCTGATAAAAGCTACTCCACAAAAACATTGTGTCTTTAACATTCTTTTCTATTTTCTATAGCATGGGAAAAAAACTTTTTCTTTTGTATATAAACAGTGACACAGCCCTTCACCAACTCCATTCAATACAATGACTATTGTAAATGCTTTAAAAAATAAAGATATTATTCAGTGCTTTTGCAGTGCTTCCTCCACAGGTGACTAGACCAGTAAAACTTATTCAGCACTGCACATAACTGAATAACTCCAAATCAGCCATCATAGTTGATCAAATGAATAAACTAAGCAAACTCCAGGTATAGACTAGACTGGCATGGCATAACCCTGGGTTATGTTTTTAATGTAGTACACACTTTAAAAATACTAGACTGTCACCTGAGTGTGCTTTGCTTAATGTACTGACAGTTGTAATACTCCATACTCTGACCCCAAATCCTGATTTGTCCTTACAGTGATCCCTCGCTATATCGCGCTTCGCCTTTCGTGGCTTCACTCTATCGTGGATTTTATATGTAAGCATATTTAAATATATATCGCGGATTTTTTGCTGGTTCGCGGATTTCTGAGGACAATGGGTCTATTAATTTCTGGTACATGCTTCCTCAGTTGGTTTGCCAAGTTGATTTCATACAAGGGACGCTATTGGCAGATGGCTGAGAAGCTACCCAACTTACTTTCTCTCTCTCTCTCTCTCTTGCGCTGACTTTCTCAGATCCTGATGTAGGGGGTGTGAGCAGGGAGGCTGTTCGCACACCTAGATGATATGGACGCTCGTCTAAAAATGCTGAAAGATTATCTTCACTTTGCTACCTTCTGTGTGCAGCTGCTTCCTGAAGTGACTTGCTGCATGGTGCTTCACATACTTAAAAGCTCAAAGGGCACGTATTGATTTTTGACTTTGTTTTTCTCTGTCTCTCTCTCTCTCTCTCTCTCTCTCTCTCTCTCTCTCTCTCTCTCTCCCTGCTCCTGACGGAGGGGGTGTGAGCTGCCGCCTTCAACAGCTTTGTACCGGCGGTGCTTCGCATACTTAAAAGAAAAACAGCCCTATTGATTTGTTTGCTTTCCTCTCTGTTTCCTTTGAAGAGGAAGATATGTTTGCATTCTTTTAGTTGTGAGACAGAACTGTCATCTCTGTCTTGTCATGGAGCACAGTTTAAACTTTTGAAAAAGAGACAAATGTTTGTTTGCAGTGTTTGAATAACGTTCCTGTCTCTCTACAACCTCCTGTGTTTCTGCGCAAATCTGTGACCCAAGCATGACAATATAAAAATAACCATATAAACATATGGTTTCTACTTCGCGGATTTTCTTATTTCGCGGGTGGCTCTGGAACGCAATCCCCGCGATGGAGGAGGGATTACTATACTTCATTCTCTTTTCCAGGTTAACTGATGACTGACCTTGGATCCCAGGACATTGCCTTGGACATTCCCAGTCAGTAAAGCTTTCTGCACCAAACACTTGAGTGGACATGGACATCTCAACATTATTAAGCAATTGCACAGACTTAATTGTCCTAAAACAAAACCAATATTATTTTCAAAATTATAATAATTGCCAAGTAGGATATTGAAATAGGAAAAATAAACTCATGGACAGCTAACCCATGATGAGAAAAACATGTGGGGATTAAAACACTGGAACTAAAAATGGCTAAAGTGATAGTTAAGAGTTATACAGTCAATCAAGTCTGATAATACAGAGAATTGTTCACCCAAATGAGTTTACATATACTGCCCTCATCTCCACACATCATCCCACATCTGTCCTGCAGCTTGCTCTGCTGTACTATGAAAGCAGTTGGAGGATAAGGTTATAAATAATTTCTGCATTATTCATCTATCAACATAGTTAAATTTCTCCCTAAATCCACACTGTCACAAGAAATCATTTTGCTTAAATAAAAAACTACCCTATTTCCTTACCATTTGGAAGTATATATATATACTTTCGGGTGGGTAATTATATATATACTAGGGGGCTTACCCCCTGCTTGCTTCGTTCGCCAACCCCCCTTGCCTGCGCTATGAGCCAGCCACTTCGCGTCTCTGCCGCTCGTGTTGTGAAGAGGGGGTTGAACGCACCACAAAGACACGGTCGCTCCTCCCAAACCCCCTCTTTAATGGTGATACAATGGGAAACAAATACAGTTGTTTTTTTTACCTCCTCTTTGCTCAATCAGCTGCTGGCTTGCTACTGCTGCTGCTGTGCCGCATGATCTGCATCTTGCGTGGCACTTCGAACATTTAAAAGCCTGTACAGCAGCTGTCTTTGTCATCTACTCTTTGTCTTTTATTTCCGGTCCTGGGCGTGGTTAAATCTGTTGGCATAAAGTCTCGTCTCGTGGGAATGTGAGTTCTTGATATTTTTTTAGTTTAGAATTTAAAAACGGAATAAGAATCTGAAACATATATATGTAGGTTTTAAAATAAGCCCGATTTAAAGCGTGACAAAAAACATGACATAAAAACGTCATATAAAATCCTTGCACAAAATCGTTGCACTTGTAGGCTTAGGATTTTATATATATAGAGAGTGTGTATATATATATATATATATATATATATATATATATATATATATATATATATATATATATATATTGTAAAAGAATGAGTCTCAACACACTGGAAAGGTTTGGGGCAACCACCTGTATATTGTCCCTGGCTGCAAAAAAGGTTGTAAGACAGGCACTGATGTGCATGGATTGAGTTCCAGATTGAACTGATGAGGTTAAGAAAAGATGGCGGCTTTATAAGCTGAAAAGCGGAAGTGATGTCATTTGGCCAGAACTGGAAGTGACGTCAGTCTGGGCCCCGAAACTGGAAGTGACGACTGTTTCATTACCAGAACCGGAAGTGACATCATTCTGGATGTCAGAAAAAACAGAAGTGATGTTGAATCAGGCAGCTTTTCCCATATTTGGCCTGCAGAGATAACAGAGGTAGGTTTAGTGTACCCCGCTATCCCCTGGCCTGGCGGGTAATTACCTCCACTTGGTCCACTCAGCACCCTCCTAGTCGCATATATATATATATATATATATATATATATATATATATATATACATTATATATATATATTTATATATTTGAAAAAGAATGACTCTGAGAGTATAAAGGTTTGGGGTTTTCCGGCCCCGTATACTGTAACAAAAACAATATTTTTCATAAACAAAAGTTTTTTTTCACAATTGGCATTCATAACACAGCCGCCAAGATGGCAGAGTGGGGAACATTTATCATGAGGGACCGGAAATAGGAGAATGGACTGCTGGGAAGGAACCGTGATGGATGCTGGGATTGTTGACGTCATTGGGGAGCGACAGAGGGAAGGCGGAAGTGCTGGTATGTTTTCATGTATTCTGGGCCGACTCATGGCGGCGGTGTGTCTTTCTTTCTGCAGAGATAGAGAGAGAGAGGTTAGTACCCCGCCATTTCCTTCTGGCATGCGGTTTCATGTTACACTTTGGGTCGTTACGCGGCTCCCTAAGCGCGCGTGCGTGACAATATATATATATATATATATATATATATATATATATATATATATATATATATATATATATATATATATATAATATATACAGTACACCCCCAAAATTCATGAGGGTTATGTTCCTAGAGCACCTGCGAATTGTGAAAAACTGCAACTGTGGTTAAAAAATGCCTTTTAAATGCCTATTTTTATAGTTTAAACCCTAAATACAGTATGCCCCCTCAGCACTTTAATTTCAATGCAAACTCAATGCTTAATACATTAATACATTACCTAAAAAATTACCTTAATACATTACCTAAAAACAGAAAGTAAAGGTAAACCCATATACTGCACAGTACTGTACTGCTGTGTCTCCCGCGGTGCTAGAATGTAAAATACTGATGTTACTGCTATACGTACTGTAATTCATGCAAGCGCATTTTCTTTGGTATGCACTGTCGTTTTCATTGTTATACAGTAAGTAGAGTAAATACATAATCATTTCATTTAATTAAAATACATTAAAATGTATGGGTACTCACCAATTGTGAATGATATTGATGATGATGATGAAGTAGCTGTGCAGTACGATGCAGAGGATTTAAAACTTCTCAGGTGGCGCCTCTTCTTCAGGCGCTTCAGGAGGAGTCGTATCTTTGGACGGGTCTTCTTCTGGTGGGGTTTCATGCTGGCTTTTCTTTATAGGTTTCAGGGACATTGTGAAAGGGAAGTTGTAACATTGTCTCCTGTAGCGAACTGCTGCTACAATTTCCATACTTTCTCACGGATTATGTTAACGTCCAAGGGGATGTTCTTCTTCCTGCAGTCGGTGATCAACAATGCCAAGGCAGATTTCATCCTGACGATATTTTTATTCCTTACGATCGTTACCTTTTTGGCACTATCACAGAAACTTACAGATACAGTACTCCAGATCATTGCTTCGTTCTTCTTTATGTAGCGTGCAGTGCTTTCATTAATGCCATAGTGGCGCGCTACTGCAGCATAACTTTTTAGTTCCTGGAGAAAATCCAGTAGTTCAACCTTCGCCTGGAGTGCATTAAACTTCTTCTGGCGCTTAGGCTCAGTGCCAGAAGCTTTGGAAGGTGCAGGGCATTTCGGCGGCATCTTGTGCGTTTAAGAATAACAAAATGAATACAATAACAAAATGGAAAACATGAGGACACTCAGCTGGAGATGCGTCACAGGGCAGCAGTCAATCAGCAGCAAGGAGAAATGAATAACGCTCTCAGATTGGCTACTTTCACCATCCCAAACCGCGCTTCCCTCAGCAGTGATAAACCCACTCAGTTGGAGATGCGTCACAGGGCAGCAGTCAATCAGCAGCAAGGAGAAATGAATAACGCTTCTTGGATTGGCTACTTTCACCATCCCAAACCGTGTTTCCCTCAGCAGTTGCCTCCTGTTCTCTACAGCACAGTATTGCCACAAAAAAAGCCATAATAAATTGCGGAGGATATTTGCACTTTCCTCTAACAATTAATAGCTAGGTTCTAAGGAAAAATCCACGAACGACTGAGACTGCAAACCCTGAACCGCGACTTTGCGGGGGTCTACTTTATATATTGTGATAGACAGCCAGGAACCCTGCCCTGCCGGGATGCCTGGAGGAAGGAGGGACTGGGAGAGCGGCACTTCTCTTCCCTGGGCACCTGGATGGTCCTTGATCCCTGGGGGACAGTGCTTCCAGTACACCAGGAAGTGCTGACAGACCAGGGATGGTGTACACCCAGAGCACTTCCGGGTGCAAGGGCAGCACTTCCGCCACACTGAGGAGTGCTGCCGGAAGTTCGTCATTAGGCACCTGGAACACATCCGGGGCGTTATAAAAGGGACCTCCTCACTCTATTTGAGGAGCTGGAGTCGGGTGGAAGAGGACGGAGCTTGTGAGGCAGGAGTGGAGGCGGCCCAAAGGATCAAGGACTGAGTGCAATCGTGTAAATAGTTTTGTAAATAGTGGAATAAACGTGTGCATGTTTGGACATTGTGCTGTCATGTCTGTCTGTGGCTGGGCTAGCTCTTACAACATATATATACAAAGTGCCATTTCTAAATGACACTTCTTAAAAGCAATAAACAATCCTTCATAACCTAGATGTCAAGCTAAGATCACTAACACACTCTGTGACTGTTACTATCATAAAAAAAAAAACAATCTTTGTTACAGAGTAAAGAGTAACTTCTTGAGGATGTCATCATGGCCAAACGAGTACTCAGTGCACTTTGATCAAAGAAGGAACAGAAAAAATAAATGTGAAAAGACAGAAATAAAAGATAAACAATTCAAACCTGCATCAGCCCCTGTATACGCACACAAGCAAGACTTATACACCCTGAAGAAAGAAAGAAAGAAAGAAAGAAAGAAAGAAAGAAAGAAAGAAAGAAAGAAAGAAAGAAAGAAAGAAAGAAAGAAAGAAACTTTAAAGAGCTCCTGTTATACAGTGAAAAGGACTAGCTTCTGAAAACATGGTTTTCTTCAAGAATTCTTCAACAATTTTTAATGATGATTAGGAGTTACCAATTCAAGTTCTTTCCCAGGATAAACAAGGTTAAGCCAAGAAACAAATCGAATAGAATAAGTATCCAGGGACTTTAGGATTGGCAACGCTATTGCATCATAGTCAATCTTTATTTTATATAAGGCTACGGGTCTGTGAAGAGTTAACAGAACAGACTAAAGGCAACATCTTTATTTAAAGACAGTGCTAAAACAATTAAATATGGCAATGGCATACTGAAAATTTAACAGAATAAAGATTGGTATTCAAGAATCATTCATTGAAATAATTGATGGGGCATTTTGGAAAGATACAAAAAGTGATCCATACAGCAGGAATTCTCAAATGTTTCAACCTCAAGGCCAACCTATATGTCATTTTAATGTGTTATGGCCCACAGAAAAAAAAGCTCTATAGTTGTCTCTTATTTTTATTTATTAAAGTGCTGATAAATTTTAGTCATAGAAAAAAACAACGAAAATAGGATGTTCAAAAATAAACATTTGAAAACATTTGTTATTATTCCAACAAGAACAGTGTTCACGCAAAAAAGAAATAAAGACCAGTAATAAACAGTAGTTGGCTTTATATCTGTGGTGGTAACAAACACACAACACATACCAAAATGTAATGATTTCTATAGAAAAAACTTCTATAAAATTAAAGTAATATTATATTTCATTAATATTTTTGCTTCATTTTTTACCTTCATTCCTGCTACAGAGTCAGTGAGAAGCATGAGCTTACCTCTGAGACACCATAAGATCAATTATAGGTGGTATAGATGAGAGACACACAATTAAGGATACAAAGGTTGTCTTCAGGTGGTTTCTGGGTTTGGTCCTGTTTGGGGCCACAATGGAAAAAAAGCAGATTCAGATAAGTATGTAGTTATGAAAGGCAGAAGAAATTTCGGAGCCTTTAGTGCAAGGCAGGGGTATTTCTTTGATGCAGTAATCCAAAAAGAGCCTAGGTCAGCTTTGGTCAGTTGCAACTTTAAACAGATGCCTGCCTACTGACAGCTCCATTAGCTGAGCTTTCAGCTTTGTTGAGAAAGCAAGTTTGCTAATATTTGGATGTGCAGCAAAAGGGTCCTATATC
Source organism: Erpetoichthys calabaricus (assembly GCF_900747795.2). Classification (NCBI taxonomy): domain Eukaryota; kingdom Metazoa; phylum Chordata; class Cladistia; order Polypteriformes; family Polypteridae; genus Erpetoichthys; species Erpetoichthys calabaricus. Next base: position 77,905,322 of record NC_041405.2, read on the forward strand.
TACATACTGCCGTCTTAGGGATCATCCGGGATGTACTCCTCTATTTCTCAGACAGCAGTGACAGGTAATGATTAACCATGTCTGTGATGTTCATAGGGCAAGGTCTGCTAAATTTCACTTAAAACAGGAAGTATGTCCATCATGTCCTCCTGAATACGTTTTGTCCAGAAAGCCAATTTTCTCTTGAATCCTATAACATTGTCAGAAACAATAAAGCAATACAAATTTTGCTGTTCTTGTCTTGAATGGACAGATTAAAATAATGGAGTAGTGAAAAAATACCAATTTGGTAAGCAAAATGTGACAAAAACCTTACATCTGCATAGTGGTTTACCAGCTTTAATTTTTCCACATTGAGAAAAGCATGGACTTCACTTCTCATCTAAAACAGGCGAATGTAGAACTGACGTACTGATAACTATTTCACTTCACTGTGATACAACAGCTGAACATGGCTTGATTTCCATACACCTGGAGTTCACTGGATTCTTTTTTTATGTACTTTATTGTTTTCGCTGCCATATCTTTTTGATGCCAAGCTTTCATGGTGCAAAAATCAGCATATTAATTTAATGTAAGGTGCCCTATCAAGTATTTGCTTAATGACACACATGTGTCTCCCTGTCATACAGAAAACACCATCACTACACACACCAACACAGTTTATCCATTCAAGGTCATTCTCAGCTAAATAATTATCACAGCATTGAGAATATTGTAATGCAGTTCCTTTGTTTAGAAGCTCACCACATAATAGTATATCTTCATGGAAACTACTGTCCCAGTGGTACCATGCAAAAGTGAGCAGTAAAGATGAAGTAGTCATATCAGTGGACATGTTCAACTGTCGAGAAAAATACGGGATATCTTTAATCCTTTGCGCAAGTTGGCAATGTATGTCTGAGCCCATTTCAGCAATTCGCCTAGTGACATTTTCTTTTGTGAGTGTTATTGGGAGCAGTTATTTTGCAGTAGTAGCCTCTCCGATCATCTCCTACCACATATCAATGGCTGCTGGGAGCACTAATTCTATGGCGACAGTGAAAGCTTTCTTTTTTTTGTGCTGCAAGCCTATCTACCAGAGTGCTCGCCTTCAAAGCACACTTAGGACTGTGTGATGTTACAGATATAATCTTCCACTTCGGATGTTGTTGTCCATCATTTTTTTATTAAAAGCAATCCCCTGTCATTTCAACAAGTGTGAGGAGCTTTGTTTTGAGATGTCTCCTCAGTTTTGAGGGTTTTGGCACCTCATTAGAAAGTGTCGTTCCATACTCAATGCACTGGGACTTTGGATCAGTGTTATCACCTCTCCTGACAAATCCATATTTAATGAACTCTGAATTATATTTTTGGAAGCATTTAGACTTTTTCTGAACACTAACACTGTCAGGGCAGCACCGTGGCGCAGTGATAGCGCTACTGCCTCACTGTAAGGAGACCTGCGTTCGCTTCCCAGGTCCTCCCTGCGTGGAGTTTGCATGTTCTCCCCGTGTCTGCGTGGGTTTCCTCCGGGCGCTCCGGTTTCCTCCCACAGTCCAAAGACATGCAGGTTAGGTGGATTGGCGATTCTAAATTGTCCCTAGTTTGTGTGTGTCCTGCAGTGGGTTGGCACCCTGCCCGGGATTGGTTCCTGCCTTGTGCCCTGTGTTGGTTGGGATTGGCTCCAGCAGACCCCTGTGACCCTGTGTTTGGATTCAGCGGGTTGGAAAATGACTTACTGACTTACGCTTAAAACTTCGTCATGTCTGATCAGCCTACAAACAGATGCATGCAAACCTTGCTAATCTGTTAGGAAGCATTGTCTGAAATTGATAAAGTTTGGCATAGTACTAGAAATGTGCAAATGGCAGTGGAGTGGAAATTTAGAACATACAAGTGTTAAATATCATTTATATAGTAATTTATTTAATATGTTTATCTTGCATATACAAGTTTATCACAATTCAAAGAAATGTAATTCAGCAGCCCACTACAGACCATTGGCTTTTCCCAAATGCAGACTGGCAAACCACTAGAGAGTGATTACGGCCCATCTGGGGGCTAGGGCCCAGTAGTTGATAAACACTGCATAGAGCAACAATCATAAAGATGAATAAGCATTCATTGAGATTTGGGCAGTTGAAGTTTAGGATCATGAGAAGATGTATCAGTTCATGTCAGTTATGTAATGGATTTATACAAGGCTGAATGTACACATTTGAATTATGCAGATTACGAAATTGAAGCCTGCAACATTAAATTTGGATTAAGCAGGTTTAGAAAGTAGATGGAAGTTAGTACTACGATTTTAGCATAATACTGTATCTGAAAGAACGTTAGTAGAGAATCGCCTGTTGCAGGATGATCTATAAAATATTTTTTTTTTCCATCACTTTGGCAATGTTGAGTGGGTATAATCAGTCCTGGCAACAAAGCATGTTGAATGCATTGCAAGTACGTGTATGAAGCTTAATGGACTTTGGATCAGAGTCTCTGAAAAACACTGTCAAAACTTGCATACTCCACATAAAAGTCATCATAGCCTCAATTCAAGAATTTGAAGATGACAAATGATAAATGAAGAGCCTCTGTTATGTGTGCTTAAAGTAAAATGTAGTTCTAAAAATATGTTACAAAAGATTTAGTTTTATGCTTCTTCTTGGTCTTATTGAAATGTAAAGGGTATGAATATAGTTAATCATACTGTAGCTTGCATTCATTACCTCTACAACCATAATTTAAAAGTTATGAAGTAGTAAAATATTTTTTTTACATTGATAATAGTAGTGATATATTTTATGACAGGCATTTATTTTCCTCATTTCTCTTTAGTTATATTCCCTAGATTTTTTTGGAACATCTGAAATCCAGCAAGGATGGCTGGTGAGGTTATTAATCACTAAAATAATTTGCAGTAGCTATTCAATACCGTTAATTGGTATCTTAATGCAAATTGTGTTGGCTTAAGTCCAAAATTGATTTTCTAAACAATTTGTAGATTGGGTAAATTGCGCAGCTAAAAATTATATGCAAGTATATTTATATTAATTTTTAATGATTTGATTCAATCCAGGAAAGTCGGTGGAATTTAGACGGTCTTTTGTTTTAATGCAGTCCATGTTTGATGTTTGAGGATTGAGCTAGCAGAGTACTAAAGTGAACGCGGCAGGTAGTTGCTAATAAAAACAAACATTAAAGATCCTTTCAAGAGAGGTCTGTTTTATAGGAAGACAGGGACCATGTCTGTATATTTTTCTTTCTAATAACAAGATTTTTTTCTTTACATTCTAGTTCCTGTCAGATAATAAAAGGAATTATGTGGTCTTTCTCAAAAAAGCCCTAGTACAGAAATGTAAAACTTGTTTTACATTTCAAATAATTTCTTTAAAAATAGTGAAATATTACAGCTAATGGAACATACATTTTGGTTTAATTTAAGCTCAGATGTAACTGCTTCTATTTGCCTTTTGCATATAGAGCATTGTATTGTTATGTTTATTATTAATCGCTGTGAGAGAATTCTTTTTTGCAGTGCTTTAGCAATATAAACTCTTAAGTTCCCATTGTCCTTTAACTGCTTCAGGCTGGTGCTTTTCTAATGTTCTGCTGTTGTCCTTGACTAAGTGCCAAAAGACTATTATATAACAAAGCCTTTGACTGTCTTAATGCTTCTTAATATCACATTAATAGGCACACAGAAATCAAGTCTGTGTGATTTCCATGTGTTTATCAGGTATATGTTAATGAAGCTTTTATGTAATCATGATGCCGTATAAAAACCATCGACTGACAAAGGAAGTTACCATAGCTTCATTTTGCTGCATAGACCAGGTGATGTTTGTGTGCTGTACTCCCTTGTTATATCTGTGTTAAACTAAATATTTTGATACATTGATAGGTTCTGAAGGACCTTTGTGTACAAACGTTGAACTTAAGGATTTCCCTAACAATCACCTACCAAATAACAAAGAACTGCAAATATATTAAAAGGAACCCTCACCACAGAACTTACTTTACTGTACTTACTTACTATATTTTGTTTATAATAAATTATCTTCCATCCATTCATCCATTACTAAACCTTCTTAATTAAGTTCAGAAACAAATAACAGCAATAAGAAGTGTAACAAAAGTACTGCAAGTAAACAAGCTACTAGCAGCAGATCTGAGGGAGGGGGCAGCACAGAGTTTACAGTCTGGACAGAGATGGGGTACAAGCTGTTGCAGAACCTGGTAGAACTAGTTTGGGTGCTATAGGACCACCTGATTGAAGTAGGACAAAGAGACTGTGGTAAAGGTGGGTACGATCCTTCACAATACTATGTAGTATCCCGCAATAGACTTGAATAATACTTTATTATTACCAGTGTTAGCTATTCACCTTATTAAAAGGTCAAGTGTCTGTGTGTCCATCCAGTTGCTTTATGGTATGGAATTTGTAAAAGAAGTGCTAATGTTTGTGATGTGCTTTCTGATGGAATGACAGATGCAATGCATTTTAACGCTACATGCATAGATGGTGCACTGCAAACATTAACACAGCGGTCTTCATTGATTGCTTAGATTTCAACCTATCTTAGATGGGTGGCACAGCGAGTTAATTAACAAAATGATAACTGTAAAAACCTACAGCCAGTGTAGAAACTGAGTTTGACAACCCTGAACTTACGGAATATGCTTGATGTATATATGAAGAAATATTACAGTGGTCCAGGATTTAGCTTCATTGCCTAAAACAGTGCACCTTGAACACTGAAATTCTCTTCTATTCACCTCCAAATCTCTCTTTCTCTCTCTCTCTGTCTCCCAGTCTTTGCCCATACTATCTTCTTACTAGTTAAGTCATTTTCCCTTCTCAGCTATTAAATTGTAGGTCAACACAATCTACTTGTAGAAAGCTTTTACGTATAAGCCAAATGTTTAATTCAAGCCATTTTCAATATTCATTTTATAAGCCTTATGTGAAAATCTGTAAGACCTTGGCCTGTTCCACCAGAGCTCCCGCTAGCAGCCACAGATATTTTTCATGTTTGAGTCTGAATTCCTGGCTAAATTTCTATGCATCCTTGGTGACTCTAAGAGTGCCTGTTTTTTCAGAATATACAGCTTAGTCACACATGTCGAACATGAAAACATTTTTTGCCACGTCCCATGACTTCCTTCTCACGTTTGGTGCCCTCAGAGTTACTGCTTCCACAGAGTGATTACTGTCATCTAGCAAATACCATTTACCAAGATGGGTTAACATAGTTAAGCACAATTTACTATTAATGTTATATTAAAGTAAATAGTAGATGTTCCTGTTCTTGTTGGAATAAAATTAAGATCTAAAATTTCCATTGTCATCATTATTTCAAAGATTATGAATGCTGCATTGAATGGATGCTCTGGATTTACACGTAACAGGAACTATTACCCTATCAATTAAAGAAGAGGAATTCTTACAAAAATATCTTGGTATACAGCACCTGGGTCCCTGTATGTTTAATTAAAAAGTAAGCATACTGTGCCTCATCTTAAATTCACTGTCACTTTTCCAGTGTCACATCTTTATTGTTAAACAGTCATTGTAGAGAAGAAACACACTGGGTACTTTTAAAAAGTACATAGTATTCCCAAGCAGATAAAGCCAAGACATCTATTCTTGTTCTGTTTGACCTATTTGAATTTTAATACATTTGACCATAAACCTCTTGCTGCATTTCTTTAGGACTTGGGCTGGCTGAGATACAACAATAGTGACCTGAATTGGAATTTGTTAATCACAGTCAGTCTGTACTTTCTTTCATGCAACTGTTTTATATCAAAAAGAGTTTTGATAACATGCATTGCTTCCAGAGAATTGATTCTGAGTTCTCTGTTGTTTTCATTGAACTGTATATATTCCCTTTGGATACAATTATTCAGTAGAATGTTTTTCACTTCCACATCTATGCATGTAATATAAAACATTACTTTTCCATGTTATAAAATCACGCAAGATCTGCTATTACCTTAGTTCAATCCTAAGTAAGTTATTAAATCTTTGTCTTTCATATTTTTTTTCAAAATTAAGGGAAGATGTGTGTTCTGATCACCAGACCTAGAGTATATAAAGTACTGTTAGCTTGCTGGCATTGTCCTTTATCTATTAATCAATCTTTATTATACCACTAGCAACCTATCCTATGAGAAGCCCTTAAAGAACAAACAAATTACAGCAGAATTTTAAATATACTAATAGAGAATTACTAAAAATTAGTGGGAGGAACTTGAAGCATGCCTGAAGTATGTCTGTCAAAAATGGCCATACCAACCAAATATTAGAATAATCTAAACCAAATCAGGCCATTAGCCCAATAAAGCTCATCAGACCTACCCACCTATTCAGTTTTGAAGGTCCCTACAGTCCAACTCTCAACCACACTACTTGGTAACTTATTCCATGTGTCTACGGTTCACTGTGTTAAGAAAAACTTCCTAATGTCTGTGTGAAATTTACCCTTAACAAGTTTCCAACTGTGTCCCCGTGTTCTTGATGAACTCATTTTAAAATAACAATCTCAATCTACTGTACTAATTCCCTTCATAATTTTAAACACTGCAATCATGTCACCTCTTAATCTTCTTTTGCCTAAACTGAAAAGGCTCAGCATCTCTCTTCACTCATATTGTTTCTAGGTACTCATTCAAATCTATCTATCTATCTATCTATCTATCTATCTATCTATCTATCTATCTATCTATCTATCTATCTATCTATCTATCTATCTATCTATCTATCTATCTATCTATCTATCTATCTATCTATCTATCTATCTATCTATCTATCTATCTATCTATCTATCTATAACATTTCATCTGCCACAGATTTCCCAAAGCCTGTATGCTGTCCAAGTCCCTCTGTATTGATTCAAAAAAATTCTAGATTAGTTTTTTTCTTTGCAGCATCTTTTTTAACTCCTTATTAACTCACTGTGGTGGTACTAATTCCACATTTTTGGATGTACCTGTTCTGCATTGTATTTAAAATGTTTTAAAACCTGTTCCAATGTTCCTCGACTATCTCCCACACTTAAGCTTATCCCTGCCCATCCCACTTCCAATTTGCTGTATCTGTTCAAAATTTGTGCTGCCCTATCAAAGTTAAACTTAAAAGTATTGTTCTTTGAAATTGTGCTCTTCCAAAATACTGGCAATTATATTATGTTCACTTGACAGTAGCAGTTCAATCACTTCTACACCCTCAGTTTCATCCTGGTTATTACAAAATGCTAAATATAGGCAGGCCTCCTCTGGCATTTGTTCTTTAACATACTGGGTTGAAAATAGTCACTAATTACATAGTACTCCTCTATTTGCAAGTTTAGTCCAGTTTCTTTTTGAGTAGTTAAAGTCCCACATGACTATAATATCCCCCTGTAAATCTGCCTTTGCAATATTACTTAAAAGATTCTCATTTAAATTACTGTTTAAATTAGGGGTCTATAGCACACTCCTAATGCTTTCCTGATGAATCCAGATGACCTCACTAGGATGTGTCTCATCATCCAACTGAAGAAGACTTACATGATACAAAAGTCACCCATCTTTTTCTGCTCTGTCTCTCCTTCCTAAAAAATGTATACCCACCATAAAGTATTAGGCAGAATGCTTAACCAAAAAATTTTTTAGTTTGTGTAATACCTCAGATAGGTTTAAGCAAAATGAAAGTAGTGGTTACTGTAACTGTCAAAGTTTGTCCTATGTTAAAATGTTAAGATCTAGCAAAAACCCTTAATTTGTTTTCAAAGTTCAAGTTGCTGTAAATGTTTCAAAAGGAAGAAGTAAATGCTTGGTATCATTTAGATGTTGTGTGCCCCTTGTTTCAGTAGCCAAATATATAAATAGTTTTTTAATTATAAGAAAAACTAGCTTGCGGTATAGGCAATGTAAATAGTTATCTTGTGAGGGTACACAAAACATCTAGAAAACCACACCTATAAGTATTTACAATTGTGAAATATCAAAATGGGGACCACTCTCACTCCATAGGAATGCCGTTCGGCAACATCACTTCAGTGGTGAAATGCTGACTGTCTATTTTGACAAAGAATTATTGAGACGAAAGCTCTTATTGCAGTCCTCCCTCACCCAAGATGATTCTGTTAAACATGACTTTAGAATATGCCACATCAGGAAGGTGTCCTAGCATAATATCTACACTGAATTATCTAAAAGTGCTTTAATCAAAGGCATTTCTAAAGTGTTTGACACGGGCAGTTCATAGTAGCAAAGAGTCAATGCAGCTTTAAAATAAAGTCAAACATGAAGAAATGTAGGAATGGAAACATTATATGGATAAGAGAAAGATGTCATGACAAGTTAATTAAAGTAGAGCATGAAAAAGAAGGGGAAAGAGTCTACTATTTTGGAGGCATTCCACATGAATGTAACAGTGGAAAAGTTTAAATTCCCTGTTTGCAAAAGAACTGTAAATACACCCACAGAACTGTAAACCCTGTATGGTCTTCCTGTTTTTCATGCCCATTATGGCATTACTGTTTCCTTTAAGCCAAACCAGATGGCAAAAGCCATTATTGAGAATTACATTAGAATGTAATTATTCTACTGGGGTCTCAGAGTGCAGCTCTGCCAGAACTCATTTCTAATTAAAAATTGCTTCATTAGAAGTTTTTAAGTGTGGCTAAAGTCCAGTTTTTGGAGGAAATATTTTCCTGTAAAAGATTAATTTCTTGTTTTCACCAGAAAAAAAATTATTAAATATTAATATTCATAGACCAAGTCCTGTGGTAAACGTTTCCTGGAGACTACATGTTAAGAATGAATGCATTGAATTTTATGAAATTTTGTTAACAAATCAGATTTGGGCTAAATAAAAACTTAAGAGGTGATACCAACAACTACCAAGTCACTGCTCAAAGGGTCACTAAATTTGTCATACACGTTAAAAATATTAAAAGACAGACATTTTTGAATTTTGAGTTCAATATAATACTTTATTTTAATGAGGGAAGAGGTGTATAGGCATGATCCATCAAAATTTAACATTTTTTACATACTGTAATTCAAGATTATAGTCTGTATCTACCACAAAGCATTATCCTATTAAAAAAGCAAATTCATGTGTTTCCTTAGAATCAGTGATAACCTCTGCTTGAAGAACTCAATTGCATTGATTCTATCATATACTAGATCTGTTCAATTTCATTAATTTGGTAATTAACATAATTAAAGCTTTTTGATTTTGTATATGTTTAATGGCTATCCATTAAACCGGGGGTCTCCAACTCCAGTCCCAGAGAGCTACTGTGGCTTTAAGTTTTCATTCTAACTCTTTTCTTAATTAGTGACCAGTTTTCTCTGCTAATTAACTATTTCCCTTTATTTCAATTGACTTTTCTTGAGACTCTGACCACTGAATTGATTCTTTTTTCCTTAAACGGCACCTAAACATAAATTTGATGTGAAGTGAGCCAGCCGATGACCACCTAAGTTGGGGCCTCAAACTCCAAGCTTCATTCAGTTTCTTAACTTGAAGCCAATTCTTGTTGCTAATTAAACCTGTTATTTAATTCCATGGCGCTCATTCTGCCATGTCAGACATTTCTAAAAATGTTGATTTTCTTTTTTAAGAGCGCTCTCAAAATGTTTTGTGGACCTGAGCAGATCAACATTACTGAGGCCTTTCTGTATTTTCAGTTATTGTGTGATGGATGCAGGTTGTTGTTTATGTGTTGGTTCATTTTGTGTCTTAAGATTGTTTGGTTGGCGGCATGGTGACGCAGTGGGTAGCGCTGCTGCCTTGCAGTTAGGTTCGCTCCTTTGCATGTTCTCCCTGTGTCTGCATGGGTTTCCTACGGGTACTTCGGTTTCCTCCCACAGTCCAAAGACATGCAGGTTAAGTGCATTGGCGATTCTAAATTGTCCCTAGTGTGTGCTTGGTGTGTGTGTGTGTGTGTGCCCTGCGGTGGGCTGGCGCCCTGCCCAAGGTTTGTTTCCTGCCTTGCGCCCTGTGTTGGCTGGGATTGGCTCCAGCAGACCCCCGTGACCCTGTAGTTAGGATATAGCGGGTTGGATGATGGATGGATATTGTTTGGTTTCTAATTAAGGAGAAAAGAAATAATTAAGGGGCCTGAGTCTTAAGTTGTGCATCAATTAAAATTAAGGCAAAGAGTTAAAAGCTGCAAAATCTGGTCACTAATTAAGAAAAGTGTTAGAATGAAAACCTGCAGCCACAATAGCTGTCCAGGACAGGAGTTGGAGACCCCTGCATTAAACCAATAAGATTCTTAAAAAATAATTTTATGTTTTTCTAAAGTACTCTTAACTAAGGTATTAGCAAATAAATTTAGTATAAATTAGCTATAATTCAGTGTTTTAATCTTTACTGTATTAGGTTAAATAAATGACTAATTACATTCCATGATAAATATATTTACATAAGAGATTTTAAAGAACAGTAACAGAAATATTTTTTGAAAAAGACACAAGAAGTCTTCACACTGTCTCCATGAATGAATAAACAAATTTTTAGAAGAGCTCAGCTTAAACTGAATTTTAGGTTTTTTATACATTTACTGTACTTCTATACTGTTCACTCTGTGATGAAACCTATAATTCTCAATACTGTACACTACTAAAAACATTTTTTTATTTCTTACTTTGGAATGTGTAACTTAATAATCGAATATCTACTATAGTATCTTTGGAAAGAAATCTTCCCTTTCAGCATGTCCTCAGTAGATGTACTTCTGCCTGCAGTCTGAAATGCATCTTCAAGGGGCATTTTTCAGACAGACTAAATTAAACTGGCGGTTCATACAAAATATAAAAAAGAAAGTAAATTCACTTTTAAAGTTATTTCCCCATATAGAGACAGTCACAGTCACAGTTTTTGGGACAGAAAATTTCTGCATCTTGTTGACACAGTATTTAATGCTTCTAAATGGACAGACACACAGACCTGGGTTCCATAATCAGTCATAGTGTAGGTTGAGTTGTCCCTCTATCCAAAGACATGCAATGGCATTTTGTGTATTCTTTTACAGACTAACATTTTACATAGGTTTGATTCCTGGATTTTACCAAATTCTTTGTTTCTTATGTAATTAAAATGTGTTTTTATAGAAAATTGATGGTTGAATAGGTTAACTCTGTGTTCACACAATTAAGCCAGATTTACAATTAAAATGTGTGGCATCTTTAAAAATGTCAACAAAATGGTAAAAAAACAAAACACCTAAACAGTCCGCTCAAAGGAAGTGGTGTGCACATACAGAAAATGAGTCTGTGCATAATAGTGAATGAAGCATAGTAGTAAGTTAGTGAAATGCTCAACAATTTTGGCCTACTTCTGCTTACCACTGCCCAATTTGCCTTTCACAGTTGTAAGTGAAAGCAGACTGTTCTTTAACAATTTGCGAAACATAATTTTCTGTTACTGTTTCTTTCTGTTTTCTGAAGAAAAGGGCATATAGTAAGTTCATGTCATTTCTATATACTGTATGTACCTATAGCATGCTATGAACTTTCCATTTTCTCTTGCAACAGCTGCATAAAGTATAAAAAAACTACTGAACAATTGACTATATTGCCTGAAGTTAAGTAGCACGGTACAATTTACCATTGCCACTGTAATGTGTTGCAGTATAGTGGCAGTAGTTTGCTCTTTCTGTTGAAATACTAAAATCAGCGAACTCCAATGAGGTTGCCAAATACTGTTAAGAATGTTAGAAAAACCCTGTTGGAATGGTAGAAGTCTATCAATCTTTTGATCTATCTATCTACAGTATGAATTTTGTCTAAAAGTGGAGCTGGTCAGATATAGATTCAATTTTAAGGTTATGATTTTCCTAATTGTGTCCTCAGTAAAAGTTGAGCTGGATTATATAGACAGTTTTAAAGTTATTGTGTCCTCAAGAATTCTTATGCATTTATTGATTTATTTTTTTTACATGTTTTTGTCCTCTTCCCTTGTCCTCTAGGAATCTAATTTACTGTATTAATTTTGTTTGGATATGTTCAAATTTGAGAATCACTTAAATTTAAAAGTTTACTTTTTCTGCTTTTAAGTTAGAGATTTTATACTTTTAGGCAAAGTTCCATATCTAGAGTAGCTCTTTCCCACAAATGATCATCTTTCTTTACAATCCTGTCTACCCATGAATACAGTTTAATTTCAAAATTTCTATGTGAGTTTGCCTCAGTTTAAGCAGCTCATCTATGCTGACAGGTATAACTGGAAGATCTGATTTAATTACAGCGTTACCCAGCATCTAAAGTGACCTAAAAGATTGGTTAAACAAATTCACCTCCAAAAATATTTTTTTCTTATGTTACTTACCAGATGTAGTTTGCAGTGATGACTGAGAAAAAAAATACTGAGGTAAAATTCAGTTTAAGCAAAAGGAGATAAGAGGTGACATGATTGACATGTTTAACAGTATAAAGGAAATTAGTACTGTGGATCGAGACTGTTATTTTAAAATAAGTTCAACAAGAACACGGGTACACAGTTGGAACCTTGATAAAGGTAAATTTCATGCTAACATTAGGAAATTTTTCTTCACACAAGAACTGTAGACAAATGGAATAAGTTACCAAATAGTGTTCTAGACAGTAGGACTCTATGGACCTTAAAAACTGGACTTGTTGTTATTTTGGAAGAATTAAGTGCATAGGTCTGATGAGCTTTATTGGGCTGAACTGCCGTTTTTGTACAGACTGTTCTAATATTCAAATGTTCTAATAAAAAAGTTTCTCATAGAGCAGGAGCCTATGGTGAGTAACATTGGACAACAGCAAACAATGTGAAAACATCCATGAAAAAAATCTTGTTACTTGTGTCATATAACCCATATGTGATGTCATCCAGTAATATGCATACAACATCCCAAAAACATGTATTTTTGCTAAAATATTGTTAAATAAATCACTTACAGAAAACTCTCTAATGGACTAATAGAATGTGCTCAGAAATGCCCTAAGCATTTGAATTGCATACCCATTTCTACACTTGTTCATTATTCACAACTCCAGCCCAGTAAAAGCTTCTTTATTGGCTAACATTCTGTTTCAGGTAATATTGACAGTGCAAAGTTCACTGAGAGACATGTACAACAACGTTTAAAAGTTAAAAAAGCAAATGAAAATATCAGGAAGAGAATATGCCTTGGACTTGTGCATATCCAAAATGTTTCAACAAGAAGAAGGTCATTTAAACTACAAAATCTCAAAACCTAAATAATCCCAACTCCAGCTTGTAGATACTGTATAATGTAATGACAGGAGATGTGTCTACCATTCAGATGCTTGTTTGAGTCTGAGCAAGTTCTGTTTTAGTTCATGAGAATGTTTTCTGCAAATAACATATTAAACAATATACATGTCTTGCTAGTCTTGATCCACTGCTTGTATGGTGCTCAAGAGTATAGCACTAAATCTGACAGAAAGGATGGTGCTCTCTTCTGTGGCTCATTGCATTGAGGCATAGGTTGTTCACTATGTCTGCTTTGGAAAAAATTACATTTGCTTTTCACAGAACAACCTTTTAAAAAACGAAAGGTAGAAAAGCTGTAAAGACCAACAAACTGGGAGAATTATCTGGAAGGGGTTCTAGATTTTAATTCAGAAATAAATTCATTGCATTTAACCCTTTCAGAATTTTTTTCTATGGGGATGGTAAAGAAACATTTCTGCATTGAAAACATCTTTTACTTTAAAGATTTGCGTTTCAGACATGAATTTTATTTTGCCTGTGATGTGTGAAATGTACAGCTCAGATAATATTTATATTCTGAAATATGACAACCTGTTCTCTTTTCAACGAGGACCTATTACATAAATATTCATACCACTAGAGGCTCTTATTTGCCAAATAAAGATTGAATTTTAAAATACATTTCAAGCTTCACACCTCCACACTTATGTATCTCTCAATCTGCCTGAGGACAACATAATGTAGCTTGTATATTAAGGTAAAAAACTTTAAAAATCCACAAGGCTTAGTCTAGTTAATATCTCTTTAGTGGAACTGATGCATATTGAGCTCTATATTTAAAAACTATCTGCTGGCACTCTGGGACTGTAGAGATTTAAGTCACAGTGTTTCTGAATAAAGACAAAGTGTAAAAGTTACATTGTTTTACTGTAAATAAGTTAACAAAATGGATCCTATGGCTATGTGGGCATGTATCTCTGCCTATAAAGCCTCATAAAGTATATTACATATACATCTATATGTTTTTTTATATTTTATAAGACATGTAGTCAGTATTCACAAATACTTTATGCATTTTCAATATAAAACTATTGCGAATGTGATTTTATATGCAGTATTACATCTGAGTCCAAAATTCGAGATAAATATTATGATTCTACAGCAGAAAATATCTAAAATGCAATATAAAATATACTCTCTAACCAAAGTTTTAGATTATTTTTTGTTCTAATTTTAACAATTATCTTAGAATACACGCTGAATTATTGCCTTCCCAAGCAAACTGAATTTGAGTCATTAGCATTAATGTAATTGAATTCTTTGTTTGAAAATAATTCATACTGATTCTTTTTTACCTGTGTTTACTTATTTTTTTTAGAGTAAGCGATTATCAGTCACTTAATATTACAAGAGCATCCATTTGTGTACTGGTGACTGAGTCTGACTAACAACTAATTGCTGTATGTGTGAAGTTTATGTATTTTCTCTGTCAGCAATGGTGACACAATCATTCAGTCAATATCTAGATGATATCCATGTTGTCTAAATATCATATTCAGACATTTTTTAAAGCCATTGGAATATCTGCTTTTAATTATATGTTTACAAATTTTCATCCTGATTCCCTCAACATTATGAGAATAATCCAGTGGAATAATGCAGCGAATAAAATTAAGAGGTTTAGCACAGGACCGGTGTGCTTACTGTAGAATTACATGAATGAATTCTTGCCAATTTCTAAAAAATATCACAACACATCCTAACAAAGACAATTTTATTTTTCCAACACGAGGTAATATATAGCATCACTTTCCTACTCCACTAAGTTACGGAGGGTAGATTAGGATTCTTCCAGATGAACAAAATAAGACTGTGTGCGAGTAGTATAGTATAGGATATCACAATAGATTTCTACATTGCAAAGTGTTATCTCATCTAGCATTATGCAAAAATATTGCTGTTACAGCATAAGGAGTGATTTTCGATTCAAGGCTTTCTAAACATTATACAAAAATTATGATCCGTAATGAACTGAGTGTAGAGCATTCCCAAAATGGGTGACCTAGCGATTTGGGTGGTAGATGACATCGTTCACAGATTGGACATTGCCCAGGGAACATTGTAGACAAATTTAGACAAAATATAATTAAACAATAAATATTTTTTAGTTGAGTTATCATGTGCTTGGCACATGTTGAACTACAATGTATTTTATGAGTGCTTGAATTGCATTGCTTTGTTGACATTTTAATTGAAATATCTTTTTCCATCATTCGTTAAGATCATGAAAAAGATAATTTCCTTGAAATTTGTTGGTATAGTCTAGTCCGCATCTTCATATAAGCTAGCAGTGTTACCTCAGGAATAGCTCCTCTTTACTACACATCTTTCAGAGCAGATGCTAATTCTTCCTTGAAGCATGGTGACTAAAAGTGCACATGGTACTCCAAATGATTTTGAGAATAATATCCATTGATGAGCAGTTGTTTTGCTGTTGTGATACATTACATCAGATGTGTGAAATTATTTTCAAAGTTTGTTCTTGTATTTCTCCGACCAGCTTAGGCCACTTTATATTACATTAAATGGTATTTTCCAAAGTGGTCACCCTTTGTTCAGGAATTTTTCAATTTATTTTCATCTAATTTCACAAGTTTGCTCTTTATATCTGATTTTACAGAATACAATGAAAAAGCAAACAGCCCACCTCAAATCCCTAAGAGACCCTACTGTTGCCCTCACTCCATGTGGCACGCTTTCATGTAATCTACATCAGTTATCATTAAGTAAAATTTGTCAAAGTTTCAGAATTCATCATTTATGATTTTGTATCAAGGGGTATGTGAAAGTCAAAGTAAAATAAAGACCTTTGCTTTTGTCTATTTGTCTATTTGTCTTTTTTTTGCTACCTTTTGCATTTTGCTATGACCTTTTACTTTTGTCTGCTGCTACAGTTGTCTGTTTTAAAAAGTCTAAAATAGCCATGCTATTCCCTTTCTAAAGCTATGCTGTCTGTCAGAATGCAATTTTCATAAAAGTAGCTTTGCTAAGTGTAATTTTCTGTAATAAACAAAGGCTGAAGACAGGGTTTATTTATTTCTAATTGTTGTAATCAGTTTTGTCTTCACAACTATACAGCCAATAATTTAGTCTCCCAAAGGTTTGCTGAAATACAATGTTTTTCAACTGTATTAGTAAAAAAAATCCATCTTTTTTTTCCTCTTCAGTTATCCTGGTGCTTGAAGAATGTGCAACTCTTTTGTTCTAAAATCCTTCAAAATGTAAGATTTAGTGAAAGATTTCAATGCCAGCTCTGTTGTTCCTTCAAATAAAAACAGAAACTGCTCTGGTCAAAATCACAAATGATCTTCTCCGGGCAGCTGACATGGGACTTTTATCAATTCTTGTGCTTCTTGACCTCAGCTCTGCATTTGTCACCATATCTCACCAGATACTTTTGAAACGTCTAGCTAGTTTTGGAGTCTGTGGCCTTGTCCTTCAGTGGTTTTCTTCCTACCTCACTGATAGGAAGCAATTTGTTCAAATTAAGGGCTTTAAATCTGAGAACGCAGTCGTTACTCGGAGTTCCGCAGGGTTCTGTTTTGGGGCCGCTTCTTTTTCTTATTTATATCTTCCCAATAGGTAATATCTTCCGGCACCATGGTATTAGGTTTCATTGCTATGCTGATGACATACAGCTATATCTATCCACTAAATCCACTTCTGTTTTCCCTCCAGATGCCCTTATGGCATGTCTCCAAGACATAAAGACATGGATGACTCACAATTTTCTCCAACTAAACAGCAATAAAACTGAGGTGCTTCTCATTATCTCTAAATCTATACTTGCTAAGGTTAACCATTCTTCTATTTTAATCAACAATATTAACACAAACATTTCTTCCCAAGTTAAGAGCCTGGGCGTTATTCTTGACAGTACTCTTTCTTTTTCTTCCCATATAAGTACCATTTCTCGGACTGCCTTCTTCCATCTCCGAAACATTTCTAGACTTCGCTCTGTTCTCACACAGCATAATACTGAAGTATTGGTCAATGCCCTAGTCACCTCACTTATAGATTACTGCAATGATATTCTATCTGGCATTCCACAAAAACGTATTCATCGCTTACAGCTTATTCAAAATTCTGCTGCCAGGATAATAACCTGTTCTAAATCCACTGAACATATTACACCTATTCTCTCTCAACTTCACTGGCTCCCTGTTAACTACAGAATACAATATAAAATACTGCTCTTAACATTTAAAGCTCTCCACAACCTTACTCCTCCCTACCTCACTGATCTCCTCCAGATTTACACTCCCTCTCGTTTACTCAGATCTTCATCTGCAGCTCTACTTTTTGTATCACACATCAAACTCAGTTCTATGGGAGCTCAAGCATTCTCTCATAGTGCTCCTCAACTCTGGAATTCTCCTCCCTCTCATATTCGTCAACTTGACTCAATAGCACAGTTTAAAACTACTCTCAAAACTTATCTTTTCAAGCTGGCATATCAATTGTGAATTCTACACTCTTACTGCCTGTCATATTTGTGTGTTTACTAATTATTGCTTTGTGATTTATCATTTTTTTGTTTTTATTTTGTTAATTATTATTTAACTTTATTGTAAGGTGACCTTGAGTGATGAGAAAGGTGCCTATTAAATAAAATGTATTATTATTATTATTATTAAATACAGTATAAACTACATCCACTCTTAACCAAGCTACACCAGCCAATGCTAACTTTTTTTCTGCCTCATTCTGTGTTTGACATTAATTATTTCAGGAAACTGTGTGATTGCTTCCTAATCTTTTACAGTAAGATACTATTTTTTATCTAATTTTGGATGTAGATGCTGTATCATTTTGTTGATACTTTCAATATTAAATCCAAAGGTTTATCACATATTAAGAAGCCAAATAATAGTTTTTAGTTTCTTAAACATATGTATGTTTTTAAAGTCCTGCTGAATTCATCATGGGCAATGCAATTGTTAGAATATGTTGATGTATACCTCAAGTGAAGTGTGTGGGCTATAGAGAGTACTCATGAACAGACCTTTAACCCAAACATAGTCACAGGAGATCTAAGTAGCAAAAACAGGAAGTATATACAACAAGGGATCGCAAAAGTATCAACACAACAGACATCTGATACTACAAGGCATACCTAAACAGTATTTCTGTCTTTTAACGGTCAGCTGTTAACAATTAGGAAAAGAAACAACCAGAAACAAGTATTAGAGCTAGCGTGGGAAAGAGAGGGGAATTACCGATGTTAATCAAGTTATTGATTATTGACTCTGGTAATAGCAATACTAATCATTTTTGAGAAATTTTGTAAGGATCCCATGTCATTTCATTATCCTTCTTCTGTAGGCTGGGTGTTCCAGTGAGGAACTTCGCATTTAGCAGAGTGCAATCATCTTTACTAAGTGCTACCTTTTCTATGTTTGAGGTGTAATGTTGTCTTCCTTAGAAAACTTTAGGTGTTGGGGTCTTTGCCACACCATCTGTAGCTTTGAAGGGAAAAATGACTCTTTCTGGCAAAAGAGTTTAGGCTGCGAGAATCCCATATATAAGGCTTATTTTCATGGGTTGGATTCAGTCATTGGCATAGAGCTTTGCTTGGATGAATGATTCTTACTGTTAGTGGTTATACTGAATAACAGAACAGCTGAGTGTTTCAGATATAATATGTGATGATCATGACAATAGAGACAGTTGTGGAAAAAAAACTTTCTTCCATCTTCAAAGAAGGCAGTCATGGAGCCCAAATGAGAACGCGGAACATTTCTTTATTTCTACAGAGTTATGCACAAATGTTTCAATCCATGGAGTGAGCAATTAATTAAACAATTCATCTGCTTTTATACTGTACTTTTTCTAATTAGCATTAAACACATATAATACATTATATCATCTGACTCTTAATATACAGAACTTTATTACCTCCTTCAATCAAATAATACCACCAGTAATTTTTGACTTATGTTGATTTTCCTGTTATTCTGAATACCGCTTCGTTAAGAGGGTTATGGGCTTCCTCATTAATTTATCCTCATTTTCTGGAGGGGTGTTTGTTACTCATTTACCGCATTCTAACCTTGGAAAATGATGTTGGTATCTTCTCTAAGACGAGGAAGAGACCTCATGCACTTTTAGCTTTAAGTTACATTGTGTTAAATAATTAACCCTGTTATGGCTTCATATACATATAACATGCTGCAACTCTTATGGTATTTTTCCCAATTTATTACAAGTATATATATATACATAAGTTATGTGTAGTCGCACTATTTAACAAAGTCCTTGATGAGGTTTCTATACTCCTCCTCCTGCCCACTCCTGATGCAGCCCACGATAGCAGTGTTGTCGTGGGCTGCATCAGGAGTGGGCAGGAGGAGGAGTATAGAAACCTCATCAAGGACTTTGTTAAATAGTGCGACTCAAACCACCTACACCTGAACACAAGCAAAACCAAGGAGCTGGTGGTGGATTTTAGGAGGCCCAGGACCCTCCTGGACCCTGTGATTATCAGAGGTGACTGTGTGCAGAGGGTACAGACCTATAAATACTTGGGAGTGCAGCTGGATGATAAATTGGACTGGACTGCCAATACTGATTCTCTGTGCAAGAGAGGACAGAGCCGACTATACTTCCTTAGAAGACTGGCGTCCTTCAACATCTGCAATAAGATGCTGCAGATGTTCTATCAGACGGTTGTGGCGAGTGCCCTCTTCTATATGGTGGTGTGCTGGGGAGGCAGCATAAAGAAGAAGGACACCTCATGCCTGGACAAACTGGTGAGGAAGGCAGGCTCTATTGTAGGCATGGAGCTGGACAGTTTGACATCCGTGGCAGAGCGACGGGTGCTCAGCAGGCTCCTATCAATTATGGAGAATCCACTGCATCCACTAAACAGTATCACCTCCAGACAGAGGAGCAGCTTCAGCGACAGACTGCTGTCACTGTCCTGCTCTGCTGACAGACTGAGGAGATCGTTCCTCCCCCAAACTATGCGACTCTTCAATTCCATCCGGGGGGGTAAACATTAACATTATTCAAAGTTATTGTCTGTTTTTACCTACATTTTTATTACTCTTTAATATTGGTTTTTTTTTTTTTTGTATCAGTATTCTGCTGCTGGAGTATGTGAATTTCCACTTGGGATTAATAAAGTATCTATCTATCTATCTATCTATCTATCTATCTATCTATCTATCTATCTATCTATCTATCTATCTATCTATCTATCTATCTATCTATCTATCTATCTATCTATCTATCTATCTATCTATCTATCTATCTATCTATCTATCTATCTATCTATATATATTGTAGCAGATAGAGGCGTGGTCCACCTCTTGAACCCTCAGGTACCACTCTGAACACCAGGTGAAAGTATAATCACTGTTTATTTTACTATTACACAGTGCACCAAGCACCCTCCACTCCACACTATTCATAAACAACAATAATAAATCAATACTCTTTCCTCCTCACCCAGACACTTCGCCCTCCTACCTCACAGCTCAGCTCAGTGTCTGGGCTTTCCCACAATCCTTTTATACACCCTGACCTGGAGGTGTTCCTGTCCAATCAGTCCACAGTTCCTTATCCCTTCCGGGTCAGGGTAAACAGTCCTTTCTTCAACCCGGGAGCACGTCATTCCTTCTTGTCACATGACCGTGACGTACTCCCGGATTATAGGGCACATAAGATTCCACGAGCCCCCCTACAGCGACTCCCGGTGGCCCCCAGGGTATCCAGCAGGGCTGTGTATACAAACTACAAAGTCCATGAGGCCCTGCTGAAACTTGGGGCATGATTATGCTGTCCGGAGGGCTCCTCCTGGCGGCCTGGGGGTGGCGACCGGAGTCTGTAGCCGGTCGTCCATCACAATATATATATATATATATATATATATATATATATATATATATATATATATATATATATAATATACATAATGTATATATATATATATATGTATATACACACACACTTGCAATAAATTGTAAAAATATCATTATCATTATATCAAGAGTTGCAGCATGTTATATTTTAGTCAGACATGCAAGTGAAATTCTTACTTGAATTTGAAATAAGAGTCCTAAAATGTGAGTAGTTCAAGGGCAGTAGGCTTTGTGTATCTCTGTGAAGTCTATTCTTTTAGTAGAGAATGCTTTTTGTGCAACTGAATGTTTAACAAAATTGGGCGATGCCCACTTTACTCTACATAAGTTATGTGTAGCGGGTTGGATAATGGATGGATGGATGGAGTGCAGTTGACAAAGCCATTGAATATAATACAATTAACAATCATCAGGTTAAAAACAATAAATGTGATCTTTAATGTGTCTCCTTGTCCTTGTGTTATTACAGTACCAGATCTGACAGACACAAGCACAACAGGCTGAATAGACAGCTACTGCCATCTAGATGAGAGATACCAGAAGTTCAAAGCAAATGTTGCAAAATTTAAAAGGTTTCTTATAGTATGCAAAGCAAATTGATAGGGCCAAGTAATGAGCATAATTAAAAAATAACACCATGTAACAAATATTTGGTACTATATAATAGACATTATTAATGAATGAAGTCTAAATGAAGATCAGAAATGGCAAACATAATGCATGCTGTATTTGGTATTATATGCATCAGCATACAGTGCTTTTCAAAGCAAGGGAAAGCAATGTTATAAAAGGAATAAAACAGTACAGTAGATGGATTATTATAGATAGTGTACAATAGAAACAGAAGATGAGAGCATGAAGCAAAAGTATTATTGTAAACATGGTGCAGTGTGGAATACTGTAATGTTTAGGTCTTTAAATTTAAAACCTGAAGATGGCTGCCACTGTCTCACAGTTTGTCACTCCACTTGAATGTGCTCTAGTTATTTAAGATGTGTGGGAAAATACTGCATTATAGTTCTCTGTATAGGCAAAGCACATTATAATGTTGTTCATTAAGGAATTAGGCTTTAAAATATAAAAGCAGCTTGTTGATTTCTCTTGAGACTTCTTTAAATTATACTGCACGGCAGTATACAATTTGATTTGTGCTAATTAAGGTGGTCTTCTTATTATAATTCATGTATTTCCCCAAAATTGAGCTACTACTGAGTTGGCAAAGTAGGATCCAGCATGAGTCACACATGTAACAAAGAAATTTCTCAGTCCAGTAAAGTTCGTTTTAAAAACGTTTAGTGAAAATTCAAAGCAAAACATCCTTTTCTTGTGATACTTCAATGACTTTCTATACTTTAAAGCTGTGTTATTTCTCTATGGCAAACTTACATATGCTTTACTTATCACATTATGTACATTCTATACATTACAGCATATTCAATATGGTAAATACAATATGTTACAGGATACGGTTTAAAAACTGTTTGCCCTCCATGCCTTACCTCCTGCAAGGTAGATCATAACTGGGACTAATCTGTAGTCAGATGGACAAGAAATAATTGGAATATTTCATTTCAGTTTAGCTTGTGAGGGATATAATAGAATATCCCGTAGACTATGCATTCATATATAGGTAAAAATTTTAAAATAACTAAGAAAATACTTCTCTCAATTTAATTTAACCTAAACAACTAACAAATGGCTCTTACAATTCATAATTGTTTAATCTCCTTTGTAAGCAGTTTGATGACAGTGTCTGAAGAACTGTGTGTCATTTTCATTTTGATATCCACATTATAATTTTACAATTTTTTTTGTATTTATGACATCTGTTGGCCACATGGCGGTCTCATTGCTTTCACATTTTGAATGACAACGTCCGTATGGTGCCTTTTCACACAAGGATATCATCAGCTTCTGAAGGGGGAGATTCTTGGCTGCAGTGTGATAAAGATGGTACAGTTGAGTTTGGCTCACATCCTTAAATAAAAATAACCTTTTTGGTTATTTTTCGTCACATTGCTTGCACAGACTACCACTGCTTTGACTATTTATGACAAGGAACTCTTTTAAACATCGATAACCATTTTAATCACCTATTCAAGATGATCCACCTATTGACCCGTTGTGCCCAAGTGAGACTCCCTGTGAGATCCTCATGATGACAGAAGCAATAACAAAGGCACTACAGGAGATAAACTGTGGTGATAGAGAAAGAAATTCTGTGGTAAATGACCTGGTGTGTAGACGAGGCTGAGGAATAAATACTCTGCCAAGTATCTTGATCACAAATGTCCAATGGGACATCAGGGACTGTAATGTTCTTTGTTTGACTAAAACATGGCTTTCACCTGCAATACCAGACCAAGCAGTAACAACTTCTGGGAACTTCTCTGTCTTTTGGATGGGCAGAATGGCTGAATCTGGTAAAGTAAAAGGCAGAGGTGTTTGTTTTATGATAAGCAATAAATGGTGCGATCCCAGGAACATCTCAACTCTTTTTCACTTGTTCTGTTCTGTTGATCTGGAACACCCGATGCCCATCTGCTGCCCTCATTAGTTGCCGTGTGAGTTTTCTGCTGTTATTATCACCTCTATTTGTCTAATCTCAACGATGTACTTACTGAAGATCTAATCAAGCACCCGGATGCAGCATTTATTGTGGCAGAGAACATTAACAAAACTAATCTCAGATGTGTTATGCTGAAGTTTCACCAACATATCACATGTCCAATCAGAGGGAGAAACACACTGGACCATTGTTACACTCAGTTTAAGTCAGACTACAAAATGCTTTCACAACCAGCTTGTAGAAGGTCAGACCATGTCACCATTTTCCTTTACCCAGAGTATAAATAAAGCATCATGATGGTGAAACACTGGTCTGGTGATTCAGAAGCCAAGCTACAGGGCATGCATGATGACATTTACTGGGGCGCATTCTAGTTGAGCTTTAATGACATCAACGAGTTTGCAGATGTAGCTTTCCACTTTGTTGCTATGCCAGCAGAGTCCATCATTCCTTCAAAACAATCAGGTGTTTCCCCAGTCAGAAGCTGTGGGTGGACAAACCCATCCAGGACATGGTGAAGTGCTTTAGGGAGATTATTAAAGACTCCATCAGCACCTTCCTTAAAAGGGACTTTGATCTACTCTAATTTGCATACTGCAGAAACAGGTCTACAGATGACACCATCTCGTTTAATCTGCACACCTCTTTATCCCACGTAGACAGCAGAAAGGGGAATTATGTAAAATTATTGTTTATAGAATACATCCTTTAACACCATTGTCCCTCACTTATTGGCCACAAAGCCAATAAGACCTGGGAGTGAACATCCCCCCAGTGACAGGGTGCTGAATTTTCTAACAGGTGGGCCTCAGATGGTGAGAGTAAGTAATTGCTTCTCCAACACTATCATTGTCAACACAAGAGTTCCACAAGGCTATGTACTGAGTCATCTGCTGTACTCCCTTTACATACATGATTGTGTGGCCAAGCACAGCTCCAACACCATTGTTAAGTTTGCTGATGACACATTGGTCTTAGGCCTCATTTCCAAAATTGATGAGGAGGCCTATCTGGATAAGGTAGAGAACAGGGTCAATGTGGTGGAAGGCTCATAACCTCTCACTGAATGTCATCAAGACCAAGGATCTAGTGGTGGACAGACAACAGGCGGAAGCAGAAGCAGATCTGCAGCCCCATCAGCACAAATAGAGTTCCGCTTGAGAGGGAGAGTGACTTCAAGTACCTGGGTGTGTACTTCATAGAGGACCTGACATGGACCCAGCATGCACAAACTCAGGTCAGGAAGGTAAGACAGCACCTTTATCACACGAGGCAGCTGAGGAACTTCAAAGTTTCCCAACCTGTTTTGAAAACTTTTTGCACTGGCACCATAGGGAGCATCCTAAACCAGAGGTGTTCATCATGGTTTGGAAATTGATTAGTCCAAGATCACAAAGCCCTGCAAAGAGTGGTGTGTTCAGCAGAGCATATCTTAAGATCAGAGTTGCAGGGCATCTACACCAAGAGCTGCAGAAACAAGGTCATTAAAATAATTATGGACTCTTCCCACCCCAGCAACAGGCAGTTCAGCCTGCTCAACTCAGGCAACCGGCTGTCCAGTCTAATGGCAAAAACTGAGTGGAGATTTTATCCTCCAGCCATCAGAATCCTGAAGTCTGACATGCCAACAAACATTCAACCCTAAAACTCATGGCACACTGACTGTAACTTACTGCACAGTCACTTTATACTTTTTACTGTTTCACATTTTAGACTTTAACTTAATTTTAATCTAGTTTAACTTAATTTAGTTAATTTTATTTAATTTAGTTAATTTTATTATATTTTGTTTAATTTTATTTTTATTCTGTTG
This sequence comes from Erpetoichthys calabaricus, assembly GCF_900747795.2. NCBI lineage: Eukaryota > Metazoa > Chordata > Cladistia > Polypteriformes > Polypteridae > Erpetoichthys > Erpetoichthys calabaricus. Next base: position 77,930,812 of record NC_041405.2, read on the forward strand.
TGTGTTTGCTTTTGTTTTGCACAATCTTGGAGTAAACCAGCTTTTCCCTTCACTGCACATTTAACCAGTGTAACTGTGTGTGACAAAGAAACTTGAATCTTGATAAGAGAGAGCAGTTTCTAATTATCTGTTCTTGGACCTTTAAAATACGTTTAATATTATGATTTTGACATTATCCCAGATTATTTGGTTTCAAATTTACTTTACACTTCAGGTTTTTTTTTTGTATAATTTGTTATTGACTAGTATATTTATTTGAATCCTTGGTTCAGTGTCCAAATAGAAGTATTTCAATATGATTTCACTTTCACAAATGAAAAAACATTTAATTAATCTCTCTGTCCATTTTTTGAATCCCATGTGAGAATAAATGCTAGGGACCTATTATTTAACTTGAACAAAAGCAAGAGAAAAACACCAAGGAGGGGAGCAAAAATATAAAAATGAACAAGACCAACAGGCTCCCTTGACCTGAATATGTAGTTGATGGCTGTCTCTCCAGTAAAGTGCAATGTTTTGTCTACTTGTCCACATCATCAGGATACTCTTTTCACTGACTATTTTTTTCACAAGCCTGCATATGCTGGGAGACAAGTGGAGAGCACCTCTGTTAGCTCGGAATGCAGGAATGTATCCCAAAGATTCCAATTCAAAGGACATACTGAGTCCAATGTTGAAGTGTTCATCTTTGGCAGCAGTTATGCAGCAATATGAATCTCAGTACTTTGTTAATGAAGCAAAATTTAGCAACTGTTTTGCAGGTGCAATTCATAATGATGGCTTTCACAATGGTAATAAGGCTTAATAGCTATGGAGCTGTGCAAAAGAAGCATACAATTTTTAATATTTAATCCAATGACTTGCTCATTTCAATTTCCTTTTTTAACTGTAGAAATAGTGTAGTAAGTTTAATGTAACATGCTTTAGCATAGTTTTCATTATGATACGCGGTAAATAAAATCAAGTTGATTTATTTATTCTGTTACAACATTTACTTTATTTCAAGCATTTCTATTGTTGCTCAGTGTACAGCAGATTCAAGAATTCCGAAATTCGGCCTGAGAATGATTGCTTGCATTCATATACTATTCAAATACGAATAGCCATTAGGAGTTATCTATTCATTAAAGATGTACCTGTGAAAAAATAAATGATAAATTCATTTAGAGAACACATTTATTTAATATGCTGCAACTTAATCATGTAATATGACATTTATGAAATGAATATGATGTTATAAATAATGTTAAAAATCTGAGTGTTACATCTTGATACTATCAACTGAAAAGAGTAAATCTATTATTTACATTTTATACACACATCATTAATTAATATAGGTTAATAAAAATGATAAGACTAATTATATTTAAGAAAAAGCAAAAGGTTATTTGAAACTGCCCAAGTAACACATAATATGATTACACAATATGAAATGCACCATATAAAAAAAGACTAGCTTATGTGAAATATCCTAAAGTAAATATCTTTTTTACTTCTACATTTTATTAAGGAGGGTGGTGAAGTACATAGTGGTTAGCACTGATTTTCTGTTTCTAGCACACCCACTCTCTGTTTGAAGTTTGCACATGTTCTTTTTGTGCTCCTGGCTTTTCTACAACACATTTTGTTTTTCTCCAAAACCCCTTTTTCACATAAATGGTTATCACCAGCTGAGATTTTGATCAATTTGATTGGTAATTTTTTTTTTATTCGGTTGTTCCACAGTGCTGCCCAAAAATGAAAGAAAATTATACACCATTAAAAATAAACTTCCAGAAACTGAAATTTGTCTCCCCATTTAGTGCTTAGTCTCACAGTTACTGCAATAAGTAATCATTCATGGATAAGTCTTTATTAGTTTTGTACAACAAATAAAGCAAGATTTGCCCAATCCTTCTAGCAAAATCGTTCAAGTTTAGATGGATGGTGGAATGCAAGGACATTGAATTTCTTCATTTTAAACCACTCCATTTTTTAATTTGGTTCTGTGCTTTGACTGATTGTCCTGTTGAAAGACAAACTTCCTCACCAGTTTCAGCTTTCACGAAAAAGGTAGCAGATTTTCCTCCAGGAACTGTCTGAGGCAGCAGCATTCAACTTCTCATCAATCTTGACCATGAAAAGCATCCTCACAACATGAAGCTTCCACCGGCACATTTTACGAGTACAGTGGAGATGTTAACTGCTTGATGTGCAACATTAGATTTACATAATAGGCTGTGAAAGCTTTTAAAATCTCACAAATTAGATTTTCCATTTTTAGTAAATTGTTGTACTAGGGTGTTGTACCGTGTTAGCCATTATGAATGTAGAGAAAAGCCAAGCAAAATGACACCTTTTATTGGCTAACTAAAAAGATTACAATATGCAAGCTTTCGAGGCAACTCAGGCCCCTTCTTCAGGCAAGATGTAATGTACTAATTACATCTTGCCTGAAGAAGGGGCCTGAGTTGCCTCGAAAGCTTGCATATTGTAATCTTTTTAGTTAGTAAATTGTTGAAAGGTTCTCACATTTTTTTTGGCATTATGTATCCTGTATTGCAGGTAAGCCTGGAAAATTGTTACTTTAATATACTCTAAATTTGGAATCTAAAATGATAAAATGAAAATAATTTTGAGGGCTTCAATGCCAAAGTAAATTGTGTTTTACTGTGAGGTATTTTATATAAATTGCACAAAATGCTCTTGTGCTTTAAAATGGGGGTAAAGGGAACTGGGTTGCAACATAAAAACAGAATCCTTAAACTTACCATATTTACTCATTTTTCAAGCCAACAGTGTTATTGGGTATTGATCTGTGTCTTGAGACTGCACACATTGCAAAGACCACATTAATGTCATTTAAGGAAAGAAAACAAGCAAAACATTTTTTGTGCGATCCAGCCATTTTAAAAGGAGACTGTGTACGGTTCACCTCTTTATTCATCTTCCTCCATGGCAGCATTTCAGTCCAAGGCATGCATTCCTTCAGTGTATACTTTTCACCTCAAAAATTTGTCTCCAAGCACAGTTATTGAATGTCGATACCCAGATATGAATTGCTATCTCTGTTCTGTAGACAACTAGACAATAATTACTGAAATATAGTCTTTGCACTTCCAAAAATAACAAACTGTTTAACAGGAAAAAGAGAATGGATGTAATTTATTTCACAGCACATGAAGGACTAAACAATTTTGGCAAATGACTAGTAATACTGTCAATTTGCTAGTATTCAGTATTAAAACAGGTCATCTTCTATAGCTAAACACACTGACTGATACTAATCAATTCATAAATACACAAGGAGAATGTGCAAACTCCATTTAGACCACAGAACTGTGAGGCAGGAATGAATGCCCTATGCCTCCACTCTGCGTATGTTAAAACATTTGTACCAAACTTATTAAACTTTAGCCTGATTAAAACAAAATGTATGACTATGACATCTATTCCAATCTTGATGCTTGATTGCATGCTAAACCTATGCTCAACCTCTCACTCACCAGCTGTTACCAAAGTAATGAAGAACGTGTGTGCACAATAACACTGGCAGCAGCAGGCGACATCTTTGCAAAATTACTTTATAATTATTGTCAAATAAGATCGTCATTATTATGAAGTAACACAATAGTTTGTTTTTTTTTATCGAGTGGTGGGAATAAGATTCGTTATGATTCTGGGTGTGTGCCATCCAGAACGCGGAACACATGTTTTCTAAAATCAAAACCTTTGCTGCTTCAAAGTGGACATAATCAATAAGTGTTAAGGCTTTTGCACGTGTAGCCCAGTATTCTTTGTTGAAGCAGGTTGACACGGCAGGGGTGCCCTCAGCCCCCAAAGAAGGCACTCGTAGACATCAGAACAGACAGCAGAATTAAGCTTTATTGTATTGCGTGCATACAGATTCATCTCAGATGGAACAATGAGTGTCCAGCAATAGGCACCTTTTTCTTTTATTACAATTCTTATCAAGTGTGGGGAACAGCCCGGACACAGACAGGCAGACATGATGGTTTTACCACACACGTGTTTATTTATACAATATATAGTGCACATAGCCAGTGCCTCAGCACCAATCACCCCTTAAGTCCTGGCCACACGCACAATGCCTTTCTCAGTCTTTGGTCCGCCTCCCCTCCTCTCCACCAAGCTTCGTCCTCTTCCACCCGACTCTCGCTCTTGACTGGAGGGAGGCGGCCCCTTTTATTCCCCCCGGAAGGACTCCAGGTGGATCCTGAGGGCTCATAGCCACACCCCTGTGTGGCGGAAGCTCCCATGGTGAAGCTGGAAGTCCACCGGGTGTCTTCAAATCTCTTCCCCCCAGTAGTTCCCGGTGTGGCGGAAGTACTGAGGGCCAACACTCCCAAGGCATTGGGGCGCCCCCTGGCGGTGACCACAGGCCCCTACAGGGTTGAGCTTCCAAGCTCCGTACCCATGGTCCCCAAAGCCACCAGGGAGGACGCCCTCTCGTATCCTGGAGGAGGCACAAGCCCTCCTCAACTCCTCCTGGGCGTCCCGGCCGGGCATGGATGCCCGCCGGGCACCACACAAGCCATTATTCTTCCTCATCTGACTTCTATCATTCCATTGCTGTAGTCCTGCCCCTAATTAATCTACCATTATCTCTTGGCTGAGTGAGTGTCAACCTCTTCACTGTCCATCATTTCCGTCTGACAGCCCCTACCTGCACCCCCCATTTTTTCAAAGCACTCACCCATTATTTACAACCCAAGAGTTTATACTCCCCTCATTATCAAGAGGCCCATCTCTTCTCAACTCTACTGCACATCCAGACTTTAACTTTGAGAGATAATGGTGGTTTGTGGCTTATACAGGGTAGTAAAAATATATAGTGTCACACACGTGCGAATAGGAGGCAGCTAAAGGGCTTCAGTAATTGTAATGCTACATCCAGACCAAGAGGTGGTGGAGTGTGCTGATTGTCTCTCCCAGTTCCTTGCAGACCATTCCCGGGAAATACCGCCAGATACTGGCGCCTGTAATGATGGCACTTCTGGTTCTGGTGAATTTGATGACATTACTTCCGGTCCCTGAAGACGGAAACGCGTCCCCATATCAACTTGCTGCCGACACCTATACAACTTTGGGTGTCCAGCGGCATAAAAAAAAAAAAAAGGTGGTTAAACATTGTCGAGAAAGTAACAGGGAAAAAAAAAAAATCTGAGAATGAAGGGTTTTAAATATGAGGACTTACTGTCATTCGTTAGCGTGTGAAGGATGGGGGTTACTGTAGTTCCTTATTCTCCGGCTGTCTCCTTACAAATAAAGACGTGAATGCCAGTCCAGATGCCATTTTAAATGGGACGCTTTGATCAGGCGCTTCCGCCATGCTTAGGAATCTGTGAAATGACAGCCGTGGGGTGAAAGGTTTTTTTTTTTTAAAGTCATTGAATGTTGTTGGTTTAATGTTTTCTTTTTATTGTTATTTCTGAGATCACAGATATAGGAAAGTGTTATTGGTTTGTTGTTTTTGTTTCTTTTCAGTAGGGTTAGGTTAGTTTGGTTGTGACGCCTTAAGGTAGTTTTCCCCCAAAACAGAATATGGTTAGTGTTGTCCTACAGCAGTGGGCTCCGAGAAAGAACTAATAACGGCTTTATAAGAGGTTAGACATTCGCCACTAGCGGGGTGGTTTAACTGACTGAGGATTACAGAGTTGTGCATAGGCTGCTTGTGGGGAGAATAACAGTCTCCTGTTAGTCCGTTCAGGCTCCTGATTTTTTTGGAAGTCGGAGGAGCTCAAATATTTAAGACTGCTTCAGAGCCTTATTTTTGTAGTTAATGGTCAGGCAGTTTTTTTTTCCTAGAAAGTGAAAGTTGCTCACTTCCGGTTCTGGCAAAAATTACATAATTTCCTCCACCAGCCTTTAAAACCGCCATCTTACCTCCATATATTCAGTTCTGTTTTGGACTTAGTCTTGTGAACAACGTGATATTTGTCAACCTTTTTGCAGCAAGGAACATAATATATGGGTGGCTGCCCCAAACCTTTGTATCTGTCTGGAGTTGTTTTGTGACAATAGGCATGATCTTTTTAACTCCAAACTCTTACATCTTAATACTTAATAAAATATAGTGTCTACTTTTCTTATGTGCTTATAATACTTTTCTAATACACAGAGATTACCAGTTTTAAGAATACAGTTTTCTATACCTTCACGTCCATTTAAATATATTTTTTTTAAATTTATAATAATACTAAGGGGCTTACCCCCTGTTCACTTCACTATAGCGCCAGCCACTTTACGTCTCTACTGCTTGCGTTGTGAAGAGGGGGGCTGAATGCACCCCATGGAGACGCAGTCGCTCCTCTGAAACCCCCTCTTAAACTCTGATACAATGGGAAACAAATATAGTTTTTTTTTTTTTATCTCCTCTTTGCTCGATCAGCTGCTGGATTTCTGCTGCTGCTGCTGCCATGCCACGTGATCTGCATCTCGCGCAGTGCTTCAAATATTTAAAAGCCTGTACAGTAGCTGTCTTTGTCATCTATTCTTTGTCTTTTATTTCCGGCCCTGGGCGTGGTTAAATCACTTGGCACAAAGTCTTGTCTCACGGGACATGAGTTCTTGATATTTTAGTTTATAATTTAAAAATGGAATTAGAATCTGAAAATCTAACAATACCACATTAAAGTTTGATAAATTCTGAAAAGAATGATACCCAACATATGCTGTATATGTAGGTTTTAAAATAAGCCCGAGCATGACAAAAAACATGACATAAAAACGTGACATAAAATTGTTGCACAAAATCATTGTACTTTTAGGCTTAGGATTTTGTAAATAGAGGGTAGATGCTACACTTCAGAACACAGTTTCATGTGGCAAATTAATACCTACCCTGATTGTGAGGGGATAACTTTAACTTGAAAAAATACTGAACTTCTCCTATAAGCACTCCTGGCAATATACAAATGTTAATGATTTATTAATGGGACAGTGACAGAGATATTTTGAAATGCATAGGCAGCTATTCTGAGAAACCTGAAAACCTATTTGGGATATCTTGAAATGCTTACAATATTTTTAAATGTATTGCAGATATCTTAAAATGAAGATTATTTTGAGATATCTTCAAAATGAGTTTCAGATATTTGAAATGCATTTAAAGATATATGGAATTCACTTTGCTGTATCTCTAAATGTTAATTTGGTTTGCCATAGGTATTAGTTTTTTCATCTTATGAAGCATTATGGTGAAGGATAATCAATTGGAAGATACAAAATAGGTGTAAAACAATGTGTTGACACCTAAAAATAGGCCAAAATAAATAAATGCACCGATAAAATTAAAATAATTTTGTATTTATTCAAGTACTGCAAAGCTATCACAAAAGACTTGCTGAAAACTTGTCTCTCAACAGGATCTCAACAGAGCAGCCACAGTTATAGTATGTCTGTGTAGCTCCCGCTCTTCAAAGTAAAAATGCCATCCCGTGTAGAGTGTGTAGGTTATGTGTATGTCATGAGTGGAATTTCCACTGCTGTATTCAGTAACAACATCTGCAGGCTTTTAGGTTCTTCCCAGTACTTTTAGCAAATATTTCTAGCATTTAAGTAATGAAAATTTAGATTGTAAATTCCTGGTTTTAAGTGCACAATAAGGCAAGTAAAGCAACCATAGCATTTAGTGAGACATGCAGTGCTTATTTTAAAAGAATGTTTTATTTCTATTTTGCTTTGAAAATGTGTACCTTACAATGTTGAATTAACATTTGCTTTAAAATTATGAATTTTTGAGAATATGAAATCTTTTTTTGCTGTGGAAGGCTTGGCTTTTCTGATAAACAGTGTAACTTGCATGGTATAACTGAACTATGCCTATCTGCCTGGGAGTTTATGTTTCTCTAATGTTTTGTTGTTGTGTTTTAGTGAAATTTGGTTTTGCATGTCATTAAAGGGATTGACCTCAGGAACAACATGTTTCTTTAAAAATACTTATGTTGTTTTATATAATTTACAGTATATCTGCAAATGAGCAGTGAATGTTAATGTCATTCATGGTAGAAATGTTTAATAAAATTAAACTCCAAAAGTCAAAGCAGAAGCATAGAAAAGTATAAAAGAGGGGATCTAAGACAAGATTCATGAAAGAGAAAAAATACGGAACTACTCCAAGATGGACTTTTGTTTAAGAAATGTTTGATAATATCCATGCTAGAAAGACTTACAAAGAGAGATGTTAGGTAAGAAGTAGCTCTGAGGCTTTTCAATGTTTAATTTATACTATGCAGCAGCACACTTTAATATACCACCGTGGGTGGAGTGTAGCTTTTGGCATTTAGTAATTTAAATAGAGGATGACATCAGAACTAAGTGATTATTTAATCCACTGTCCTATACAAGCTCAAAGTGCCCATCAGAACACAATAAAGAGTAAAAATATTGTGTTTAGTTTTTTTTCCGTAAATGGTTAATAAAAATACACTTTTCCCACCAAAAATGCAATGCCTCAGTTATTGTAACTTCTTAGACGTTTATATTTGTGAAGGCACCTGTCAAAGGGAGCAGCATGGTGTAGTAGTGGTTAGCATGTTGCCAGCCAGATGCACAGTTGCTGTCTGTATTTACTTTCCACATTTTGTTTACTCTGGATCTCCCCTACATCCTAAAGGTTAGGGTTAGTTATTCTAAACAGGCCTACTGTGAGTATGGTTTTGCTTATGTATTTAAGTTGTCCCCACAACTGACAGGTGATACATTTAGGGAGGGTTTCTACCTTCCATCTAATCCTGGTCGATAGGCTACAGCTGCCAGCAGCACTGTATTCGATTAAGTGGGTTTAACAATGTTATGTTTAGCTGCCAAGGAATCCTGACTCTATGAGATGTTTCAGCCGTTCCAGTATGCAGGCTTCTTTTACAATATCATTCAAGAATTCAGTGGTTACTAGGATTGACAAAGACATAGAGGCAGGTGGATAAATGTCACACAGACAAACAGGATAAGAGTTCCACAGTGTACAAGATCATGAGCTCTATCCAATTATTTCCAACTTTGTGTAGAGATGGAATCTGACTGTATGTAATAATTCTAGTCTGAAAAAAAAAAAGAGTGAGGATTTCCAGTTGGACACCACTAACTCTAATCCTATATTAAAGGTGTAACTTTTGTCACACATATATGTCTATGAGTCCCAAGACAAAGTTGACTTAGGTAAGCAATACCACTCTGGGATGAGAGAGAGCACTGTCACTAACAGTATCTTGTCCTTTCTCTACAGCCCAATGAAGACAGCCAATGACGGCACTCCCACCCAGCTAAGATATCCAGAGCAAGCCCCAATCTGCAACGGCACAGAAAAATGGTGTCTTCATGCTAACCAGGACCTGAGTCTGCTAAGAGCCAAAGATGCTTACAAAAGAGAGTAAGGCACGAGAAAAGCCAGAGTGACTGACCTCACATCACTGTCTTTTAAGATGTGTGTTTAAGCACTCAATTTCTTTTTCTTTTGTGGTTTGATTAAACAGGGTTACAGGGGTGGTACCCCAACACTTCTGACTGCTTTCTTGCCACTGGCTACAGTATTATTAGAGACACCGATACACTAAATGATCTTGTAATGAATAAAACAATTTCTGGTTCATATAGATAAAACTATAGTTGTCAATTCAGAGAACATGTCTATGTCAATCACTGTTGCAAAAATGAGAAAAGCTGTTGATAACATTCAAGTTTTAAAAATTCACATTGTATGTACCTTGGCATCTTTCTCTTTCAGTTGTAACATCTGCTATTTTGAAAAAGTTCCTCTTGCCATAAGCCTGTGTTCCTGGTGTTTAAGCCATTTTTGTTCCCATCTAAAACTATTTTCTGAATTCCTACTGATTTTAGTTTAATGAATAACCTGTCATCTGGTAGCCTATCAAAAACTTTCTAAAATTCATATAAAATGATGTATATGAATATCTCTGATCATATGCTTGTCTTCCGTCCTCACAGAATCTCAGCATATTCCTGATTCCTTTGATTTGAACCCATGCTGACGATTCCATGCTTGGACCAATACTATTCTCAATGTGTATGTGGCTATTGAGTCAATTAATTACTCAGTAAGTGATTCACTTATGAACATGACATGCACTTACATATACTGTATCTGTAGAAACTGATTATACTAGTGTTTTAAACCAATTCTTATTGTAGTATTATAAAATGGTTTAATAGCAATTCCTTAATACTAATTAAAGAAAAAGACAGAAATTACCCTTATTTTAATGAATGAAATACAAACAAGGTTTTAAGAAAATTGAGTAGTTTGGTTTTAAAGACAAAGATGGATATTAGAAATATTGGTATAAATCTTGATTCTGACTTGACATTTAAATCTCACATAGAAAATGTCATTATGGCTGCATTTTCTCACCTAAAGAATTTAGCATGACTGAGACTCTGTCTCACACTTCATGATGCTAAGAAGCTGATTTTTATCTTTTCTGCTGAGATTATTGTAATGCTTTGTTTACAGGATTAGCAAAAAATGTAATTGACAGCTTACAGTTTGTTCAAAACACTTCATACTCAAGTTTTAGCATCACTTTATTGCCTGTTTCTTTTAGAAGTGATTTTAAAATCTGTTAATGGGTTTTAAATCCTCTAATGCCTTAGCACCTACATATGAAATTTCTCCCAATGTTTGACACCTTATGTTCTGAATTCAAGATTATTAAGTGCTGGTTTACTGAAGTTTTCTAGATTTAGGCAAAACAAAAGTGCTTTTATGCTCCATTGAATTGGAATTCTCTTCCCGTTAGTATTCATCAGGCTTAAAAAACTGCTCAAAATCCATTTTTTACTTTAATTTAATTTGTATTTTTTTTACCTTATTTTTACATTACTTTTATTATTTTTTTAATAGTTTTATTAATGTTTAATTTCTAATGATAATCTGCTCTGTTTTCTTGTTTCACTTTGTATGATTATTATTTTCATTAAATGTTTTTTATGATGTGTCGTTCTGGGGTATTTGTTTTGCTCTTTGAACTAAACGCATGAAAGTTTCTATTTAATTCGAGTAGAGAAAAGCCAAGCAAAATGACACCTTTTATTGGCTAACTAGAAAGATTACAATATGCAAGCTTTCGAGGCAACTCAGGCCCCTTCTTCGAGGGGCCTGAGTTGCCTCGAAAGCTTGCATATTGTAATCTTTCTAGTTAGCCAATAAAAGGTGTCATTTTGCTTGGCTTTTCTCTACATTCATAATGGCTAACACGGTACAACACCCTAGTACTATTTAATTCGAGTTAATTACTATTATTAAAATTCTTGATTGGTTTATGCCTCATCATTGTGTCAGGGTATAGATGTAATGTGTAGTGTTCTGTCATTTCTTCATTTTATTTATTGTTAATTTGCCTTTTTATGATCTTTTGTCAATTGCTGATGATGGCATCAGTTTTGTAGTTCTTGCTATGATGCTATCATTTCTAGGTGCACAATCCACATGCTGCATGATGTCAATATTGGCCATCTTACTTAAGGGTAAGTACAAATCTTGTCTCAACTTTGTTTGCAAATAAAGGAAAGACTGTGCATTTCATAAACAATGGATTCAAAATTAATCAATATTCTTGTTTTCTACCATTTTGTGACAGTCTTGTTCCTTGTACTCTTTATGCAGTGAACCCTGTTAGTTTACTTAAATTGTTCACCACCATTCTTCTTTAAAAACATGTCTGCCTCTTGGTAATGAAAAGAGCAGCATATCAATCATACCATATTGTAATCCTGTTAATGTTGGACCCCAGAAATATGCAGATGAGCGTTATGGAAGTCATAAAGGTATTCAAGGCCTCAAATTTATTTTCACATTTTATCATTTTAGATTCCAAACTTAAAGTATATTAAAATAATGTTTCTAGCTTATCTGCAAAGTAGGATACATCATGCCAAAAAAAACAAGGTGAGAACCTTTCAACAATTTATAAAAAAGGGAAACTCTAAGTTGTGAAATTCTAAAAGCATTCATAGCAGAGAGGTGAAAAAGAGAATGCAGGCAGGGTGGAATGGGTGGAGAAGAGTGTCAGGAGTGATTTGTGACAGATGGGTAACAGCAAGAATGAAAGGGAAGGTCTACAGGACGGTAGTGAGACCAGCTATGTTATATGAGTTGGAGACAGTGGCACTGACCAGAAAGAAGGAGACAAAGCTGGAGGTGGCAGAGTTAAAGATGCTAAGATTTGCACTGGGTGTGATGAGGATGGATAGGATTAGAAATGAGTACATTAGAAGGTCAACTCAGATTGGACGGTTGGGAGACAAAATCAGAGAGGCAAGATTGCGTTGGTTTGGACATGTGCAGATGAGAGATGCTGGGTATATTGGGAAAATGATGTTAAGGATAGAGCTGCCAGGCAAAAGGAAAAGAGGAAGGCCTAAGAGAAGGTTTATGGATCTGGTGAGAGACGACATGCAGGTGATGGGTGTAACAGAACAAGATGCAGAGGACAGAAAGATATGGAAGAAGATGATCCACTGTGGCAACCCCTAACAGGAGCAGCCGAAAGAAGAAGAAAAAGCCTATTCATTATGCTACACATTAGCCAGTTAATAACATCTCCAGTGTAAAATGTGGTGGTAGAAGCATCATGTTGTAGGGATGCTTTTCAGCACTAAGGATTGGCAGTCTGGACAAGATTGATGAGAAGATGAATGCTGCCTGCTTCAAACAGTTCCTGGAGAAAAATCTGCTACTTTTCTCCTGAAAGCTGAAAATGGTAAGGAAGTTTATCTTTCAACAGGATAATGAATAATTTAAAATGAAATTCCATGTCCTTGCATTCTACCAACCATCTAAATTTGAGCAACTTTGCTAGGACTAGGCAAATCTTGGTGCATTTTATTATACAAAACTAATCAAGACTTATCAATAATGGTTACTTGCTGCAGTAACTGTGAGAGGTAGTTCAAATAAGCACTGAATGGGGAGATGAATTTCAGTTTCTGGAAGTTATTTTTTTATGGTGTATAATTTTCTTTCATTTTTGGGCAGCACTGTGAAACAACCAAATAAAAATAAAATTCTCAAACAAACTGATCAAAATCTCACCTGGTGATAACCATTTATGCAAAAAAGGGGATTGTAACTGGCCAAAAGCACAGGTAGTAAACCTGGAAAGTGTTAATATGTTGCTGGAGACAGCCGAATCTGATCTTGTTGTTATTGCCCTCTTTTAAAAATTGATATTGATAATGGTGGACAGCCAGTTAATTTTTTTTTTTTTTTTTGCAATCCATCCATCCATCCATCCATTGTCTCCCGCTTATCCGAGGTCGGGTCGCGGGGGCAGCAGCTTGAGCAGAGATGCCCAGACTTCCCTCTCCCTGGCCACTTCTTCTAGCTCTTCCGGGAGAATCCCAAGGCGTTCCCAGGCCAGCCGAGAGATATAGTCCCTCCAGCGTGTCCTGGGTCTTCCCCAGGGCCTCCTCCCGGTTGGACATGCCCGGAACACCTCACCAGGGAGGCGTCCAGGAGGCATCCTGATCAGATGCCCGAGCCACCTCATCTGACTCCTCTCGATGCGGAGGAGCAGCGGCTCTACTCTGAGCCCCTCCCGGATGACTGAGCTTCTCACCCTATCTTTAAGGGAAAGCCCAGACACCCTGCGGAGGAAACTCATTTCAGCCGCTTGTATTCGCGATCTTGTTCTTTCGGTCACTACCCATAGCTCATGACCATAGGTGAGGGTAGGAACATAGATCGACTGGTAAATTGAGAGCTTCACCTTGCGGCTCAGCTCCTTTTTTCACCACGACAGACCGATGCAGCGATCTCACGCTCCATTCTTCCCTCACTCGTGAACAAGACCCCGAGATACTTGAACTCCTCCACTTGGGGCAGGATCTCGCTACCAACCCTAAGAGGGCACTCCACCCTTCTCCGGCTGAGGACCATGGTCTCGGATTTGGAGGTGGTGATTACCATCCCAGCCGCTTCACACTCAGCTGCGAACCGATCCAGAGAGAGCTGAAGATCATGGCCTGATGAAGCAAACAGGACAACATCATCTGCAAAAAGCAGTGACCCAATCCTGAGCCCACCAAACCGGACCCCCTCAACGCCCTGGCTGCGCCTAGAAATTCTGTCCATAAAAGTTATGAACAGAATCGATGACAAAGGGCAGCCCTGGTGGAGTCCAACTCTCACTGGAAACGGGTTCGACTTACTGCCGGCAATGCGGACCAAGCTCTGGCACCGATCGTACAGGGACCGAACAGCCCTTATCAGGGGGGCCGGTACCCCATACACTCGGAGTACCCCCCACAGGATTCCCCAAGGGACACGGTCGAATGCCTTTTCCAAGTCCACAAAACACATGTAGACTGGTTGGGCAAACTCCCATGCACCCTCCAGGACCCTGCTAAGGGTATAGAGCTGGTCCACTGTTCCGCGACCAGGACGAAAACCACACTGTTCCTCCTGAATCCGAGGCTCGACTATCCGACGGACCCTCCTCTCCAGGACCCCTGAATAGACTTTTCCAGGGAGGCTGAGGAGTGTGATCCCTCTGTAGTTGGAACACACTCTCCGATCCCCCTTCTTAAAGAGGGGGACCACCACCCCGGTCTGCCAATCCAGAGGCACTGTCCCTGATGTCCATGCGATGTTGCAGAGGCGTGTCAACCAAGACAGTCCTACAACATCCAGAGCCTTGAGGAACTCCGGGCGTATCTCATCCACCCCCAGGGCCCTGCCACCAAGGAGTTTTTTGACCACCTCGGTTACCACAGTCCCAGAGATGGGGGAGCCCACCTCTGAGTCCCCAGGCTCTGCTTCCTCATTGGAAGGCATGTTAATGGGATTGAGGAGGTCTTCGAAGTACTCCCCCCACCGACCCACAACATCCCGAGTCGAGGTCAGCAGCGCACCATCCCCACCATATACAGTGTTGACACTGCACTGCTTCCCCTTCCTGAGACGCCGGATGGTGGACCAGAATCTCCTCGAAGCCGTCCGAAAGTCGTTCTCCATGGCCTCCCCAAACTCCTCCCACGCCCGAGTTTTTGCCTCAGCAACCACCAAAGCCGCATTCCGCTTGGCCTGCCGGTACCTATCAGCTGCCTCCAGGGTCCCACAGGACAAAAGGGTCCTGTAGGACTCCTTCTTCAGCTTGACGGCATCCTTCACCGCCGGTGTCCACCAACGGGTTCGGGGATTGCCGCCATGACAGGCACCGACCACCTTACGGCCACAGCTCCGGTCAGCTGCCTCAACAATAGAGGCACGGAACATGGCCCATTCGGACTCAATGTCCCCCACCTCCATCGGGATGTGGTCGAAGTTCTGCCGGAGGTGGGAGTTGAAGCTACTTCTGACAGGGGGCTCTGCCAGACGTTCCCAGCAGACCTTCACAACACATTTGGGCCTACCACGCCTGACCGGCATCCTCCCCCACCATCGAAGCCAACTCACCACCAGGTGGTGATCAGTTGACAGCTCCGCCCCTCTCTTCACCCGAGTGTCCAAGACATGTGGCCGCAAGTCCGACGACACGACCACAAAGTCGATCATCGAACTGAGGCCTAGGGTGTCCTGGTGCCAAGTGCACATATGAACACCCCTATGCTTGAACATGGTGTTCGTTATGGACAATCCGTGATGAGCTCAGAAATCCAATAACAAAACACCACTCAGGGTCAGATCGGGGGGGCCATTCCTCCCAATCACGCCCTTCCAGGTCTCACTGTCATTGCCCACGTGAGCATTGAAGTCTCCCAGCAGAACGAGGGAGTCCCCAGAAGGTATGCCCTCTAGCACCCCGTCCAGGGACTCCAAAAAGGGTGGGTACTCCGAACTGCCGTTCGGTGCATATGCACAAACAACAGTTAGGACCCGTCCCCCCACCCGAAGGCGAAGGGAGGCTACCCTCTCGTCCACCGGGGTAAACCCCAATGAACAGGCTCCAAGTCGGGGGGCAATAAGTATACCCACACCCGCTCGGCGCCTCTTACCGGGGGCAACTCCAGAGTGGTACAGAGTCCAGCCCCTCTCAAGGAGATTGGTTCCAGAGTCCAAGCTGTGCGTTGAGGTGAGTCCGACTATATCTAGCCGGAACCTCTCAACTTCGCACACTAGCTCAGGCTCCTTCCCCTTCAGAGAGGTGACATTCCACGTCCCAAGAGCCAGCTTCTGTAGCCGAGGATCGGACCGCCAAGGTCCCCGCCTTCGGCCACCACCCAACTCACACTGCACCCGACCTCCTTGGCCCCTCCCATAGGTGGTGAGCCCATGGGAAGGGGGACCCACGTTGCCTCTTCGGGCTGTGCCCGGCCGAGCCCCATGGGTGCAGGCCCGGCCACCAGGCGCTCGCCATCGAGCCCCACCTCCAGGCCTGGCTCCAGAGTGGGGCCCCGGTGACCCGCGTCCGGGCGAGGGAAAACGCCGTCCAAAATTGTTTTTCATCATAGGAGTTTTGAACCGCTCTTTGTCTCATCCCTCACCTAGGACCAGTTTGCCTTGGGTGGCCCTACCAGGGGCATAAAGCCCCGGACAACAGAGCTCCTAGGATCATTGGGACACGCAAACCCCTCCACCACGATAAGGTGGCGGTTATCAAAGTTTTATTAATCATATATTTCATTGATACAAATCAGAAAATGAGAACAACTTTTTTATCTTAATAACAACAAAGAGAGAAAAAAAGAAAACACCAAAAATACCCACCAGTACACCTCTCCCACTCCAACCAGCCTTGAGAAGTGGCAAATCCTTCTTGAAGGAACAAAAAAAATAAATAAATGGACAGCAGTACAACAGTTGGCCAGCAGGTAGAAGAGTCCGAAGCACAAAACCAGCAAGGAAAGTATATCACGGGGCGACGGCCACCCAGCTCCTGATCAAATGAAACCCACTAAGCTGTCTTTGAATTGTAGGGTTGTTAATCCGTGAAGCAGAGAGTTCCAAGAGGACTAAGTTAAAGAATGATACCTTCCAATGAGATGAAGTGACTCAGTCAGGTGATCTCTAGTGAGAGGCCAGCAACAGTTTTGCATCAATACCTTCTGCTGCAGTACAGAAAGGGAGACAGTGGAGAAATTCAAGAAAAGGAGAAGGCTGCCAGTTAATTCTGTAGGACAATGTAGTGCATGGCAGTATGTAGTGCAAGCATGCTGGCACATGATGATATTGCAAGTTTATTGTTCCTTGTAGATGCAAGGAAAACAATCAGCTTTTCCATTGTACAAGAAAGCAAGACACCATCTTTGTGACTTTTTACTTCATAACTATTAGCGGTAGGTGGTGTTGGTTAGTACATTTTGCCAAGTGTTTTCTTTTGTCCTTAAGGCACAGGTCTTGTGGCACGTTTGTTCCTTTGCATTATTCGGAATTGTACAGGTTACTACCTAATTATGAAAGCAATTCCTTGTGTCTGACCAGGCATAGTCATGTGAGTGAAGCAACTCTTTTTTGGGCTATTTTAGTAGACATTTTTAATTCTATCTTCCTTATGCATTAGCAATTGTGTGTCACAGCACATGGACTTCAGGCAAAGCCAGGGCCAACAATGTAAATAATGTACATTTTACAAGAGAAACAGTAGCAGTATTGAGGCAGTTTGTGTGCTGGGACAGCAGTGCATTACATAATGAAGACAGGCTGCACCTAGTTAAAGGATTTCAGATGCTTGCTGCCTACTTGTAAACAGAACACATTCATTTTATATAGGCTGGCTATGAGCAGTTTTTCTGGATTGTGAGTAGGTGGTTGTCTCTGTTTCTAATGCTTTTGCTCCACGGAAATGCTTCTCAGGAATATTGTCCACATTAAAGATATGGTCTTTGTCATGTATCTCTGCTGAGCACTTGAGAAACATCTTTGGCTGTGCAACGAGGAAACAGTTTGTATTCAACACATCCAGGATTCTAGGATGGTTGGAATGTTACCTTAAATCCATAGTATTGAACCATGAGAGGATTAATTTTATTTTATTCTGGATCATTATTTTTTTGGATAAACTGTGTAAAAGCTGAACGTTGCAGGAGTATATATGTATTTATCTTTATTATTGTATAAAGCTGCATATTTATTATAGGGATTTTTAACACCATATATTTAAAGATGTATTATTTAATTTAGTCACTAATGGAGATTACATTGACGGAGGCTTGGCAATCATGGCTGTGGTAAGTACATAGGCCACTACATTAGCCTGAAGCAGTAGGAAAAGAAGCGGGTGTTAACTGTCAGAATGCATGAATTAAGATCTTAAAAATACGCTTAGAATTGCCCAAAGGCAGCTGGGAAAAAATGATTCCTGAAGGATCTGTTTTCTTATTCTGGAAATAAGCAATGAGTTACAGTATTTGTTTATCATGAATTAGTATGGAAGTAATAACAAAGAAGAAAATAACAAAAGTGTTTAATATTGAGTCAAGAGAATCATCATGGAAAACTAGTGACAGAAATCAACATGAATTGTATGTCTTTTGAATGCCAGAAAAAAACAACATGGACACAAGGAGAACATGCAGATTAAACATAGGCACGGTCTATTAATGTAGGACCATGGAGCAAAGACTTAGTAATATTTATGTATGCACCCGAATGATGCTCATATTATATATATGATTTATTTTAATATATATTTATTGTTTCTTTGTTTGCAATTATATAATTTATTTATATCTTGTCATATATGCATTTTTCTCTGGCAAGTACTTGAAAAAGTGCCATACAAAAATGATATAATATGCCCCCTTTGATTATATGGAAGTATTGCTAGACATATCCAGATTATCTCCCAGATTTCTCTTCTAGCTCTGCTCATCCACTGTGTTCCTTAATTATTCATTTACCTTGTTTACTTTAATTCATACAGCACTATATGAATATGATGAAGTTTTGAAAAACATGCAGTAGTGCGTGAAATTGAGCACATCAGACAATGAACACTCCATTGCCTGTTATTATCTTTGTGTGGAAAAATAAACAAATAGTATTAGAAATTTCTTTAAAAAGGCCTAATAAATTTTAATTAATTTGTCTCAAATCATTTAATTTTTTTTTTTTTTTTTTAATTTCGATTGTTTGTTTCTTCTTCTGTGTAATGAAATAGTAATTTTGTACCGTTCTTGAGCAGAACCATATAAATATTTTCTAATCCGTTTCTAAATTCAATATGAACACGGGTGTTTATAAATCAAATCTAATCATTTCTATCAGCCTCTAAGCTTAATGATGACAATGCAGTATAGCTTCAAGCTTTTTCTTTCTCCATTTAATAAGCAGGAGTTTGTTAATATACTTTTTTCAACTCAGTGTAATTAATTAGAAGCCACAGCCTCAGGCAGAAAATATTAATGTTTGATGCTATCATATTTTAAGCTAATGATCACAGTTTCCTACAGGAATAAAAAATACTTACTGTAAAAATGTATAGTGTATATATGTAACTGTATCTTGTGCAATTGATAAGGAATGGTTTTCATTTAATGCAGTCTGTAAGCTTTCAAAGGCAATTACTTTGAGTTGCATTTTATAAGTTTTAATTCAAATGTATTTGTTTTTCTATTATACAATAGATAAAGTTACCAATGTGTCTTTATGCAGATATTATAAAGATAACTGGAAAAAAAAGGTGTGCACAAACTGTTGTCTTCAAAGTCAGAATTTCTTTATCATTAAGCAGAAAAGAGTGACAGCAGCCACTTGAAGCCATGCATCAAACTGATAAGTTATTAAAACCCCTTTGTATTTGTAGTGGTTTGTTTAGTGAGTAATTAAAATTGTAGATTGAAAAAGTAATTTACTGCAGAAATCTGCTCCACCCATCTGGGATGAAAACAAGATTAATTTGAAATAACAAAAATGTTTTAATTTTGCAAATATTGCAAAACTGAGGTTCTTTTTCATTAGACAGTAAAAAAGAACATAAATTAAATCATTGCCGTTCTGCACGCATCTCAGGAAGGGTACTCATAAAAACATCCCTTAAATTGGTTTGGAGATATAGAGAATCAGTTCATGTGGCCCATATTGATCAAAGAAAAATAATATCTGGTTCTCAGTACAGTAGTTACAAAACTCTAATGACGGATATCACATAAATGGGATATCTTCTTGCAATTAAACATCTTGACATTCTTACAGTTGCTGCATTTCTGCCGATATCAACAGTTTTGCCTGATTTTGGGCTTCAATTTAAATTGCCCGAACTGGGTTGTCTTTTCAAATAGCATTGTTGCTGGCAGGCATTATTTTATTTTTCTCTTGAGGATAAGCATGCCAAGCAAGTCAAATATATCAGTAGACCAATTTTACTTTTTTCATTTCATTTATTTATTGGATAGGCTAGGTGTATGGCAGCATAGTATTTATTTCTGTAAATGATTCCCTGTAGCTCCGCTTTGATGGCCTGACTGAGAAATACTCTGATACTTCTCAGGGTGATTTCACAGGGTTCTGATAAATAACATTATGTGGTGAAATTTATGTCTAAATATTGTAAGAATATTTTGGAATACCACTTCCCCATTAACTAGATATGTAATATTGTAAAAATTCTATCTGGTATTTTGAATGTCCTTTCTGCAGCAATGTTAAATAATTAGTGTTAGTGTTTATATAATACATATAGTCACCATATGCGCTAATACTACATACATCAAATATGTAACTTGAATGTATGTATGTATTTATACACCAGTAACAGCGCAGTGCACGATAACGTGCAGTGAATACACTTGACTTGAGCATTCATAGTTTTCATCCTCTTTTTCTGTTCGTTTATAATTTGTTTGCTCAGAGGTTGATGCGCTTGCTGCTTCCTGAGCAGCTCTTCGTTTCTACACCCTAGTGGCCTGCTTCTTCTCTTCTTTCGTCTGCATCTTTTCGTGTTATAACTGATTAAGTCAGTGTTTGTGTTGCAATTACTTAGTATGTTTTCCTTAATTTTTCACTTAAGGTGATACTTGAGGCAGATTGAAGACTTAAGAATGATTTCAGATATGAATTGGTAGGGGAAGTGATGGTGAAGGTGGTAGGAAATGAAAACTGTGGCCCACTGCTGAGAGTTGATTGTACAATAAAATAAAATAAAACTAAAAAGAGGAATAACCTTGGAGGTCAATTATCACCCTGAAAGCAGATAGTAGACATCATGTAGTATATGTGTACCAAATTTCAGGTCAATAGGTCAAATAGTTTGCGAGCTACAGGTGATTTAAAATCCTGGACAGACAAACAAACAGCAACTGTAGCGTATTATATATATACTAGACATTAAGCCCGTTACAATAACGGGCGCTAGAACAGTAGTGCATAAACATTAGTAGGAACAGTCTATATTAAATGGCAAGGGACCTTAAACCTCATTCTGTTTCTTGAATGTTTACTTCCTGAGCTGACCGTTCTTCCAGGAGATGTTGCTTATATAGGATTTGATTGTCTGTGTCTTTTGTCCTACTTGACGTGTCCTTTTTTTTTGGGTGGCATGTTGTTAGTAGATAGTCACAGTAATATATGCTTGTACGTCCGTAATATTTTCTGTTACAGTAATACTGGCTTGTATGTGGCTGTAATATGCGTCACTGTA